>NW_025814841.1:1200000-1800000 GCF_022079265.1 Lynx rufus
TGCTATGCACTCCCCCCCACCAAAAGAGAAAACATAATTTAAAAATATCAAATGACTTACACTTCTTCACACGTCAAGTGCCCTCTCACTTCTTCATTTTTTAAACTATGCTGTTCTCTCTACTAAATGCATCCTTCTATCACTATTACCATTACCACTGTCACTACCACCACCCCAAACTGCTAGAAGCAGGTTTTACACATGAACCACAGCAGTATGTTTAATCAAAGATTCCTTAGATATGAAAGCAACTTGATTATTCAATAAATCCAAACTCGAATTTGTATTTATGTATTTAATTTTATTTGGTATACACCACTATGACCTTATTATAATTGAAATCCAATACAGGATTTTCTTTTTTTAAATGATTAGTCAACTCCACAAAGACAATAATACTGCTGTGGAAGACCAAGGGAGAAAACGATATATTTATTTACAATTCTCTATATTGTAAACATTTAATCTATATACTGTTACTAACTTATGAGAGAGCTTTACATACACAAGGAAATGATGCCCACATTTCTATTCATATTCAGCGACAGCATATTAAATAGATCAGATTTTCTTTCCCATTAGTATTATGCTTTCTTTAGATAATTATCTAAACTTTCAAAAGATCTAAATATATTCAAGTCCTATACAACTAAAACTACTAAAGCCAACATATTTGGCTTATAATTTCCTTTTTAGAATAATTTAAAGTGCTATAAGCAACCTGGCAATCGACACTTTCTATAAGAACAAAACTACCTTTAAACATTAATTTACAAGATAATATACAAGGTTTATCTGGAATAGCTGAAATTTCAGCACAAGGTCACTGTCACATGTATAACAGCAGGATTTTTTTTTTTTTTTGCATAACATGAAGCTTTGAAATTAACTGATGAATGACCGCCACAATGGCATATTATTGGTTTCCTACAAAAGAGGATAAGAACTACTAGTATATTCTATCTTTTTTTTTTTTTTTGAGGTCACTTGACAGTAAATTTGCATATTCAACAAGTCTACTGAGTTACAATATTGTCTACTATAATCATTGCCCTTTTATAACAGCAAATGCTAATGGTAGTTAATAACATATACCACTCAAAAAAACACACTTTTTTTTCCATTTGAACAACAACCTATATTTTGGGAGGTGGTGTGCAACAAGGCTAAAACAATGGAACTATAAAACAGTATATCTGACACAATATGTTGAAGGAATATGCATCTGTTTCATAGTTTTTGTACTTATAATGCCCTGCTAAGCTACAAATATGCAAATAGTATATTTTCTTGCTTGATATATTAAATCCAGTAGAATCATCAAGTTCTCATTCTCCTTTGTATTTTGTAACTTTTCATCAGATAATTCAATCATGAAAGCATATGCCCAAACCTGCAGATCATGTGCATTGTGGTCTATCACAACCAGAATTCTCCTCAAATTTCATTTTTATTAAAATGAAATTGAGAATACCTGCAAAATTAATAAAGAGAATGCTGTAGTAGTGTGAATTAAAATTAGAACTCAGTGGTTTATGGAATATGCGTAATTTTGGCATGTGTTCTTTTTTCCTTCATAAGGATGACTAAGTTGAGCATGTCCAAAAGTCACCTGTGCCAATGTCACAGATATATCTCACAGCATTATCTAATCTTCATTCTCTCAATGCTCCAATTAGACTCCTCTAGTAAAACAATCAACATAGTTTTAAAAACAATAAACCAAAATAGGTCCAAAAAAAAAGCACCATCCTATTAGGAGACTGAGATAACACGGATGGTAGATGAGGTGGTCACTATGATCAAAATGCTGCCAAAATTCTGACAAAACCCAAGCTGTTATACTGTGTGGACCCACATCACGGTCTAAACCTGAAAAACCCTGGGACAGAAACATGATTTTAAAAATAAATTCCAAAATTATAGCTGTAATAAATGGTGATACAATTAATTTTAAAGCACGAGTGACATGTTACGTTGTATTGCTTCTTGAACTTTCCAAACAATGCTTGTCCATGTCAGGTTTGGGCCAATATCCTGCTAAGACAGCATTACATTTATTCAAAAGCCCAGATTTCAATGTCTTGGATAAAGAAATCTTCCTTCTTAGAAAGTGTATGATTCCCAAATGTTTTACAAGAATGGCTTCTTCCATGGTAAAGATCTCCATCAAGCCAAAGGGCAAATTCTCCCCTGCAATATATAAAAGAAAATAGTTTTAACAATAATCTCTTAATACTTATGCCCTAAGTTATACAATAATTACCGCAGAGGTTGTAAAATAATAATTTAAATGAGACGTTTCAATATTCAACAACTCTAAAACCATTAATTTCTTAAAACACTTTCATACTCCTTTCCACACTGGTACAAGGCAATTTTGTTTTGTTCACATCCTATTATAAAATCACTTACTATACAGATCAAGTAATAAAATGAATCCTCTAAAATTAACTTCACATAGAATCAGCTTTTTAAGACACGTGCCTCTCTTTCTTTGCCTGGTACTATGCGTTTCTCTTTGCTATATAGTTTTAATGTATTTGACATAAGTTAAATATTTAACATGAATACTCCCTATCATCTAACATAAAATGTGTGGTTAATGTTGAGAGTTCAGTCTCCAATTCACAGCTGAGGGAACTTTAGACTTGAGTTTGCTCAAGGTCCCATGGGTAATGTATGTTGAAACCAGAATCTAAATCAGGTCAGTCTAACTCCAAAGCCTGCATTTAAGTCCACCATGTCATGATTTAGATTTCTTTGGGGCTCCTGTTTGAAATTCTGGTGTACCAAGTCCCTGTAGCTCCAGGTTTCTGAGCCTGTACTCTCCTTCTCTAAAGAGTGTAAACTTGTCTTAATTTGTTACCAAATGACTCAGTGTTTAGTTTAGCTTGTTGTAATCATGTGGAATAATCAAAATCAAGTTCTAGCAAAAATCTAATGATATTATGTTATTTTCAAAGATTGGAGGCACCCTTAGCAGCTTTAAAATATCAGCCTTTTGCTTGTAAGGCCTTCCTGGAGAGCTAACTGAATCACATTAAGACTACCCTTTGGGGTGGGGCTGAATGACTGCCTGCACTCAACCAAAAAAAAAAAAAAAAAAAGTGCAACTGGAACATATAAACATACGTTGATGCAACAACTAAAAATAACATGGTTTTTAGTTACCTGGTTATGTCCTTCAGAGAAGGCTATGATAACCATGGTTATTTTTTAATCACTGAAATCCTGTCTTCCAAATACCTATCTATAGGGAAGTTGTAAGAGAATTTATTTGAACCACTCAGGATAATGAATATTCTTACAGGCTAACAAGATTCTGCAGCCTGAATAAATTATTATTATATATTCTCAGCTGTGCAAAACAAATAAATAGTACTTTATGTTTGGGAATTAATTAGCATACTTTATGTTTGATCCTGAAGGACAGAGAGAAATACCAAAGGAAGGAGCTGGCGTTTGCCACTAAGCACTATCCGAAAAGTCTAGGCCTGGAAGAAGAGCAAGCTACCTTCAAAAACACTGTAAAGACCGAATGAAGGTGGGATCCCAGAATAAGTAAACAGAAGTTCTCACAGTACTTGCTACGCAAAAGAATCAAATCAAATAACTGACTGACTCATACTGTTAAAAACAAAACGAGTAAGAAAACAAATCCTGAAAATCTGGGGGAATTTCTCAAATCTTTTGTAGGAGAACAAATTTCTACTATTCTCTGACGTATTAATCCAAATAGTCTCCAGAGTAGAAGAAAACATTTGGAACTTTTTTTATACATTGGGAGAAACAACATACCATCATGTTTTTTTTGTTTTCGTTTTTTAATTTGAGAAAGTCTAAGGTATTTCACTTTCAAATACCAAGGAGGGAATCAACTAAACAGCATTTTAAACTGAATAAACAAATATTTTATCAAGAGCTTCAAATACTACTTAAGCACCTTCTTGTAAATATATTTTCTTAGTCATAATATACAGACTATGCTCTAATGCCAAAACGTTCCAAAGATAATGGATTTGATAAATAACATAAATGAATAAAGTTTCTTTAAAAATCTCACGGTAAAATGTTCACAAGACTTACCCTCCACCACCAAAAGCTAGTGAATCCATGTCTCCTTTGATAAAAAACATATTATCTCCTGTCCACTTAAAGACCTACATAAATAAAAAGAAAGCTTTAAATATGTGGATGAAAATGGTGACTATACAGAGTTAGTTCTCCTAAACCCCAAATAATTAACAAAGCCTAGACTGACAGTAAGAAGAAATAATAACAAGAACAGAAAATTGGGCAGAAGGGCCTGGTGCTTTGGGCTTCAGTGTTCATAGGACTAAATTTAAAAGCACATAATCTTCATTTCTAATTCCTCAAATCATATTATCTCTTTACACATACTTCTCTTTTCTATGTGTCCATCAAGAATCGGATGGTTATCGAAAAAAGCTGAAGTAGAAAAATCAGTTAAGAAAAACTGATTAAGATGCCATTAACCTGTTTTAAAATTTATTTTGAGAGAGACAGCAAGCAAGCATGGGCAGGGGAGTAGCAAAGAGAAAGAATCCAAAGCAGGCTCTGTGCTATCAGTGCAGAGCCTGACTTGAGGCTCAATCTCATGAATCGAACTGTGAGATCACAACCTAAGTCAAAATCAAGCGTTGGGACACTTAACCGACTGAGTCATCCTAGCATCCTTAGATGCCATTAACTTTTATTTAAACATTAAAACAAATGTACATTAATTTGATAATACTATGATACAAGGCCAAGGTCTTTTCTTTGGATACAGATTTGCCTACCATCACTCTTATATAAGCCCATTACATATGTTTATGATTTCTAGTTTCAATTTTATTTATTTATTTTGAGAGAGAGCATGTGAGGGAGGGGAAGAGAGAGAGAGAGGGGGAGAGACAGAATCCCAAGCAGGCTCCAAGCTTTCAGTGTGGAGCCTGACGTGGGGCTCGATTCCATGAACCATGAGATTATGACCTAAGTCAAAATCAAGAGTCAGACTCTTAACAGACTGAGCCTCCCAGTTGCCTCTCTAGTTTCAATTTTTTTTAAGAGCTGTAAGAACATAAAAACACTTAAGAAATCTGAGGGGAAAATTTCCAGATGTCGATATTCTTAAATATTTTTTAATAAACTTTCATGTGACTTTTACCTAAACTTAACACAAAAGCAATTTCTAGTATGTCACCTTTATCAAGTTTTTCCTAACTATTTATTACAGTTTTCACTTTAACATTCACTTTTTCATAGTTCTATAACATCTAATTAATTATATTATTATTATCAGGTAGAAACAGCATAAAAAGATTTGAGAACAAGCATAAGTGAACCTTAAAAAAAATCTGTAACAACTATAAGCTTCCAGGTAGCTGTAGGCATCGATTGGTATGATGGAATGGAAGCATGGGTTAATCACACCCTTTCTATTTTGTTCATTATTAAAAATGTTTCTAAAGACCACTTTTTTTTTTTTTTAATCAGCTGTGTTGGTTACCTTTTTCAAGATTATAATTTCATCTGTTAGGAAAGGTTTGACATGAACTTTATTTAATGACCTTAGATACTACAATTGTATGCAATGTTTTAAGCAGTCAACATATTCACTAAAATTCATGTATATCTTTACATTTTAGACCTTACTGGCATTGGAATGCATTCAATTTAAGTTACTCAAGCCATAATAATGAAAAAGAAGTCATGTAATCACTTTTGATTTAAAATCAAATTATATTTTAAGTTTTTAATACATACACCATGAAACTTAGTCATTTAGAAGTTTCTAAGAATTTCACAACGGAAATTCAGAATAGTAACAATGATGTATATACATAGTCCTTACTGAGACTATGATGTGTGTTGGGCACTATGCCAAGTGTTGTATGTATGACTCTCATTAAATTTTCAAACCATCCTGTTACATTTTATGATCCCCATTCTATCCATAGGAAAGGTGAACCTCAAATGGTCAAAAAGTGCTGTTATATTTATTTAGTAAAAGGCAGAGATGAGAGTCAAATGCAAGTGTGTACGACTCCAAGGTGCATGTTCTTTTTATACACTGAATATTGGAATAATTGTCCTTACCTCAAACTCTGGACAGAATGTAAAAACAAAGGTCTCTCCAGTACCATAAAAGCCATCACTCACTTTAAATGGCTCAGATGCTAATGCACCAAAGACCTAAGGATTAAAAAAAGGCATGTTCAATGACACGATTATTAAATTTGTTTCATTAAGCATGATTTCATTATTTATGTTTAAGTAAAATGCAAAAAAAAAAAACCCAGAAATGTAATATAGTTTTTATCTATTTCTACTTAAAAAGGGAAACATGATCAGCTGTTACAAAATTTGCATTATTGCCAAGTACAAAGCATATCAGCTTCTCAATAGGAAATTTTTCCTAGTTTTGAAATCTTAAAAAGATGCTTATAATAACAATTAAAAAATCTTAAAAAGTGATTATCATATTTCAGGAGAACTTACATGCACGATGCATGTACAATAAGGATAACACAATTCAGTGGTATTACATATAGCACTTAGGAAAGCAAAAACCCTTCAGTACAGGTAAACATTCTGCTACTCACAAGGTATGCTATTTTTGTCTTCATCAGGCCATAAATTCCATGAAGGAAGGCCCTGGGTCTGAATTGCTTGGACCTGTAATGCTATGCTGCTCTTACACAGTACAAGACACATAGTAAAATAACCTAAAAAAAGAATGAGTGAATAGGAAACCTGGACAAGTAATTTCAGTGCTCCGGGTCTAAGTTTCCACATCATAAAATGGGAAGGTAGAAAGTTTTATGGATGATTTCTTTAAAAAAAAAATATTTATTTTGAGAGAGAGAGAGAGAGAGAGAGATAGGTAGTACACATGTGCAAGCAGGGGAGGGGCGGAGAGAGAGGGAGAGAGATTCCCAAGCAGGATCTGCTCTGTCAGCCCTGAGCCAGACGTGGGGCTTGATCTAACAAACCACAACATAGTGACCTAAGCCGAAATCAAGAGTCGGATGCTTAACCGACTGAGCCACCCAGGCACCCATTTATAGGTGATTTCTATAGTCACTGTCTCCCCTGATAATCTTTTACAGTCTTAATTTTAAAAAAATTTGTTTTTTTTCATTTATTTATTTTTAAGAGACAGAGAGAGACAGAGCATAAGTGGGGGAGGGGCAGAGAGAGAAGAACACACAGAATCCGAAGCAGGCTCCAGGATCTGAGCTGACAGCACAGAGCCTGACGTGGGGTTTGAACTCACAAACTGTGAGATCATGACCTGAGCTGAAGTCGGATGCTCAACTGACTGAGCCACCCAGGCGCCCCTACAGTCTTAATTTTTAAAACAGACTTTCTTATTGAAAGGTGTACATTATATAAACACACAGCTCAACATGGAATTGTCACAAAGCAAAGTCCCATTTAACTTCTTCATTTAGACCAAGAAACAGAACATAAGCACTTCACAAAGTGTGTTTGTGCCTCCTGTGCGGTACCACCCCCATTGCCCAAAGGAAGCTACTAGCCTGAATACCACAGATTTGTTTGGTCCATTTATGAACTTTCTTTAAATGGAATAATAAGAACATTACTCTTTAGTGTCTGATTCTTAACTCATTATGTTTGTGATACTCATCTATGCTACGGCAGGTAGTAATAGTTCATTTTCATGCTGCAATTACCTTTCATTGGGTGTATAACTTTGGGGAAGTTGATGAAATTCTTTTAGTCATAGTTAACTTTTCTTTAAAACTGTGATGATAAAAGTATCAATCTCCTAGGGCTCTGATGACTAAGCAAGACAATGCATATCAAGTGATTAATCAAGTGTGCATAAAAGCACAATTAAGGGGTCAGTAGTAGTGCCTTGTTTTTTAAATTAATATTGCTATTTCATCCTCTCATTGTTCTCCAATCCTAGTAATTGACCCCTTGCTATTTCAGGAACAAACCAGTATTTCTCTTGCTTATCTATGGTCTTGTTCTTGGTATCATCCTCACACAATTATCTTCAATTTTCAAAAGTTTACCTATGCTTCAAGAAGACTGTGTCAATTTTCACCCTTTCCACAAACTTCATTCTTATCTTGTCCAAATAGATATGAACGACCCTTACTCTACACACTCCTTTTGCTTTCTCTAGGTTCTTACTACACGTGGCATCATATTTTACTTGTCCAAAGAGATACTGGTATACTTACATGTTCTTTTCTACCAGACTATAATCCCTTTAACTATTCGTGCTCATATCTATCCTCTGTAGCACTCAGCAATGCCTTGTATATTAGAAGTATTCAATAATTATCAGTTAAACTCAAGAAAATGTACTAATAAAAGTTATTTTTATAAAAAAATATTAAAAGTTACTATTATTATAATCTCTTAAAGGGTAAGGTGTCTACGTAGTGACTTTTTCATACCTGCCCATCACTGTCTTTAATCACCATCAGCACTGGGGTGTCTAAACCTGTCATTGTTCGATAAAGGGTCTTCAAGCTTGTGCCATGCTTCCCGGTGCCATAAACAAGAGTCCATGGATAGCCAATTGTTCTTGGTGGAAGATGCTTGGTAAGCTTTGAAAATTAAAACATTAACATTTAACTTGCTAACTAATTGTCAATGTTCAGAATACTAATGTCGGCTGCAATTTCATGGTACTTCATAAAAAGTAGGCTACAAAAATAAACAGTATATTCTCAAAGACTCAGAGATGCTTGAAGTATAACTCTGTATTTCTCAGCATGAAATATTAACTGTCGCCAGGAACGGACAAGGATTAGAAGAGAGACAAGAAACAGGGATTACTTATTGTTTGTGCCCTCTGTATTAAAAAAAAAAAAGTTCTAAATGGACTATTAGCTTAATTATTAATAACCTCTCAAATAACGGGCTCTAGAGACAGACTATTGGAGATAGAAATCAAACTTCAACATTTTATAGCTGTGTGACTCTGGACAAGTTACTAAATCTCTTTATGCTTACATGTCTTCACGTATAAAATGTACACAGTAAGAGTATCCAACCTGTATAGGTGCTGCAAACAATTATAGGAGATAATCACAGAAAGCAATTAACTAGTGCACAATCTGAAATTAAATTTTGGCTATTACAGTGTCTCATCTAAATTGCTACTGTTTATTTTAATGTCTGCTCCTAATATCTTCTATTACACTAGCTGCTATATTTTGTTTACATTTTCTTCCTGGGAAAGGAAGACTAATAGCAATAACCCTGCTTCTTTAGTTTTGAAAACAACTGAAAAGAGGCTCCTTCACTCTATAGGTATATAACCAGAAATGCACATATGTGGGTACGTCATACCTTTTCAATTTGATCTGGCAGTAAGAGTTCACTGGGATCACTTAGGTTTGGTCGAAAAGATTCAGACTCCAGGTCTGCTTTCACTGGAGCAATCTGCTTTGAACTTATGTCTTCTCTTGTAGTAATCTAAAGAAGTAAACAGCAGCAGCATGTTAATATAAAATTACAACATGCATTAAAAAATTTCTGCCTTTTGAGAAAAATAAAACTTTGCACCTTAAAAATGGGGGCTAAAACTTTAATTTAGGATTTTAGAAGGCAAAGGATGCTCCATGTAATAACAATGGCATACCCAATGTAGAAAAGGATTTTTTTTAACTATAAGCAGATATTTTCTCATCTACCCTATGATGGATAGATAATGATTAACACCCATATTTCTGTGTAAAATGAAAAGTCACATGCACACTTTAATTTTGCTACTGAAGGGCAAAAGTGAATAAGCTAGCTTGCTATTAATCTATGCTACTTAAAATAAGTGGGACTTTTTTTTTCCATGGTAAACATAAAGTTTGTCAAAAGTAATTAAGGAAACTTTCTGGGTGCCAAAATTTTAAAGAATAGTACAAGAAAAAATATAACTTTTTATCAGTATGTGTGAATGCATGGATTTATTCACTTCATTGACAAAGTTACCATTATTTTTAAAATTGTCTTATTTTTACTTTCTAAACACTGCTTTTTAAATCTAGTTTTACCGCACAATAAATTTACAAGTTTTTTCATAACCGTATTTTAAAATTAGATGAATTTGATGCATTACAAAAGAATATATGCTTTTGCTTGACGGACAAGATCTGATATTCTTAAAATGATAAAAATGTTGATTAACTCAAAGCAAACTCCTCTACAATTTATTCTGTTGACACTTTTTCATATTAATTTTAATATATAAAACACAGTAACATTAGAAAATAAAAGATATAAAACATAATTATTACTGATGAAAATTTTAAATTGAAAACAGAATTCTTTTGGAGCAGATAACTAAAATGCAGCAATGCACAGCGACTGTGATTCCATTAAGAATGAAATCTTGCTAAATTATTTTGTTCCTTTTAGATTTCTTACCAAACCTAAATAGCGTATATTTTCAACCAATACATGTTCTAGCACTGTATTGTTTTTTGATGAGAAGTTAAATTATATTAAATCTTTCACATCATCATGTTTTACCCTTATTTTAATGATGATGTGAAAAGTTTTAAAAAATCCAAAGCAGCATGAGAAGCATTAAAAGAAAAAAACTCAGTAGTTCTAGCACAGCCATGAAAGTATATTTCGTTAAGAAGAAAGCACACAATAATACACAAAACTGAAAAATGAGTTCAATTGTATCACTCTCTTGTTTATAAAAAAAATCACAAAGATTAACTCATGGAACTTTAAAAATTTATCTAGTTCTGATGCCAAGAGTATACTATTCCAAAGTATTTCTAATACCAACCAGCAGTTCTTCAAGAAAAACAATTTATCTCATTAAAATATTTGATGTGGGGTTGATACAACTGAAATAGACTTGAGGAAGAGAAAATATTTAAGCCTTGCTATTCACTAAAGGTTTTTAAATTTTCCAATAGTACCTCATCTTTCAGATTCTGTTTAGTAAAGATTCAATCTCAAACCCAAAACATTCTTCCAATGTTAAAACTAAATGAACACTCCTCATTGCTCTAAGAAACACACAGTAGTAAGAACAGTTCTACAGTGACAGAAAATTCCTCTGAATGTTTTTAAAGTGAAAAGATGACAGAAAAGATAATCCTAAAGCTCTTCAAGACACAACTATACTCTTTAATACAAAAGGAATTTTCTGATGGGTTATTTTAGTGCTGCAGTCAAAACAAATCCTTTAAAAATGGGATTTGCCCTGACGAAAGACACTAAAAACAGGGAGTGTTCAATCTCTGGAGGGGTTTAAACTACTGAATGGGGCACCTGGAGACGTCTGCAGAGTGTGCGCAGTTCTTCAGTATTTAGAGCATCGATCCTGCGGTGATACTCAGCCACTGACACTACCTGAATATGGAGACAGGAAGACAATAATTCCACTGACAGTTGAGAAAAATAGCCAAAACAAAACAAAACAAAAAAAATGGAGAAATTTACATGGAGAAAGAGAATTGTAATCAGGGTTTCTTTCCCCACTCCATGCTGAAAATCCAGAAGATTTCTGTATCAAACTACAGCGAAGTACACATGAATGGGTTTAAAACCACTACGTCCAACTGTTTCACAATATAAGATTTACGAACTGCTTCATATAGACAGAATTTGATTGAGTAAATAGAATTATAGTTGCTTATAAAGGAAACACTACAGAAAACAACATGCTTTGCTAACATCGAAGATAACATAAATCATAATGGTGGGTATCTTACAAAGAAAATAGTAACTTCAACTTTCCCCTCCAAATCAGTTTAGCTCAAACATGTATCCTAATGATATGCTGGAAGAATTTCTTCTAGGCAAAGTAAGAAACATACTTATACTATATGATCTGTATCAGAAAAAAGGGGAGTGAGAGTAAGATATGAAGTATGTTTAAAAACCTAAGGCAGTAAGAAAAATAAGATCCAGAAAGTAAAAATTAGATTTTCAAAAGTGTACCTAATCAACAGTATCTTCCCAGTCATGTCTACTTCTGTCCTTCACATGATTGTTTTCAGTTTTTGTCTTTCCTCTATATTATTTCTTTATGGTTGGTACTGCAGAAGCTATTTGTGACTAAAGCTTAATGACATTCCTACATTCTAAATTTCTAAGAAAATCTCTTTATCTTCTATAATTGCCTAGACCAGTCTCTTGAATAATGAATTAGAAAGCCATATATGACAGATGAACATTATTACAAAAAGTTCACAAAAATGACAAGTTCTCTCCGGTTAACACAACAGATACAGCTTTCTCAGACCATTACATAATTCCCAAAACAGAAACCATAATATAGTGAACTCTGGTGGTGTCATACAAATGGGCTAACTCTCCTGAGCTACGACAGATTCCTCTTGTGATCAATGCTGTTTAGCCACTGGCCCATAAAGAGTTTAGACTTCTAACCTAGGTCTTAAAAAGCTCTTATGCTAGCCAACCAAAATAAATTAGCCACCAGTACACATCAAGGTAACTCTGAAGAGTTATGTAAACCTGTGGAAAGCCATGAAAGAGATGAAAATAGTAAAAAGGAAAATAAGCTGGACTTCTGTTTTGGCACTGTATTGACTTTTATAAAGCAACAATGTGTGCCATAAGAAACCCCAAATGGTTATGATCTCCAGCCCTGGAGGATCAGATGGATCTGGGTTCCGGCACTTCTTTATCTATTTTTCCATAAAACATGGAAATAATAAGACCACATACAAAATAAGTCTTTTTTATGAAATAAAAAGATAAAATAAAATGCATATATAAAGGACCGAGTAGATAGAGAACAAACTATTGGTTGATGGAGGGAGGTGGGTGAAAGTTGGGTTACATGGGTACTAAGGACGGCACTTGTCACAATGAGCACTAGGTGTTGTATGTAAGAGATGAGTCACTGAATTCTACTCCTGAAAACGACACTGCACTATATGTTAACTAAAATTTAAATTAAAATAAGAAGGAAAAAATTAAAATGAAAAATGAAAAAAAAAATAAATGCAGTATGGGATCCTGGAATAGAAAGGGGATATTAAGTGAACATCTGGTGAAATTTGAATAAAGCTTATGGTTTAGTTAAAAAAAAATGGACAGAACTTTTAAAAGGCTTAAATTAATGGAGGGATATACTATGTCTGTGTCTAGAATACTCAATATTGTAAATATGTGATTTTCCCTACAAGTTGGTGTACTGATGTAATGCAACCTCAAGGAAATTTAAGAACATTAAAAAACATAGTAAAGGATTGAGTACAGTGCCCAGCACATAGTAAATGATAGCTATTATTATTAATATTACTTTTACTTAATCATTTTTCACCAAGCATCCTAAGGACTAAAGAATAATATCTGAAGAGTCTCTTTATGTATGTATGTATGTATTTACTTACTTACTGGAAGTTTATTCTGAGAGAGGGAGAGAGGAAACAAGCAGGGAAGGGGCTGAGAGGGAGAGAGAGAATCCCAAGCAGGCTCCATACTGTCAGCAAAGAGCCTGACTCTGGGCTGGATCTCAAAAAATGTGAGATCATGACATGAGTCAGACCCAGGAGTCTGATGCTTAACCAACTGAACCATCCAGGTGCTCTTCCTTACTTATTTTTGGTTTTTATTTTTGATAGTAAATTATTTCAGTTTTGAAAGCTCAACTATCTTATATACTCTGACTACTCTGAACTTAATCTTAAATTTCAGTATTAGATATATTAAAGACCTTTCAGGGTGCCTGTGTGGCTCAGTTGGTTGTGTCCAACTTTGGCTCAGGTAATGATCTCATGGTTTGTGGGTTTGAGCGCTGCATCGGACTTTGTGTTGACAGCTCAGAGCCTGGAGCCTGCTTCAAATTCTGTCTCCCTCTCTCTCTCTGCCCCAATCCCCACATGCTCTCCCTCCCGCTCTGTTTCACTCTCAAAAATAAACAAACATTAAAAATATTAAAAAAAAAAAATAAAGACCTTTCAATTAAGAACAAAAAATTTTTCAATAAAGATGAAAACAAACTAGGTTCTAAAAAAAAAAAAAGAAATCACTGCCTTGCTTTTATGTGGCCAGTAAAAAGGCATCTCTACAAAATATTTAATGGCGAATTATATTCTTCTTTTTCCCCCCACAGCATTCAATCTAATCAAGTCTCTGCGCCAGGAGTTTTCAAGTTATAGGACATACCTACTCCTCTGCATTCCTTCTACTCTTCTAGTTAACACTAATTTTACACTTATTTCTTAAAGCACCTTCTTTTAGTATGTCAAATACATTTCTTCAATGGAAAGAAAATTAAATTATGCTCACAAAAGGAATCACTTATAGTCTAACTGTATCAATGTCACTGAGTTAGGGTATCAGTGAGGGAAGCATGACTGCCATTCTAAGTATAAGCTTGTAACATGTGGTAAAGTTATAGTTTCTTTAATGTCACAAATCTACCTTTTCTGGTTCACACTTCTTTTGCAAAAAATATTTTGGGACTTATAAACTAATCACTTCCTTAATTCTAAATATTTCCTCATGCCGTGATGAATGAAGATACATAAAACTGTCAAAAGAGTCTGTGAATTAATAAAGAAAAAAGGTTTGAAATCAAGTAAGCACAGAAATATACATCATCTCAAAATACATGAATGTAGAGATACAGATTCCTAGTATATATGATGGAACTGCAATTAGTCTTAAATTAATTTTTATCCCCTTGGTAAACCATACTCCACGTACAGAATTTATTTACCCAAAAGATTAAACCTAAGTAGAAAATGGACACATTTCTACAAAATGTCCTACATACACCCAATTATTAAGGGTGCAGAGTTGAAGAAACCAAGATCTCAATGAAAAGTGTATTCACTGTCTCACTAGAAAGTCATTTCTTGAGTACAGTGGTTTGCACATACTGCTAAAACCCCCTCTATGGAAACTCAGTAGTCTGACCTGCTCTCTGCACAAGTGCTACTCTCCAGTCTTTTCAGTCTGACAAAGGACTCTCACATAGAGAAAGTGTTTCTCTAAGCATTTATTTTCACAGAATACAAATGCAAAGACAGGATTAAGTCTGTCCATCTCTATTACAGAGGAACTAACAACAACCAGTACAGAACAAACGCTACAGCTAGAGAAAAGGTACAGATGCTGTCAGTGCCACAAGTTCTTCTCCTAGACAAAAAGGTCAATATTATGGTCTAACAGTCCTCCTTCCAGGATGTTCCAGGACTTCCCCATGAGATTACTCCACAAACAAACCAAAACCTCCCTTCCTCTAACTGCCCGGCAAGCTAACAAAACCTGGTAGATAACTGTGAATGTGCTGTTTTTATTCCCTACTTTCATTCTTTGGTGAAGGGAGATAGAGTAGAAACAAATATATTACCTAATCAATGCCATTTAGACTTACTTTGGTACCCAAAAATATGTTTAACAAAGAGGAACTGTAAGTTTAGGTTACAGTAGCTAACAAAAAGGGCATACAACAGCGTTCTTGATATCATATAACCTTCTGTTCTACACATATACAACAAAGTCTTTATTACAAAGTAAGACCTAGATTATGTTAAAACTTTGCTCCTTTTTGCCTTAAACCACTGCTCTCAAAGTAACATTTTATGGGACTATAATAAATAAGGTATAAAAGATGCAAATAGAGAATCATAAATTAGAAAGCCAAAAAACAGAAGAGGAAAAAAAGATGTAATACAGAATGAATTGAAAATAGAACATATTATTAAAGTTTTGATTTGAATAAATCATCTATATTTAAAGTTACTTCCTCTTACGTATATTTGCAAGTGACTCCTACTAGATTTTTTGGAAGAAGGCAGATATATTCACTGTTCTTTTAATCAAAAAGAAACCTGTTAACTACTCAAAACCATTCAATTACACTGTGTGTATGCTGTTTTAGCGTTTTGGCACAATAAATATAAGAAGTGAATGTCATATAAAAGGGAATAATCTTATTTTCTCCATGGTATATCAGGGGAAAAGAATACTCATCACATTATCTTGAAATATATAAATCCATTATTGGCAGTTGGGAGACTTCAAAACTCCTCTAATCAGTAATTTACAAATCCAGCTGGCAGAAAATCAGTAAGAACATAGTTGAACTGAAAAAAGCCCTCAATTAACTGGATCTAACTGACATATACAGACATATACAGACTACTCATCCAACAACAACAAAACAAAACACCTTCTTCTCAAACTCACATGGAGCATTCATTAAGACAGACCACATTCTGGTCCATAAAACATATGTTAACAAACAGAAATCATAAAAAGTATGCTCTCAGACCACCAAAGAATTAAACTAGACATGTGTAACAGAGAAAGAGTGGGAAAATCCACAAATACTTTTAAACCACACATTAATGCATAGTCACAAAAGTCCTGGGAGAAATTTGAGATGTTTGAAGTAGATAGAAAAAAAATTCCAAAAAGTATCAACATTTTGGGATGTAATAAAGGCAGGAATTTAGAGGAAATTTTATAGCATAGAATGTATATATAAGGAAAGGACAGATCTAAAATCAACAATCAGCTTCTATCTTAGGAAACTAGAAAAAGAGCAAATTAAATCTGAAGTAGAATAAATAGTGAAAAATTAGAGCAGAAATCAATGAAATTAAAAACAGAAAATCAAGAGAGAAAAATCAATGAATCAAAAAGGCAATTCTTTGAAAAGATCAATAAAAATCGATAAACCTCTAGCTAAGCTAACTAAAATAAGTGAGAGAAAAAATATATCAGAAATGTAGAGGGGCCACCACTATTGATCCCATGGACATTAATTAGAAGGATAATAAAGGAATATTATAAATGGACTCAATACCCACAAATTTGATAACCTAGATGAAATGGACCAAATCCTTGAAAGATACCAACCACCAAAACTTACAAAAGAAAAAACAGATCAATGAAGCAGGCCTATATTTATTTCTTCAAGAAACTGAATTAATATTACTAACCCTCCAAAACAGAAAGTATGAGGCCCAGTCCTAGCTAATTAAAATGAATTAGTTACCAGGAAACATCAAGATAACTCTATGAAAAGCTATGTAAACTTGTTGAAAGCTAGGAAAGACATAAGAATTTTAAAAAGGATAAACTGGACAGAGTTCCATTTGTGCCATTATTATTATATTGATTTTTGCAAAGCAACAATACATACACTATGGTAGCTGACTCTGTACTTAAGAAGAAACTCAAAGTAGCTATGATCTCTAGCTCCGGAGCATTTGGAGTGAATCCAGATGGATTCACTGATAAATTCCATCAAATATTTAAGGAAGAGATTACACTAATTATCTACAATTTCTTCCAGAAAATAGAGGCAGATGAAATATTTCCCAACTCATGACCTAAACATCTGAACAGACACCTCACTAAAGAAGATATACTGATGGCAAATAAGAATATGAAAAGATGCTCAATAGCATGTGTCATAAGGGGAATATAAATTAAAATAATGGGATATCACTACATACCTATTTAGAATGGCTAAAATTCAAACCACTGACATCAGATGCTGGTGAGTATGTGGAGCAACAGGAATTGTCATTCACTGTTGGTACAGTGAAAAAAGGTACTGTCACTTTGGAAAACAGTCTGGTACACTGTTACAAAACAAAACATACACTTATCATACAATCCAGCAATCATACTTCAGGGTATTTGTCCAAATGAGTTGAAAACTTACGTTCACACAAAATCTGCAAATAAAACAGCTTTTTATCACTAGTGTCAAAACCTGGAAGTAACTAAGATGTCTTTCAATAGGTAAAAGGATGAAAACAAACTAGTACATCTAGATAATGGGATATTAAGTCAGCACTAAAAATAAATGAGCTATCAAGCCATGAGAAGGTAGTGAGGAACCTTACATTATCTTACTAACTGAAAAGCCATTCTGAAAAGTCTATATACTGTGTGATGGCAACTATATGATACTCTAGAAAAGGCAAAACGACAGAAACAGGAAAAAGATCAGTGGTTACTAAGTATTCTGGTAAAGAAGGAAAAAGAGAGGCAGTTTAGGGAACTTTTAGGGCAGTAAAACTATACTGTATCATCCTATAATGGCATATGTCATTCCACAGAATGTACAACACAAAGAATAGACCTTAAGGTGAACTGTGGACTTTGGGTGATAACAACGTATATTAGTTCACAGACTAACAAATATGCCATACCAGATGTGAATACAAGATGTGAATAATAAGAGAACTGTGTGTGTGCTGGGGGACGGAGGGGCATATGGGAACTGTCTTTCCATTCAATTATTCTGTAAACCTAAAATTGTTCCAAAAATAAAATCTATGAATTAAAAAAAAGCAAGAGAAGGATAAGCACAAAATTCAGAGAAATGGTTACCAATCTGGGGGAGACATGAGATGAGATGAAAAAAAGACACATAGGCTGATATAACTGCATTGGTAATGCTCTGGTTCTTAAGTTGGATAGTGGGATCACAGATACTCATTATTATGCCTCATAACTTGCATATGCAATAAATATCCTTTTCAACTACTAAGTCAAATAAACAAAAATATTCTACACTGAATATACACACATATATCTTTTAATTAGGTTGCTGACTAGAACTAGGTCGATTAATAAATTTCTTGTGAAAACGTACTATAGGTGAGCAACAAAGTATAGCACAGAAAGAACACTGGATTTGGATTGAAACCTCTGCTTTAATTTCGGTTCTGCTTTTTACTAGATTTGTAACCTTGAGCAACTGCATTTAATCGCTCCATTTCTAGTCTTTTAAACAGAAATAATAGTTTAAGCACTTCAGGAGGAATAAATGATAGTATATGTAAGGCATATATAAAATAGAGACACTAAATGTACAAAATAAACGTTAATTCCCATTCCCTGATTATGTTGTGAAGATTTTGAGAGACAATACAGCTAAGAATTTAAGGGCACAGGTTAGAGCCAGAATGCCTTGACTCAAACCATAGCTCTAATCCTTACTGGTTGTAGTATGACTGCTATATGCCTCTATTTCTTAAATGGAGATGAGAGTAGCAATATTCACAATGAAGATGAAATAAAATAAATGATGTTAAGTGTTTAGAATAATACAGTGTTATTAGAAGTACAGAGTATGGTAACTATTTTTCTCATAAACATGATTATTATCTTGAGTTAAGGTCACTGGAAGATTTTTACATTTAAAGTAGCTCTTTTTAAAATTCTAGGTATGAACTAATTCTTGCAGAGATGTAAATAATTTATTATAGGATTTTTCTCCTGTGTTTTCATACATGAAAGCATAAGTACAAAAAAAATCTGTCTTGTCATATATAAGGTCTTAAATAGAAAAAAAAATGATTAAATTAATGAAGTATTGATAGACATAAAACCATGTTGCTATATTTAATGATTTGTGACTTCAATCTGATTAAGCCTAAATTCTTATTAAAAATAGGCTTATAACATTCAGGCAAATAATAATTTATTGACAGACACAAAAAGGCAGGATACAGCATATGGTTACATCAAATATATAGCTTCAAATAAATGGTTAGAAATCAAAGCATAGGTTGTTTGTCAAAATAAACTCTAAAACAGCCTTAAAAAAAATAAAGACAGTAAGCATGCTTGATCAATATGGTTCTCACTGAAACTAAATGGCAAAGGTTTAACTTCATTCCATGTATCTTAGAGCACATTTACCTATTAGTTATTAGTTATGTTTCTGAGCCTGAAATTAACTCATTTGTAAAATGAAAATAACCTACATCTGGTTAACATGCAGAGTTACTGTAAGGTGAAATATGATACTACATAAATGAGCATTTAGAAAATTGTTCTGGTTTACATTCAAATACATCCTGGTGAGATAAGGAATGCGACAGAGTCAAGCTGTTTCTGTGTTCTATGACAGTTTAGTTCAGTGACCACTTCATACCTGTTTCCTCATCTTTAAAATGGGGAGTAATGCTGATTCTGCAAGGTTATTGTGAAGGTTAAATAATATATAAACTAGATGCAAGGGCAGAACTGAAGACCAGTGAGAAGCATGCTCTCATATCTGACAAAACCACACATTAACTTCCTATAAGGTTAAAAACAGGAAATGGTGAGTGTGCTAATAATAATAAGTATGTGATGCACATTACAATGTCCTGTAAAATTCAAAACATCCACAATTTTGCTTGTATTTATAACAGATTAAACTGTATTAAAGTCTTAGCAAACTAATGATAAACACTTATTTGACCAATCAAAAAATACATGAAGGCTCCACTATTCTTGGTTTAAAGAAAGAAAGAAAAAAAAAAACTGTGTTACCTATTCTGATAAATCTGATCACAATTTTAACAAATTTAATCATTTCAGATGGCTACATCCCTCTGTGCTGATGTACTTTAAAAACAAAAATTTGAAATTAATCAGCTTAAAAATAAAAAGACATAACAAAGTACTCTCAAACCCAGTAAAAGGTAACACCAGTGAAATAAGTTTGGTATTTTCACGAGCTTAACATTTATGGGTGACAGGTTGCTTTGGAGACATCTTCCAAAGTTATTCTTGGCTGTAAGTATTTATTTAGCTTTATTTAAATTACCCACAATTAAAGTAAAAATAAAATTAATATTCATAAGGCAACTTATAATCCTAAATTACCATAGAAAGAACAACTGGCAACATAAGTTTCTAACAAATAATGTACATGTATTTTTACTGAAAACGACAGGAATCTCTAGTAAGGTTGAGATTTTCTCCGTACTAGAGTATCTTTTAAAGTTTCATATTAGTTTAGCACTACTGGAAACTTTTTGGATAGCTTAAAAAAGTCTTTTCTCAAAATTACTAAAATAATAGTCTTTATACACAATATTATAAATATATGTAGTCTTCGATCCAGTCAATAAAAATTAAAGTTAATTCACTCTGACTTTCTACTCAATTTATTTTTAAGAAAAAATTCTGAATATTTTCCTACAAAGGTCAGCTTAAATTAAAAAATTAAGGCAGCAAATAAAGATTCGATAACTTCCTGTTGATGTAAAATAGGAAAACCAAAAGACTTACAAAACAAAATTACAGTTTTTATTCATTTCCTTTTTTGAAGACATTTAGGATTAGCAGAAATAAAGGCAGTTTTCTGTAATCATACAACTTTGTATTCTATAAATATTCTTTGTATTCTATAAATATTCTTAAACTTTTAGAAATAGTATAATTTTTCAGCATGTCACCATAATAAGACTAGTAAATATAGAAATTGAAATCATTGACTAAGATTTACCAGGGTATATTTATGATTAAGTGGTTGATGTCTTCTCCCTTTTTTCCCATACCAGAGACGAGACATTTCCTTTCCAGAGCAAATTAAGTTATATCAAATCTCATAAGGAGTGTTTTAAAAAGCATTCTTCCTCTGTTAAAGATAAATTTTCAGCACAAGAGCCCTACTACAGTGACAAAAACAGTTTGCCAGAGACAAAGATTTGATTGACAAGACAGAGAGCTAATCACTAAGTAGTATCCATTGCAAAGATAGTTCTGAGTGGAGACTGTAAAGCCAGGGAGGGAAGAGAAGGTTTCCCATGTTTAAGTTTGGTTGCACTGTACCCAAATGTGGAAGAAAAAAAAAAGAAAAGGCTCAAAAGTTTAAAGACACAGAGCATGTATTTGCAAACACGAGTACACTAAGAAATACACTAAAAATGTCATAAAAAAGTACTAAGTGCAGTTTCCAGAGCCCCTCCTAAAGTGCACAAATGATTTTAACATTTTGTTTTGCTCATACAGTCACACAATTCTATTCTTTATTTACATCTAAACAATCCAATAAAATGTCATCTTTTATGTGAGCATTTTTTTAAGCAATGAGACATCCCTCTGAGAACCATCCAACCCTATAGGCATTTCATAGAATGCCTATATAAAAATGAAGCAAATCCACAAATAAATCCTATACAAACATTAAAGTGACCAGAAAATTCCTCTACCATTATGCAGTCAAATTTTAAACTGCATTTTCTAATACCTAATTTCTTGAAAAGGTACTTATATTTACTATACCTACATATCAGTGGTACACTCAATCTAACCAAAGAAGTGAACTTTTAACATTAAATATTATGGTTATAAACTAAAACTACCTAGAGCTCAATTTTAACTAGAATATCAATGCCATAATAGTACACCTGAATATTTCTTCCATTTTAAACCAGGTCCTCTTCCCTTACATCGTGTGTTCACATAAAACTGTGTACCCACAATGCCACCCTTCACACATGTACCACCTTTCTATAGTACACACAAACACTGAACCACACCTATAGCTCAACATCTTCTTCCTCCACATTCCATGATGTGTGTGCACAGAACACAGCACACCCCACACTAAATATCCTCTTTCCCTCTCACACCAGCTATTCCCATCTCCCCAACCAGCCCAACTACACTTACCCTAACATCTCTCTCCCACAGTCCCCTAGAGGTACTGTAACTATCTCCACACTCACCATACTACACACAGTCTCATTACACATACAGTGCACCATGGTCCTGCCTCCCCTCATATGGCACACCCCCCATACACACCAACAACATGATCTGGCAGTACTGGGCTGCCATTTTGAAAACCTATCATCACTTACAGACAAATTTTCTGAAATTAAAAAACACTATATATGTACCGAAATGTAGTTTAAATACAGAATACACACCCCAAGCATAGGATAGCTTATTTTGCTGGTTATCTTGTCAACATCCACCAGTACAGCTTCTTCCTAATACAGTTTTGATTTTGCTCAAGTATCTTTTTAGCCATGTCTCTGACAAGGTTTGCTCCATATCTGGACAGGATGGATCCTTACAGATCTAAACCAGTGGCTCTCAAATTTTAGCTTGCCTCACAATCATTGATACGAAACATTTGTTAAAATACAGAATGCCAGGTTCCAAAACTAGTTTCTGATTAAGCAAACTAGAGTGGGTTCTGAGAATGGGCTGCTAATGGTCTGGGGACCATACCTTAATGAGAAAAACTAAACCACAATGAAATGTCACCTCAGACCTGTTAGAATGGCTATTATCAAGAAGAAATAACAAGTGTTGGTGAGGATGTAGAGAAAAGGGAATCCCTGTGTAATACTGGTAGAAATGTAAACTTGTACAACCATTATGAAAAACAGTATGGAGATTGCTCAAAAAATTAAAAAAGTATCATATGATTCAGAAATCTTACTCCTGAGTATTTTTCCAAAGAAAACAAAAACATGAATTCAAAAATATATATTCACCTCTGTGTTCACTGCATCATTATTTACAATAGCCAGGATATGGAAACAACCTAAGTGTCTAATAATGGATGAATGGATAAAGGTGATGTGGTATATATAATATACAATGGAATACTATTCGGCTGTAAAAAAAAGAATGAATCTTCCCATATACAACAACATGGATGGACCTTGAGAGCATTATGCTAAATGAATTAAGTCAGACAGAGAAAGACAGATACTGTAGGATCTCATTTATATGTGGAATTTAAAACAACAATAAAAACCAAGTTTACATATTAACAGACAGGTGGTTGCCAGAGGCAAGGAGTTGGATGGAGGCAGGCAAAATGGGTGAAGGGGGTCAAAAGGTGTAAGCTTTCAGTTCTAAAATAAATAAATCATGAGGATGTAACATACATGGTGACTAGTTAGTAATATTGTATTGCATATTTGAAAGTTGCTAAGAAACTATGTCTTGAAGTCCCCATCACAAGAAAAAAAATTTTAACACAATAAGGTGACAAATGCTAATGTTACACTTGTTGTGATGATCATTTTGCATTACATACAAATGTCAAATCATTATGTTGTATACCTGAAATATACTATATGTCAATTATATGTCAATAAAAAAAACTGATTTAAGCTATTTGAGTGTTTTTCAGTGTCTTGAAACCAAATATTTCCTAATAAAAACATATCTAGCAGACATAAATGGAGCTCAGTAAATCTCTTTCTTGTCCTTTTTTTCAGTGTTTAGAAAACATACGAGGTCACTTAAATACTTCTAGATATCCCAGAGATTGAAGGAGATTTTACTTTACCATTAGTGTAAAATGACAGACTACAAAATGAAGTGCTTTTAAGAATATGACAAGTTTAAACGTTGAACATAATTCATAATTCAACCTGTTCTAATTCAGATATTCAATTTAATAATCTTTTTTCCTTGGGGCACCTGGGTGGCTCAGTTGGTTAAGCGTCTGACTTCGGCACAGGTCATGATCTCACTGGTGATGAGTTCGAGCTCAGCATTGGGCTCTGTGCTGACAGCTCACAGCCTGGAGCCTGCTTTGGATTCTGTGTTTCCCTCTCATTCTGCCCCTCCCCGACTCATGCTCTGTCTTTCTCAAAAATGAAATAAACATTAAAAAAAATTTAAATAGTAATCTTTTTTCCTCTACTTTCTTTATTGGTGTTGAAATTATATCTTATTTCCTCTGAGTTGGGAGTAGTATACCAGAAACAATTATATGAAATACACTGTACTCAATATTTAAGGTAATATAAGTAATTTTAATATTTAAAATCATAAATTAGTCTCTCATTTATCCATCCTGCCTCTTCTCAACACCCATATTAAATAAAATTTTGCACTTTTAATGGAAATTTTATAACCCATAACTTTTGGTTAGTTACCAAGGGAGAATATTAACAAAAAGCAAAACAGTTCAAACTTTGCTGAGGTAGATAACATCCTAAGCTAACATTTTTATTAGTCAAAACAGACAATATTAGACATGATTGATGAGTGTCAAATGCTACTGTGAGAAAATTTATACAGTCTAGTACTGGAGATCTGCTCTATAGCATAGTGCTTACAATAATACTGTATTGTATACCTGAAAATCTAAGAGCGTAGATTTTATGTTAAGTGTTCTTATTACAAAATATAATAATAATAATAATAATAATAATAATAATAATAAAGAGGGTAGGAAAAAACTCTTGGAGATGATGGATATATTTATGGTACAGACTGTGGTGCCGGTTTTTATGGATACTTATGGATGTATAAGTCTCCAAACTTATCAAGCTGTACATATTAAATATGCACAGCTTTTTGTAGGTCAATCTTACCTCAATGAAATGGTTTAAAAAAAAAACTTCATGTAGTAGTATTATTGAAGAAAATTTATATTAACTCATAAATTCTGTTTTAATCTAGAAAATAATACTTTAAGAACTTAATTGTCTGCAATAGATATCACATTGACAGTCCCCCAAATTCTAATTGCTTTTAATGCTTTTGATTTTTTGTCAGACATTTTAAATTACTTTTGGAGTTATGGTTTGTGATATTATGTGATTTGATCAACATAAAAAGTATATTTTTCTTTAATTGCCTTTATCTAAGACAAGCGACCTCTCTATTTAATGACTTAGACATAGAGAGTACTTTCACTTTGAATAAAATCAGTTCTGTATGGATTTTGCTGGCTAGGCAGAGGAGTGGTTAAGAAAGTTTGTTTCATTTTATATATTGCCTCAATTTTAATTTTGGCATTACGTGTGCTTCAATTAAAAAAAAATATCTTTCTGTTTAGGGCACCTGGGTGGCTCAGTATGTAGGTTAAGCGTTCAACTCTTGATTTCAGCTCAGGTCATGATCTCATGGCTTGTGGAATCGAGTCCTGCACTGGACTCTCTGCTGGCAGCATGGAGACTGCTTGGATCCTCTCTCTCCCTCTTACTCTGTTCCTCCCTGCTTATGCTTTCTCTCTCTCTCAAAGATACATATTAAAAAAAAATCCTTTAAAAAATCCTTCTGCTTAATAAAGTATTGGAATACTCATTATCTGACAACTTAAGCGAGAAAATATTAACCAAACAATTTAAGTCATCTCAGAAACCAAAAACTGAATGAAATATATTTTTATCAATACTTTGGCAAGGGTGAGAAATGAGGACTAAACCAAAGCATATTGTTCTAATACTAGTCATTACTTAAAATTTTTTTTTCTGAATACTTTTTATTTTTTAAATTTACATCCAAATTAGTTAGCATATAGTGCAACAATGATTTCAGGAGTAGATTCCTTAATGCCCCTTACCCACTTAGCCCATCCGCCCTCCCACAACCCCTCCAGTAACCCTCAGTTTGTTCTCCATATTTAAGAGTCTCTTAGGTTTTTTCCTCCCCCGTTTTTATATTATTTTTGTTTCCCTTCCCTTATGTTCATCTGTTTTGTCTCTTAAAGTCCTCATATGAGTGAAGTCATATATTTGTCTTTCTCTAATTTTGCTTAGCATAATACCTTCCAGTTCCATCCACATAGTTGCAAATGGCAAGATTTCATTCTTTTTGATTGCCAAGTAATACTCCATTGTGTGTATATATGTGTGTGTGTGCGTGTATACACCCCACATCTTCTTTATCCATTCATCCATTGATGGACATTGGGCTCTTTCCATACTTTTGGCTACTGTTGATAGTGCTGCTATAAACATTGGGGTGCATGTGTCCCTTCAAAACAGCACACCTGTATCCCTTGGATAAATACCTAGTAGTGCCAACTGCTGGGTTGTAGGGTAGTTCTATTTTTAATTTTTTGAGAAGCCTCCATACTGTTTTCCAGAGTGGCTGCACCAGCTTGCATTCCCACCAACAACACAAAAGAGAGCCTCTTTCTCCGCATCCTCGCCAACATGTTGTTGCCTGAGTTATCGATGTTAGCCATTCTGACAGGTGTAAGGTGGTATCTCACGGTATTTGTATTTCCCTGATGTTGAGCATTTTTTCATGTGCCGATTGGCCATCTGGATTTATTTGGAGAAGTGTCTATTCATGTCTTTTGCCCATTTCTGCACTGGATTATTTGTTTTTTGGGTGTTGAGTTTGATAAGTTCTTTATAGATTTTGGATACCAACCCTTTATCTGATATGTTGTTTGCAAATACCTTCTCCCATTCTGTAGGTTGCTTTTTAGTTTTGCTGATTGTTTCCTTTGCTGTGCAGAAGCTTTTTATTTTGATGAGGTCCCAATAGTTCATTTTTGCTTTTGTTTCCCTTGCCTCCGGAGACATGTTGAGTCGGGAGTTGCTGTAACCAAAATCAAAGAGGTTTCTGCCTGCTTTCTCCTCGCGGATTTTGATAGCTTCCTGTCTTACATTGAGGTCTTTCATCCATTTTGAGTTTATTTTTGAGTATGGTGTAAGAAAGTGGTCCAGGTTCATTCTTCTGCATGTTGCTGTCCAGTTTTCCCAGCACCACTTGCTGAAGAGACTGTCTTTATTCCATTGGATATTCTTTCCTGCTTTGTCAAAGATTACTTGGCCATACATTTGTGGGTCCATTTCTGGGTTCTCTATCCTGTTCCATTGATCTGAGTGTCTGTTCTTGTGCCAGTACCATACTGCCTTGATGATTATAGCTTTGTAGTATAGCTTGAAGTCTGGGATTGTGATGCCTCCTGCTTTGGTTTTCTTTTCAAGAGTGCTTTGGCTATTCACGGTCTTTTCTGGTTCCATACAAATTTTAGGATTATTTGTTCTAGAGCTCTGTGAAGAATGCTGGTGTTATTTTGATAGGCATTGCATTGAATATGTAGATTACTTTGGGTAGTATCGATATTTTAACAGTATTTGTTCTTCCTATCCAGGAGCATGGAATCTTTTTCCATTTTTTTTGTGTCTTCAATTTCTTTCATAAGCTTTCTATAGTTTTCAGTGTATAGATTTTTCATCTCTTTGGTTAGATTTATTCCTAGGCATTTTATGGGTTTTGGTGCAATTGTAAATGGGATCGATTTAATCATTACTATTTTAAAAATGAAAAACACTATTATGCCATATAATCTTTTGGCACATAATACTAGTGAACTCATATTTTAAAATTTAATTAACAAGTATAAACCTGGGAGGTAAACTTCTAAATAAATCGATTAAAGTTAATATAATAAAGTCAATTACTTAATTGTTTTTATCATTCTAGGGGCAATCGATGTTTTAGTTAGTAGGTCTGGAGTATGAAAGATACTGAAGTAGAAGTGGTATAAAATTAACTTTAAAGATGAAAAATGGAAAAATTTTTGCCAGCTTTTATCCTAAAAAGAGTGAAAGTCAACCCAAAAGAAGTGGGACAAAAAAGCAATGTAGCTTAAAAAGCTCCACTTTTGAGACCTGTGTCATCAAGCAGCAAGACCGGCATACCCAACACATGACACTTTGAAACCCAAAACTTTCGGAGGATTCTAAATGAGAGTCTCTTGAAGTTGGTACTTGGGGTTGAGGGTAATACCACCTGAAGGGTGCAGTCATGAGCCATGTGGTACTTGGTGACAGAATAAAATTGACTTATATTACTGTAGTATTACTTTCATTTCATGATAAGAAATTTTAAAAATTCCATTTATAACACAACAGATAAATTTAAAAGATGAATGCAAAATTCACATGAGTCTTAAAGACAGGCTTCAAAGATATTTTAAGCTTATCAGGGTAGCCACTGCATTAGACTATACTATTAGATTCTTGGGCACTTGTCAAGTACATCAAACTTCAAAAGGTATTTGATGGACAAGTTCAAGAGGTGGTGATGAATGACTCACAGTCAGGTATGTTTTTTGGTTTCCCTCTCCTTGTAGTGCCTCTGAGTACACAATATGATAAAAATATTTTGGTGTATAAAGGGAGCTATGCCTGAAGTAATTCTGCCTGACTGTTATTGATAAAACAAACAAACAAACAAACAAAACAAAGAAACAATATGCTTTTAAAAATCAAGGCATAAAATAATTAAACCATTCTCCATAGTGAACCAAATTTATGTTTTAGGTATGCAGATGCAACACACAAAGTAAGAGGAATTTTTTGAAAAATATTTTATACAATGGAACTTCCATGACAGGAACATGAAAATTAAATTACAGTATGGTCAATGTAGTGTGAAAGAATGTTCCACAGTCTTAGCATTGCATATGTTTAACACAACATGTGAAGTGATGACATGGGATAGCAGAGTGGTTTTTCCCCTTCTATTGTACAATGTCATCACCTAAGGAGCTGTACAGAATATGGACTTTGACTTGGTCTGAGGTGACCCTGAGGCAGTAAGTTTTGAAAGCTCCCCCAAATGATTAAAAGTTTCTGCCAAGACTGAGAATTTGGTATGGTGAAAAGGACTATAGGCTCTGAATTACCGATTAACTATTATGATTTGCTACAACGAGGATTTGGGCTAAGTAAGAAAAAAGTTTAGAGAAATTATCTGTAAAATAAAGATGACAGTCTATGATTAGATGGGTTGCTCTAGATCTAAGACAGAATAACATTTTGATAACACTGTGGGGAAGCTATCAGCAAAGTCTAGACTGTAGGACATCCTAGAGAAAAAAAAAACTGATTTCTTAAAAATGAAAATTACAAGGAAAAAAACAAAGCACAGCAAAGAAATAGAGAATCTACATTTACAGAGACTTAGGAGACATTTTAACTGACTGAAACATTTGGAGCTTAGTTGCATCCTGATTCAAAGAACAAATCATAAAAATACATTCATGTTACATACATTTTAAACATATTTATGACATTTGAAGAAATGTGAACTGGGGAAAAGGAAGGATCATAGAATAAGTCGATAAAGCACAGTGATTGGTATATGCAACTTCATTATACTATTTATCTCTATTTTTGTTTGTTTATCAAATCAAGGCACTATCATCAGAAAATAGTGCCAATAGGCATCTTTCCCCACCTTTACCTTAAGACCTTCCAATACTTTGTTGAAATGTCATTAGAATACTTCCCTTGTCAGTGAAAATCCATAAAAACAATCCTTATCAAAACCAAAAAGTAACATTTTTCACAAAACTGCAATGCACCACATAAACCATTAGCCTCACTACACATGCTCTCTACTTGTCATTGGACACTGGCAGAAACCAAGGGAAAAGAATCTACCATAAGTACCTCCTTCTCAGTTGAAAGGGAAGGTCATTAATCTGCCAATAGCAGAAGGATTCATAATTAAGAAATGTAAGACATTACGGCTGAAAAAAAACAAACGAGGTAAGGTGATATATGTTTTTTAATTTTTAATGTTTTATTTATTTATTTATTTTTTAGACAGAGAGAGACAGAGCATGAGCAGGGGAGGGGCAGAGAGAGAGGGAGACACAGAATCTGAAACAGTCTCCAGGCTCTGAGCTATCAGTACAGAGCCTGACGCCGGGCTTGAACTCACAGACTGTGAGATCATGACCTGAGCTGAAGTCAGACGCTTAACTGACTGAGCCACCCAGGCGCCCCGGTAAGGTGATATTTTTATGCTAACTACATTTGTACTGACTAAACTAGAATAATAAAGAGTAGATGGTAAAGAATATTAATCTTTTACACACCCTGAGTCATATGCATAGATTTCTCAGGTTTTTTTCTCCCAATAATCAGGAATCTTTGTTCTGATGGGTCATTAGAGGCTCTTACTTCTGACCACTTTAAAATTGGCTAACTCTGCTCGCAGTGAATGTAGATTTCTGCTGCTCTCACCTCTCTCTGGAATTTACTATACAAATTTCTAATTCTGTACTCTTTTCTTCCTTTTCTCATCATTTCTAATTCTTAAATTCCAGTATTTTCTAATTATCTTCAATAGGACTTCCAACTTGAGGGGCACCTGGGTGGTTCAGTCAGTTGAGCGTCTGACTTCTGCTGTGCTGATAGCTCAGAGCCTGGAGCTTGCTTCAGATTTTGTGTGTCCCTTTCTCTGCCCCTCCCTGGCTCACACTCTGTGTCACTTTTTCTCTCTCAAAAATAAACAAACATTAGGGGCGCCTGGGTGGCTCAGTTGGTTAAGCATCCAACTTCAGCTCAGATCATGATCTCAGTTTGTGGGTTCGAGCCCTGCATCAGGCTCTGTGCTGACAGCCTGCTCAGAGCCAGCAGCCTGCTCCAGATTCTGTGTCTCCTTCTCTCTCTCTGCCCTTCCCCCCACTCACGTGCACATTCTCTCTCTCTCAAATATACATAAACGTAAATATTAAAAATTTTTTTAAAAAAGACCTTAATTTAAGAACATTAGAAATTGAAAAAAAATAGGACTTTCAATGTGAATATTTCAGAATTGAATTTATTTCAAATATTATAGAATTTTTCTTGGTATCTTAAGTGCACATTTTAGTAATGTGGGGTGCCATAGTTTGGATTAAATTTTAACACATTTGGGAGTCATGATGAAGGTAATGTTGAATCTATAAAGAGTTAATAAACAGTGGAGACACCAGGGAAAATAATCCTGGAAGATTAAAGAATATTTTCAGATTATCATAGTATATAGAGAACATTTGTTGCTGACGTGCATAAGAACAAAAACAAATGGATTACACTTATAGAGATATGTTTCTTTAAACTCACTATTAAGAAAGAACTTTCTAACAGAGTTCTCCTAAAATGAAAAGTACTGCCCTTTGAGGTGATAAACTCTACCACGGAATTATGTTAAAGCAGAACAAAGAACAGTGTAAAATAGGAGAGGCTGAACTGCCAGTTAATTCTAACTTCCAGCATCTATAAATTTATGACCAATTTACTACAACTGGCATAAGAACTTATTTTAGGATGTAGACTATCATGAAAAATGAGCAAAACTTTTATATCCTATTTTAATCTATGCCCAAATTTATTCCTTAATCCAATAAACAGCAATATAAAAATAATATTGAGAATGAATTATATGCTTGCATTGTTCTTAGCTCTGAGAATACAGTCATGTATGAAGCTGACAAAATCCTGCCCTCACGGCGCTTACAATGGGAGAGGGACAGGACTCACACAGAAGAGAAGTTGGAGCAGAGTAAGTTAATCATATGCAAAAGTTTTCCCAATGTATAAATTTCTGGTTAGCAATATATTTCTGCCTAAATAGCAGTCAGGGATGATAATCTCCTAAGTATCAAGGAAGCAGAGTAAGCAGAGTAGCTAGTTTTAATCAAACAGACTGATGTCCATGTTGGCAGCCATAATAAGTTCATCCTATATTCTAAGTCACCTATTCTCCGTCTCTAGGTAGAAAAAAGCCCCCCAACAGCACTTCACAGTTTGAAGTATTTATTTTTACCTAAGTGCTCTAAAAAAAATTCCATTTGTACAATGAGAACATTTAAAATACTTATGTCATTATACATTTGTTTACCAACAGTGAACCCTAATGTAAACAATGGGCTTTGGATTAAAAAATACATACTTTTTAGGCACTTAGTAACCATCGGGCACAATACAATACAAGCAATATGCGATTATAAATTTTCTAGGAAATCCATTAAAAAAAAGTTAAAATAACTGTTTTTTACTTAACTCAATATCTCTAAAATACTGTCATTTCAACATAATCAATATAAAAATTAATGATATTTAAAATTTTTCTTTTAATTCTAGATCTTTAAAATCCAGTATATAGTTTGTATTTACAGGGAACATGTTAGTTCATACTAGCCACATTCCAAAAGTGCTGAATAGCTACATGTGGGCAGTAACTATTGTATCTATAGGAATTCGTATGTTCTGCACTACAGCACCCCTCAAGTCAGACATTAAATTTTCACAGGAAATACCTAATGGTGTTTAGATTTAGATTTATTTAGATTTCATAAAACTTACAGTGGAAAATTCATTTATCCTAGTTGTTCCAAAAGTATTAAAAACTTATCCAATAGCTGAATCAAGTATCCACGTTAAAATTTAACTAAAATTAAGAAAAATTAAAAATTCAATCCCTTAGTTACATTAGCCACATTTCAAGTACAAAATAGCCACATAGTAAACATGTGGCTACCAGACTAGACAGTACAGGACTGTTCCTAGACAACACAGCAAAAAGTTTCTAAAATTATTTTTTTTCTCTGCCATTTACTTTTTATTTGAATTAATTCTTGCTGAAAACAAGTGAGGAGACATTTATTTCTTCTTTAGAAATTTCAACTTGCAGAATCTGCCACAAGAACTGAGGCAATTCCTTTGAATCAAAATAGTTAATAATCAAATAATCAACCAGATAGTCTATCACTTCCAAGGTTAAGTGCTCCAACTCCAATGGAGAAAAGTCCATTACCTGATTGAAAATATTGCCACCCACCTTGCCACTCAAGTTAGAAACTTCAATGTTATCTAGATGTCATTACATACTGTCTTAACACCTAGGTAATAATACCTGCTTTAAAAACTTAATTTCATCACCTTCCACTCTACCTTCAACTGTTGCTACCATAGTACAAGTACCCATCTTTGATCATCTGTTCTATTTTAAAAGCTTCCTAAAACGAATTTTAAATACACAGAGACTATGTATGTATGTCAACACCCATGTAACTAACCTTCACCCAGAATAAATACAGAATACTTCCAGTACTCTATAAAAGTTCCTTCTTGTCCCTAGTGACTCTCTCAACCCCCAGAAACTGGCAGTTTGATGGACTTTTGATTAGTTCTGCCTTGTTGAACTTCATGTAAATGTAATTATATAGTATATACTCTTTTATGCCTGGCTTGATTTCTTTAATTAAACACATTATCTATGAGATTCATCCATGTTGTTGCCTATGCAAGCGGATCTTTTTTATTGCTATGTTATTTGGAATTTCATGAATTTTCCAAAATTTATTTATACATTCTCCTGATAGGAGGCATTCAGGTTGTTTCCAGTTTGGGGCCTACTGTGAATAAAGCTGGTATGAAGATTAATAATGTTAAAGTATTAAAGAACCCAAAATAAATGTTCAATATATGTTACTTCTTTCCCTCCATAATATTGGAGTTACAGTACAAACTGACGCTGAACAGACTACACAAAATGAACTTAATTCAAAATCAGGTTCACATTTTAAATGAAAGACTTGCCATGTATACCTTTAATCATTATACATGTTAAGTACATGCACCATAAATTCATATCACATAAACCACAAACATTAACACCAAATGGATAACAAAATTTAATCCCACATAGTATCACATTTTAGCATCTGCTCTATAATTTCTAATGCATCAGGAAGACATTAATCCAAGCAACCACAACGGAAAAAACAGATTTTGCCACCCCATCAATCTGATAAGACAAAGCAGGTAAAACATTATATGTAATATTAAAAGATGTATTTCCAAGAGGTTACAGAAAGTTAATTAGTGTTATTCTGGCCAGTTAAACAAGTTCAGTAAATCTGAGCATGTGAAATTTTTACATTTTGTAAAATTAGCCTAAGCTTAATTCCCTAGCGTTAATGTAAATTCATTTCAAAATAATGCTTGGGAATGAAGTTAGAAAGCAGTGCTAATTTGAATGAATGTGTCAAATGACTAGTGTACTTCTTCTGTGCAGGAAATAATATTAAAAGGAATCAGATCAGAAATAAATGTTTTATAAAAATTAGTAAAACAGTAATTAGTATTCTAAAATATACTCAATAAGTCATTTTATTGTTGGTAAATTGCTTCTCTAATATTTTAAATCAAAAGGAAAATAATAAATAGTAGTAAACCAAGGTCACTAATCAGATTCATTCAATAAACATGTATGCAAGGAAAATAAACGTTTAAAAATTATCCTTTTGTGCAAAGATCACTTGACTTTGCCTGTACTACTATAAAGCTATAAATTCACACGAAGTAAAAAAGATCCACAAAAAATCTGCACATGTTTCTCCTTACCTCCCATTCTCTGGCTGCAGCTTCATTAGTAGAATCCTCATTTGTTTCAGATTCTTCAAGCTTTTTTACTACTATAAATCCAGGTTCTCTGGTACATTCACCAGTATCTTCTGCATATATTTCTGGACTCCACTGAATGAAGAAGGCATACAAGTGGTCTGTCCTGTTAGAACAAGTGACTATTAATAATAGACCTAGCATTTACAAAATGGTATTTGTTAAATATCTTCACAAAACCTGAAGACTTAAAATACAAAATATACTATGCTTTATTTAAGGGGGTAACAAAGCCTAATGTCAGGAAGACAGTAACTCAAAAAAATTTTACTTGGCTGTATTCTGTCAAATTGTTCTCAGAAAACTAGTAAGATTTTCCTTGGCATGTTTTTGAGTAAGCTCAGATGCTACCCATGATAATGTTTCTCTTTAAAGAAACTAGTGATGGGAAGGGAAATTGAACCTGCGATCGTGACCTCATTCACACAATGACCTAATTATCTAAAAAAGAAATAAACAATTTATAAATGTGGACATTACACAAAATTTTCCCAAGTCAATAAAAATTTAATGTGCTTAACTTTTAAATCATACTAGGAACACACAATGCATTCTTGGTTCAAAAACAGATGATCTAATCTTTTAAGTCTCTTTCTCCATTTTCAATTTTGTTTACCATAGCAAAACCTGCTGTTACAAAAGATAATTAAATCCCTGATAAACTTATTTGAGGATCAAACACACATTTCAAATATCTATGTTTGTGGCTATCAATTAGTAGGGATAAGAGATTATAGATCATTACCTACCTTGAGGTAAGAACTATACTATTTAATATTTTGATGAAACTTCTTGCTCTATGACATTTTAGCTACCTAAAATTCACTTTTTTTTTTTTTTGCATTAAACCACAAAGAGGAATAAAATTTAAACTGGGGTAACTTAAGGGGCACCTAGGTGGTTTAGTCTGTTAAGCATCAGACTTCGGCTTAGGTCATGATCTCAGTTCATGAGTCTGAGCCGCACAGTGGGCTCCCTGCTGTCAGCACAGAGCAGCAGCACAGAGCCTACTTTGGATCCTTTTCCCCCCCTCTCTCACTGCCCCTACCCAGCTCATGCTCTCTCAAAAAAAAATATATTAAAAAAAAGGGGGGTAAATTAAAAAACAAAAAATAGGAGTTAAATTATTTTTAAAAGATTTGATGTCAAGTTTTAAAATTTTTTTTTTTTCAACATTTATTTATTTTTGGGACAGAGAGAGACAGAGCATGAACGGGGGAGGGGCAGAGAGAGAGGGAGACACAGAATCGGAAACAGGCTCCAGGCTCTGAGCCATCAGCCCAGAGCCTGACGCGGGGCTCGAACTCACGGACTGCGAGATCGTGACCTGGCTGAAGTCGGACGCTTAACCGACTGCGCCACCCAGGCGCCCCTGATGTCAAGTTTTTAAAAGTACTTTTCTACTGGTGTTAAGTGATATGTAAGATAATTTTAATTCAAGCAGTCTCAATAATGTTTTTGTCTTTTACCTTTCTTGTGGCACAGCAAACCAATATTCGTGTTTCTTATCTCTCTGTGCATACTGTTGCATTGTTGCACTTGCTTGAGAAACAAATGTTTTCCTCATTGGTTTTCCAACTCTGAGACATAAGAACTTATGCAATCGATGCCTTCTCTTTTCTTTTAAAAGTGCAGAACCTAGAAATGAGATACAAACAGAATTCATTCCATTCTCATATACCATGCTTAAAAAATTCAGATAAAGTGATGTTTATCTCCAAACTTCTAACAAATATAGAAGAAAATTTTAATTTACTGACACTTACTTAGATGAATTTTCTTAAGGAACTTTTATTTTCTTCCAAAGGTAAAGTGACAGGTACAACCAGACCAATGAACTAGCACCCAAGTAATGAACTGAAATTATGTCTAAGCGCATTAAGAAAAAATGTGAAAGTTTCAGCAACTCTTCTATTAAATTTTTGTGTAGAACAACCATATTAAAGTAATTATATGCACAAACATAATTTTCTGCATGTTCTCTATCAACCTTCTAGAATAATATCTAAAAATATTTGCAGAACTTTAAAAGGTTTACTTTTCATATAGTTGTAATAAACAAAAATTTACTAAAAAAAGTTTCTGAAGCTTTTACATATATATGAAAGTAGGATATAACAGTCAAAAATATGCTGGACTCAGCCATCTGGACAGTTTATTAAGCCTGAATTATCTCTAACTTCCCAAATAGAGATGCTGATGTAAGGTACACTGAGGGTCTGACACTATGAATGAATTCAGGATTTTGGACATGATGTTTCCGAAGCTGGCATACTATGGAAGAATAAGCACTTTACAGTCAGGAGAGCTGGGTACTAGTCATGGCTTTCTTCTGTACAATACTGCAAAAGGTGCATAATCTATATGAGCCCCAATATTTGCATCTGATTAAAAGAGTGAACCTTTACCATTTTCCCCACAAATATATTCCACAGCTGTGTACCTATTAAATCATGCTATATTAAAAAGTCACTAAAAATTAGAAACCTGGATTATTTCCCTATGACAGAACTTCTAGCTACTTAACATCATATCCCACACCCAAAAACCCCACTAAAATGAAAGTAATCTACCACATTAGGTTAAACAGAATCCCTCACTTTATCTTTTTCAAAGGTTTCAAAATATAAGAAAACCGTAAGACACAAGGATATCAAATAAAGATATTCACACCAGCATTCTTTACAAATATCAAAGACAGGAAATAACATGAATTGTTAATAACAACTGAATGTGTTAACAATATGGAAGTTGTTAAAATATAGGGCCATTAAAAACCGTATTTTCAAAAACTATAATGACTTGGGAAATTATTCATGACACAAAATATTAAGTAAACAAAGGATACAACACTATCATCCTGATTTTATATAAAAAATATCTATGTATAGATACCTACAAATATCAAAATCGTATACATGTGTATTTAAACGTGTGTGTATACACACATACACACCAAAAATCAAAAATAAATGTAACAATTGTTAACAATGAGTATTTCATTGATGAATTTCAGGTAATTTTTATCAATTTTCTAAAAATTTCCTATACTTGTCAAATGTTCTTTAATGAACATTAGTTCTGAATAAGGAAAAAGGTATTACAAAGGAACTATTCATATTCAATCTTTTACAGAATTTTATTTGAGCAAATTAATTCTTTAACATCTACTGAATACAATCTTTAGATCATTAGGATATCTAAAAAAGATGGTGCAAAGAAAATTCAGTACGTATTTTAAAAACTGAACCAAACTCTCATGTATTGCTGGCGGAAATATAAAATGTGCAGCCATTGTGAAAACAGTTTGGGCGTTCCTCAAAAAATTAAACAGAGAAATACCATAGGATCCAGCTAATCTACTGTTGGGTATATATCCAAAAAAATGGAAAAGAGGGATCTGAGCAGATATTTGTACACTAATGTTCAGAGCAGCACTATTCACAATGGCCAAAAGGTGGAAACAACCCAAATGTACATTAACAAATGAATACATAAAGACAATGTGTTATGTATAGTTAGCCCTTGAATGAGACAAGGTTAGGGACACCAACCCCCAACACAGTCAAAAATCTGCATATAAACGTTTGACTCACCCAAAACTTAACTACTAATAGCCTACTGTTGACTGGAAGCTTTACCAATAATATAAACACTTGATTCACACAGGTTTTGTATGTTATATGTATTATATTCTGTATTCTTACAATAAAGTAAGCTAGAGAAAAGAAAATGTTAAGAAAATCCTAACGGGTACATGGGTGCATTAAGCATCTGACTTGATTTCGGCTCAGGTCATGATCTCACAGTTTGAGTTCAAGCCCTGCATCGGCTCTGCGCTGACAGTGGGGAGCTTGCTTGGGATTCATATTCCCTCTCTCTCTCTGTCTCTGTCTCGGTCTCTCTCCCTGCCCCTCCCCTGCTTGTGTGCTCTCTTTCTCAAAATAAACTTTAAAAAAAGAAAATCATGAGGTGGCTGGGTGGCTCAGTTGGTTAAGCGACTGACTTTGGCTCAGGTCATGATCTCATGGTTCCACGAGTTCGAACCCCGCATCAGGCTCTGGGCAGACAGCTCAGAGCCTGGAGCCTGCTTCAGATTCTGTGTCTCCCTCTCTCTCTGCACCTCCCCAACTCACACACTCTTTCTCAAAAATAAATAAATATTAAAAAAAAAAGAAAAAAGAAAAGAAAATCATAAGAAAAAAATACATTTACAGTATTGTACTGTAATAAAAAAAAAAAATCATGTATAAGGGGACCTGCACAGTTCAAACCCATGTTGTTCAAGGGTCAACTGCATAATAGAGTATTATTCAGCTTTAAAAAGAAGCAAATTTTCATACATGCCACACCAAAGATAAAACTTAAAAGTCATTGTGCTAGGGGTAATAAGCCACATACAGAAGAACAAATATTGTTATGACTCCACTTATATGAGTTGCCTCATATATAGACAGAAGTTCACAGAGACAAAAAGTAGAATGGTGGTTGCCAGGAGGTGAGGGGAGAGGAGGGGAGAATGAGGAGTTACTACTTCACGGGTGCAGGATACCTTTTCTGTTTGGAAAGATGATAGAGTTCTGGAAATGGCTAGCGGTGATGACTGTACAACATGAAGGTACTTAATGCCACTAAAATTTACACTTAAAAATGGTTACTACGGTAAACTTTATTTCAGCAATAAATTATTGAATTTAAGTTTTATAATTTCACATGTAAATTGGATTGATTAGAATCAATATTCTGCCAGAATATCAGAAATGCTGGCTAGGTTCCCTGAAGTACACCCCATTATGTATTAAGTGGAAGCAGTGCACATTAGAAAACAACATGGTCTACTACTATAATTTTCACTAAGTAAACTACTAAAAACCAAACTGAAAGAGAAATGGCGTTTTAATTTATTATTCTTGGTGCTTTATAAAGGGAAATGTTTAATCAGACAATGATGAACTTCCAGATACTTGGAATCATTTCAGAAATAAACTTGTACATCTAATTGCGCTTTTTTAAAAAAAGGTACAATTACAAACTTTGGCAATTACACTATTACAATTACAAACTGCAATTACATTATTTTATGCGCAATGAAAAAAGGCCTTTTAATGAGGTAACATACCAAGAACTAAGAGAAATGGAGAAATCAAAGGTATTCCAGAACTTGTGTGCATTTTCAAGAAATTAATTGTTTAAAGATAGAACACAGTCAGGAGGGTGTACACATGGTGGAAAAGATGCTCATTATGTGTATAATCCGCCATGGGATAAGGAAAGACAAGACTAGGAACTAGACACCATATACTTACCCCTGGAGAAAAGTAGCAGTCAAGGGCCACTAGATTGTCCTTCAGAGTGGCCTATGATACAGCAGCTTTTTAGTCCGTGAGGAAGGAGGAAGACAATATGCAGTAAGATGAATTAACTTTATATATTCCTTAACACTTACCTTCTATATCAGCAGTTGCTATTTTATGCTTAATTTCTTTTTGTGACACCTGTTGAATATTTTCCCTTTGCTGCTTAGTCTGTTGCATAGTATGGGTTTTCCAGAGTTTCCGGAGTTCTTCTACCTCTGCCTCGGAGTCCAGATTTTGTTCCTTTCCTTGTTTTCCTTTGTTGACAGTTTGCTTTTGTTTAAAATCTGCTGCTTCCCCAAAAGATATACTTTCTTTTTCACCCTCTTCCTGATGTAGTGAATTCTCATTAAGAAAATCCTGGTCTGCATTTCCTTTTATACTTGTGCTTTGTTCTTTAGAGCCTGAGATCTCTTGAAAATTATCTGTAGCCTGATCTCCTTCCTTAATGGCCTTTTCAAGATTATTTAAATCTGTTTTAAGAGAAGAAGTCCCAACTTCATTTGTAGAATGTCCAGAATCAGATTTTAACTGATCAGTAGTAGAAGACTCTGATATGGCTGTTAAACATTCTCCACCACTTTGATTGACAGTTTGCACAGATTCTGATGACGCACCAGATGATTTATCTTGTCGAAGCTCATCTGAAGAGACAAGCTCCTCTCGTATAGGAGAGAGTTCCGATTCTGTGAACACATCTTCAGAAAGAGACTCCTCGGTGCTCCTGGGAGCAGTGCTGGCACTATCATTACCTGCATCACGGGTTCTTGAGTCTATTTCATCAGTATTACTTCTTGTCATTTTCTTTAAATGGCAGAAATCCCTTCCAGATAACTGATCTATCTCTCTGTTAATAAACAAAATTAAAAGTTATTACTTTTTAAGTTGCAGGGTTTTATTTCCCACAAACTTAACACTCAATTAGTACTAAAAAGGTTTCTCTAAAAGGGATATACCACTTAATAGCATATCAAAATTTGATTTATACTGATAGGCCAAATAATTAAGTCAAGCTTTTGCAATAATCTAAGATCTGGGAAACATCAGTGTAAGATTTCCAAATTGAATTCATCTACCTGAAAAGAGGTTGGAGATGTAACTTTTGGGTGAAGCTATAATTCTACACTAAAAATTATTAATGGAATATGGAAAATTAGCTTAGATAAAATTTTGATTAAAATTTTACATGTCTTGATAAAGAAAAAAATACATTGATATTACCCACATGGATACATGAACACCCAGTGCTTATTTATTTACATAGATATTTGTAATCTATTTGAATAGAGATTGCACTAAAATATTAGGCTCAAATGCAAAGCTGAAGACCAACTGGAATAGAACTGAGGCAGTACTTACTGGAATTCTTCAGGCTACCAGAAACCACTCTTAATTCAGAGAAAACTTGTTCATCTAAAGGTTCAGATACTAGATATGTGAATGGTTTATATTCTATTAAGACTGCCATATTTAATGGCATTTGTAGATATGAGCACTAATGTTCAAAGTTAGATAGTTTAAGTTCTAGAAGGAGGTAGTATAAACATCTATATAAAGCATGAAATAAAAGTCAGAAATTTAAAATGATGGTTAAAAGCAGTTTGTGACAAAGGGAAATTATAGTAGTTCTGAGTGGAGAAACCACGAACATTTGTTTAAGAATAGAAAAAAAAAACCAGGAATGTAAGCTGAAACAAAAATAACTGGCTGTCTCTGGATGGTGAAGCTGGATAATACTTTGAGTCTTTTTTGATATTTTTCAAATTTCATAGAAGTATGCGCAATTTTTGTAACTAGAATAGGTAAAATGTATTTTTTAAAAAGGTGTTAGTTGAATTACAATTCATATATCTCTCTCCCTCCCTTATATCTGATTCACCTTAGGAGACAAAAGCATGTGATTTGTGCTATTAAAAATGTAATAGTGTCATCTACTGGTGATCCATTCAAATTGCATATATAGGGTCTTGGAACTTGGCAAAAGGCAAAATTTTGAGAAACTGTATATGAACATTTACTTTAAAAAAAATTTTTTTAAATGTTCATTTATTTTTTAAGACAGAGGCAGAGCATGAACAGGGGAGGGGTAGAGAGAGAGAACAAGACACAGAATTTGAAACAGGCTCCAGGCTCTGAGCTGTCAGCACAGAGCCCGACGCGGGGCTCGAACCCACAAACTGTGAGATCATGACCTGAGGTGAAGTCGGATGCTTACTAAGACCCTTAGGTAAGAGACAAAATTAATAAATGTAAGAGAATCTATGTTTGAATAAAGGCTGTAAAACCTTCACAGTTAATATGCTAAAAGACTAAATATTTATTTCTGTCAATGATGCTGCTTCTGCTTAACACGGTTCCAGAACAATACCTTTTAAATCAACTTCCCAAGCAGAAGATGGAAGAAAATCAATCAAATCTTATAAGTCAGTTTTGCTACACATGACATTACTCTGCAAAACTACTTGCTTTATTTATCTGATCTGCTGCCAAATAATGTTTTTAATTAATTTATAAGGCAAGAACTGAAAAGACACTTCTTTTTGGAGGAATTTTTTAAATGTTTGGACCAAATGTATGGTCTTTCCAGGTGACATTCTAAATTATAAAATAGCGATCTGCAAAAAAGAGGAGCTCTACATCATCCTGGTGGAATACTTACAGATCATTCAGCATAAGAGAATCCCAAAGAATCATAATAAAAATCTCAACCGTGACTGACAATATACGCATTCATATATAATCTTGTTTTTCTTTTAACCGAATCCTTTACTCCTTTATCTTTGTCTCATCCCTCCACCCACTTCAACAATACTTACTTGCTCAAAGTGACTTTGGATGATGATCTACAAAAATAACTAAAGTAGAGGATATTCTAGGAATTATCTGCACCTCTACAGAGGAGTTTACCAAGCCAAAATACTATCTATTGTATGGAAAGTATAATGGACACTTCTTGAATAAGGGATTTTATTCTACCACAGGTATCCTAACAACTCATGTACTCTGCCTCAGAAACAAAAATAATTTGCTCCTTTCCTAGCTAAGCAGTTCTGTACCACACGAGTTAATTTTAGAACAATGATCCACATCCCTGTGGGCTAATAAAGGAACATATATCTTTGGCTCAGTTAAAGTGAAGCCATTTTTAAATGGTTGACAAAGTATGTATGGAAGAATAGAGGGTGCTCTTTTGTTACATATCAATTTTCTTCCTTTCCTCTTCTCCTTCCTTTTTTGGTATACTGTCTTCTTCCCCTTTTATTTCTTATTCCTCCTTTTTCTCTCTGGTCATTCCTGTGGTCAAGCACGTCACTTTCAAAGGCTGTGCTGAGTTGCAGTCTTATACCTATGTTATTTGAATCCTACAAATCCCTTGACCAGTATATTCCAAGGTTAACTCTTTCAAGATTAACTGAGGAAGAATGATGCTCATGTGATCTCCCCCATATCCCACACTGGACTCTTCAGGCTCTTGTAAGAAAAATCTGAAAGCTACACTAGTTCACTTGTATTACCTCATATTAGTCACAGAAATAATTTAAAATTCTGTGTCTTTATAAAAAGAGCTGGTAAACACTAAATTAAATGAGGTTTATAGGTTACTTTAAACATCCAGTTCTCTGACAAAATATACAAATATAAACCTAAAACAATCCCTAATTGTTTAAGATGTGTTAAGAACAATCTTTTTAATACTACATATACTTTTTCATTATTGACAAAATGAAAAGCAGTTATAATAAAAAAAATACTAAAGAGTATTCGACAAGGGCCAACTATCTAGATGTAATAAAATCACAAAAGAGAATAAATACCAATCTTACATGGGTAAAGATTCCTTTATTTTGCTATCCAAAATTTCTTTGTACATTGCAGCTGACATCACCTCTTCCATTGGACACATGATGCCATATTCCTCACAGCCATTCTCTTGAACCAAAGGGTCAGTTTTATGTGGATCAAACATTATATTATTTGGTGTAACCAGCAGCACACCACTGACTGTGCCCTAAGATGAAAAAAGACAATATCATTTAATCTTCAAAGTTTAAATTTTCACAAAGTAGTCTAGCTGTTTTTACTAATTTTCTTCTGAAGTTAGGCCTTCTGTTATATATAAAAGTAGTACATCCAAGCACTATGACACTCTCATGAAAACATTTTATACGTTTTACACTAATTTACATTCTGCTTCCTGTGTTGTTCCCTCACTAGAGGTACCAAATATAGTTTCATATACACAATGCAGGTTTAATAAATTATGTGTTGATGATTCAATACAATACAAGGGAAAAATAGCATAATCTCTTTAAAATATTCTTTAAAAAAAGTCTCTGTTTCAACTTGCCTCTGTTACTGCCTAGCTATTTGACTTGGGGCATGCAAAGTTTCAGTTTCTTCATCTGTAAGAATAGGCATAGTAATCATTTTAATTTAATCACGAAAAACTATGAAATTTCAAATACATTTAATAAATAGCAATATAAATACGAAGAGTCCAACCTCTCAATTTAAAAATGAGCAAATTAAAATCCATAGGAAGCCGATCCCACTAATATTAGCTAATACTTATCGAAAGCCCTGTATGTATCACGCTTTATATAAATCATTGTCTATTTGATCTTCACAATCATAGCTATGAGATGATTATACTGATGGGAAAATTAAGGTTGTTGAGAGGCTAGACAACTTATCCTAAGTAATAAATAACATGGCTAACTGAAAAGCAGAGGAATCAAGATTAAAAATCCAGGCAGTCTGTGCTTTTTACTAAAATCCTTCCACATTCGAGTATAAACTACAGTCACTCCAAATGTGCTAAATATTCCTTAATCCCATTTTAACTCCTATCTATTACCATATTCCGTAAGTATAAAAGTGTAAAGCCAGACAGAATTCTAAAAATAAACTAAGTAGTTACTTCAAAGTTGTCTTGTCTTTTCTTCTGAAGCTATTAAGGAGAAGAAAAACTCAAATCCCGCTTGATTGGTATCATATCATCCTTCAAAGTCCATATTCAGCTCTGGCTTACCTTTTTACCTTTTACCTGGCTTAACTTTAAAAACATAAAACTTAAGTTATGACAGACACTACCATTAAAAATGATCAAGTAAAAGACTAAAAGCAGAAAACTCTACCTAAAATGGTCACCCAACTGTAAGTGGAAAAAAGTTATTGCGGATGGTTCAAGATAATAAAACATACTTATTATTTGTAGTAGCTACATGCAATATTGGAAAGAAGCATATGTGTTTGCAGGCATTTTGGTGGGTTTTGGTGGCAAAAAAAGAATCGATCTAAAACTCTAAACAGCATTTGTTTTAGTTCAGACCAGGGACCACCTAAGTAGGGAGTAACTTTATATAATCCATGGCCTAATCATATTTTGAACGGTATTTTATTTTTTTTTTTAAATTTTTTTTTTCAACGTTTATTTATTTTTGGGACAGAGAGAGACAGAGCATGAACGGGGGAGGGGCAGAGAGAGGGAGACACAGAATCGGAAACAGGCTCCAGGCTCTGAGCCATCAGCCCAGAGCCCGACGCGGGGCTCGAACTCACGGACCGCGAGATCGTGACCTGGCTGAAGTCGGACGCTTAACCGACTGCGCCACCCAGGCGCCCCTTGAACGGTATTTTAAATAGATTCATATATATCAGTCTATATTCCTGGATCATACGCCAACAGAAGTCAAAGAGTAATGGTAAAGTATGTTGTAGGGACATTTACATTGCCACAGATAACCTACGCAATAGATAATAAAGAGTATATACAATGCAAAAATCTTAAAGATTTCCGATCTTCTATCTTCCTTACTCTATCTTGCCCTGTATAAACTTGTTATTTGAGAAATAAAATCAAGATCAGTAAGAATTAAGGAAAGCAAACACCAAGTTTTTGGAAAAACATCAGGTCATCCTTGATTTCATAAATTTCAAGTAAGCATTAGTTTTAAATAATGGCATAATATCAGGTTCACTGGCATAACATTACACACTATCTTTCACTTTTTTTTTTTTTTGCAAAGACAATGATTATTAGGTATGTGACAGAAAAGGCCCAGTATTAATGATTATGCTTTAATTCAGTATACCTATTAATTCTAGAATACTGCTACTCTTAGTAGTATAACTACAGAAATTGTGTAAAGCCTCTCAAAAACTATGCGTCTACTTCTTGGATTAGAAGAGGCTTAAAGCCCTGCCTCTTAACACTAGACTGATCAACCTGGTAATGTGAATTCCCAGGAATTCACCCTTATTTGCTGCTATTGAAGGATGTGCTAACATATTCTTCAAGCTTCTCTTCCTCTGACTCTAGGTGGGACTCTGAGGTATTGTGTCAGATGTTACTCCCCCAAATCAAGAGTTGGCCACGAGAAACACTACTTCAACATAAAATTCACAAAAACCTTTTGAGAAAGTAACTGCTCAAATTCATCTAACCCAAGACCAAGTTTGAAATTATATTCAAACTCATCTAACCCAAGACCAAGTTTGAAATCTTACTGAAATTCATCTAACCCAAGATCAAGTTTGAAATCATAAACTCATAGTTAAGCATTCCCCCTTCATTCTTTTTAATACTGTTTCATAAATCTGGATATATTATCAGGAGCAAGAACATGTTACAGTCAGAGGCTTCAAATTAAAATATCTTCTTAATCCACATGACCTTCAGAAATTTTAATCACAGATTTCTCTTTAGTATTAACAACTGTCAATCCTTTATGTGCAATTACCAGACTAATCTTCCATGGAGAAAATAAAGTCTGTCTGTAAAAGTTACCACTTACACTATAATATTTCTGTATATACTAGAAGATAAAAAACTATGATGTGGGAAACCATCCCAGCAGACTAAATGCTTGTACCCGTCTTTTTTTTCAGTCTTAAGTCCACTCTAATTTAACTACTATAATTATTGTTGATAAATTTCCACAATTTTTACATAAATAACCTTTACTACAGTAAACCTATAGGAAGAGCCAGCCTCCAGCAAGTGATTAGGTTCCAAGAACACCAGGCTACAGGTTGTTCCTAACTCTGACAATGACTTAATCTTTGCTTTGATACTTGAATAAAAATGTTATTCAAATACTTACAGCTGAAATTCTGCTTCTAGTCAAGAACTAATTCTGCCTAAAACTACTAAAACCATACACACACACACACTACATGAAAGGACTATGTGCAGCTACTAGAATGCTGGGGAGTGCCATGTGAATAAGGGAAAACAAATAAGGATGAACTCTACAAATGCCGCAGCATACTGACTGGAGAGTTTCCAGGCCAGAGGCAGAGAAAGGAAAGGAGAGATGAGCCCTTCCCATTGAGAATGCTTTGAAGGTCCACAGAAGGTCTTCTTTCAAGTTTCTAGCTGAGCACTGAATGCTACCTATGTATATGGCAACTATCCCAGGATGAGAAAAGAAGCAACACTCAAAAGAAGCAGAGGAAACAATCCACAGAGACAACAGAGAAAGGTACAGTTTGTGTTCTTAATAACCACAGCAAAAAAACATGTAATTTACAGGGCCCCAGAAAACTCAGAAGGGAATTGTCTCAGTAAAGGGTAAAACTAGCTATAGTTGCTTTGGTTCTGCCCAACAAAACTTAAAACAAGTCATGATATGATCAAGCTGTTTCCAAAAGACAACTGAGTCACAGAAAACAGCACAAAAATAGGTAGAGAAATATAAAAATATCTGGGACCCAAGAAGATAAAATTTATATCTGATATCCAGTTAAAAATTACTAGGCATGTAAACAAAAAGAAAAAAGTGACTCATCACAATGAGAAAAGTCAATTAACAGAAACAAATCCAGAAGTGAGAGAGAAAACAAGTCACAGAAAGACATTAAAATAACTATTATAACTATATTCCATATATTCAAGAATAAATAAGGTAGATTGTGCATGGTAGTTATGGAGAAGGAAGATATGAGAGCCAGTTTGAACTTACAGAGATGAAAAATATGCTCAAAAGAATTAAAAGCAAACTAGACATGGCAGAAAAAACATTAAGTGAACTTAAAGGTATAGCAATTAAAACTGTTCAAAAAATAGAGAAAAAGAAAAAAGAACAGAATATCAGTGAGCTATGAGACATAACATCAAACAGCCTAAAATATGCATAATTGGAATTCCCAAAGAAGAGGAGCGGATGGAGAAAAAAAAATTGAATATGGTCCCAAATTTTCCAAATCTGATGGAAACTATAAATGCACAGATTCAAGAAGCTGAATGAATCCTCAGCAAAACAAATAGAAAAATACGCCAAGGCACACCATAAACCAATTGCTCAAAATCAGTGATGAAGAGACTATTTTATTTAAAAGATTTTTTAATGTTTATTTATTTTTGAGAGAGAGACAGAGTGCGAGTGGGGGAGGGCAGAGAGAGAGGGAGACACAGAATCCGAAGCAGGCTCCAGGCTCTGAGCTCCAATCTGTCAGCACAGAGCCTGAGGTGGGGCTTGAACTCACCAACAGTGAGATCATGACCTGAACCAAAGTCGGATGCTTAACAGACTGAGCCACCCAGGCGCCCTTGAAGAGACTATTTTAAATGCAACCAAAGAAAATTATCTATGTTGTACACAACACCAAATATAAAAATTGTGTTAGAGTTCTCTTCAGAAATAGTGCAAGACAGAAAACAGGAGGTCTGAAAGAAACATCTTTAAAGTTCTGAGAGAAAAAGAAAACCATGTGTGGCTTCTAAAGTTAATAACATACTATAGTTACTTTCTAAGTAATATCTGGAGTTTATTCTCCAATTCTGTTATTTTACTATACTCCCTCTGCACACTAGAAGTTCTTTGCATACAAAAGCAGCAAGGTGTGGCAGATGAAACATTCACACTGGGTTTGAATTCAGGCCATGACAGAGAAACCTTACCTTGGACTTTAACCTTTCCTGAAAGTTTGTTTGTTTGTTTTTTTCCTGTGAAGAATGAATAGAACCACCCATTTCATAGGATTATTTTGAGTTGAGGAAATAACTAAAACATCTCATATACTTTCTGGCATACAGTAAGTATTGAATAAACAGTAGTTATCTTCTTTTTGTGTGCTATACCAAGTTTGCAAGAGTTATCACTCCAAACAGTGCCCAGAAATGGTCATTTTATATCAGCTTTTTGAAATATTCTATCAATAGCAAATTAGGGGTAATTTATTATAGTAAATTTATATCCCATTGCCTTTAACAACCGCAAAAGACCACCAGATTCTAAGTTAGTTATAAGCAAAGTCCATACAAAGTATTTCCATCAGTATCTTTTTAAAATATTCAAGCAGTTGATGTCAATAATTTAAAATGTAAATGTCAAATCGTGATATTTCAGTAATAAAGCATGATTAAAAATTCTTACCTTGCCACTGGTAATATATTTGCAATTAATTTTAAGAAATTTCTCAGTAAATGCTTCTTCCTCCTCAGAAGTTGAAGATACAACTCGTGCAGGTCGAATACCAGTAAGAGTAGATAAGGGAGTTGCTTCTTTTGGGTGGACTACATCAGGATTCTTTAAAAAAATAAATAAAGACACTTCAGAGAACTAAGTACAAGTTAGCACATTATTAAAGCCAAATGAATAGCTTTCCCTAATTCTCATCACATTTTGGAGGTTAGCTCAAAATATTCTCATTTAAAAAAAATATACAGGAAAGAACAGCACTGTTTTCACATTCAATAAAGGTTTCTCACAGCTTAAACTTACATTTTCAATGATTTCTTAATGGGTTATATATTTATGAATCATCTGGAAAATGTAGGAAAACTACATCTCTTGTACCGTCATACCACGCACGCACGCACGCATGCACACATTCAGTTGTTCCTGAGACCATTTAATATATCCCTCAGGTGTTGGGAGCAGAGAAAAAATGGGAGTGCTTGTCTGTGATACATAGGAACTCAGCCAAAACCATTCACTGGAAGAGCCTTTTAAAATCTTAAGCTACAAAGAGTTTATCAATGCCATTCTACAAGGTATTAGTATTATAAAATAATATTAAGTAATTAGATCACAGATTCTTAACTCTTTTAGTGCCACGGACCATTCTCATAGTGAAGCCTACCTAAGGGCTTTCTTTTCAGAATGTTTTTTTCAATGCTTAAAATATAGGACTACAAAGAAAAACAATTATATTGAAACACAATTATCAAAACATTTTTAAGACTGGATATATATTTTTAACATAATAGTTATGTATACATAATTGATACATAAATGCTTCCTTATTAAACATGAAATAATAAAACCTAGTGTCGACGCTGATAATTTTGAACTAGATGGCTATAAACAATATTTCCAATATCTATAACACTAAAGTGATTTGAAAATATCTGTGAATTGTATTGGGGACACAGGCATGCACAGTGCTACCCTACAGTTTGCTACTTATAGTCTTAATTTAAAAAATATATTTCAGTTAAAATTGTCTATATCCAAGTTCAGAGACTCCTTAGAACTCATGGTTCCTCCCAAAGTTCAACACTGTGTACAATGTAGGAAGGCTAGACAAATGTTCTTTATTCTTTGTTTTAAATACCTCCAGAGGCACTTTACACTTCCTGAATTAACGCACAGTGTCTTGTAGAACAGTTTTCATAGCAGCAAGGTTCTTCAGAAGTTTGGGCACTTCGTAACTAATACCCAATAGGTTTGACTTGGCCTTTTGAAAAAATAGCCTCCTCTTCAATCTCAAAGACTCTGAAATACTTGAAAAGCACTCTCAAATTTTAACATTACTTTTTCGGCTTCAATAAATGGATTTAACTCCTTAAGTCTATATGAGGATAAAATTTTAGATTCCCTTTTTGAATTTCATATCTCTCTCCTAATATGCTGGGGTGAAATCTCTACCATTTGGACAGATACTCGACATACATTTTTTGAAGGAAGATCAGTACAGAATGCTGCAAAATAACTATATTTAATATGTTATGATTACATTTTTGAAAACCTAAAATAGAATTAGATTTTAACAGCTGCATAACACTATTCAATCATTAATATCCACTGACAAAGTTCTCAATCTTTTTATTTTGTGATACAAACTAATCAAATTTACACTCATTGAGAAAGGGATATTAGTAATAATATTGGATATTTATGATTATTTGTTACATTTAATGGCTATATGAGCCATTTAATCTTCAAATCATTGATATGGGTATATACTATTACCTTAATTTTATTTATTTATTTATTTAAAAAAAATTTTTTTTCAACGTTTATTTATTTTTGGGACAGAGAGAGACAGAGCATGAACGGGGGAGGGGCAGAGAGAGAGGCAGACACAGAATCGGAAACAGGCTCCAGGCTCTGAGCCATCAGCCCAGAGCCTGACGCGGGGCTCGAACTCCCGGACCGCGAGATCGTGACCTGGCTGAAGTCGGACGCTTAACCAACTGCGCCACCCAGGCGCCCCTATTACCTTAATTTTAAAGGAAACTTACGGTTAACCAAGTTCAGTAACTTTCCCAATAAGTAAGATGAAGCTAATATGTAAACCCAACTTGTCAACACATGAACTAGTAAGCTTAACTGCAACACTATACACCTTCCCTTTCAAATATTCTTCTGAACAACTGATACATGTGCACCAGGGGAAAAAAGCCAATTCCAGAGCCACTGGAAAGCCCCTTGCAGGCTGGCACAAAACTATCAACAAATTTATGGTTGTTCAGTGACTGCCAAATCCAGCTGACAACATTACCTACTATGTAACCATATCATTCACAAAAACTATAATCAAGAAACGCTGTCAAATGCTTTCCTTATATGAAGATACATCTCATTGAACATGATCTGTTAGGTTCCCTCAAATTCTCAAATTCTGTATCTATAGCAATCCCGATTTGTCAATGCAATCCTATTAAAAAGAATATATAGATTGGCTTAGTAAATGTTCAAAGTATAGCACATAAGAGTACATTTCTTTTTTTAAAAAAAAAGCAACATTCAGAGGAATTGTAATTAGATCTCATAATAACTTACATACATGTACATTACCCAAATGATCAGTATCTCTATGCAGCTGGTTTTGACTGGTATTTACAGATTCTGATTCTTAATGCAGTGAGTTGGAAGCTCATCAGGGCTTTGTGAAGTTTCTTTGTGCAATTCTGTTTTAGCCACTAGGGATAGAAAGGTCCTTAAAAGTACAGAGTATAAACAGCTATCTACTGAGCCTCAATCATTGCCCCAAATATTCAAATGTGCAAAAAGCAAAGCATTGCTAGACCAAGTGAACCGAAAAGGTTGACTTATGGTCATCTTTTTTTGTACAATATGATTAAATATTACATATTTTGATATTCCAGCTATAAAGTGGTAATAAAGAATATGAGCTCTGGATCAGACTACTGGGTTTGGAATCCTAACTCAGCTACTAGCTAACCGAAGGACCTTAGACACAAATTACTTAACATCTCTCCCTCAGTTTCCTTATATGTAAAATAAACACTGTTATTGGTCAGGTACCAGAAGAAGCTGGGGGCATATCAACTTGAGTTAATTTAGAGAGTTTAAAAATGGAACTATTTACAAAAGTATTATTATGCAGCGTATATGAACAACAGAGGCTTCCTTATCATCCATAGGCCTAAAAAGGTTAAGAGGAGAAACAGATACCTACAGAGGGATCTGTGGAAAGGGTTGTCTGATGAGATGAGAGGTTGGAGAATGCAGCCACTCTGAAGTGACCTTGTAGGGAGGGAGCTAGGAGAATAAATATGCCCCTTTCTCACTCCTTTCGTCTTATCTTCTGCCAATGTTCTCGAAAAACCAAAACTACGAAGAGCAGGTCTAGGGAGCCTGCTGATATAGTCTAAAGCCCGAAAGAGGATAGAAAAGGATGCAGAATCGGTCCAGAAGAAAAAAAAAAACAACAACAAAAAAACCAGCCAGGCCAAGTTGAGGTTGGGAATAAATGACAATACTTACTGACACACGGTAAATTTTAGCTATTTATTTTTTTATTTACACTTAACATTGGTTCCACCTCTTTCCATGTTTCTTCACCAATATGTGAAGAAAAAAAAAATGTGAGAAAATTGTTTGACCCTGGAAATTCTCAAAGATAATATTTTTATGTGATAATTATTTAAAAAACCCACTGAGATCCTTTATACTAACAAAGCCAGGAACCTATCATTTTAGCTTCATTCATAAGCCACTAAACAGCTGAACATTCAGAAAGCTACAGGTGATTATTAGAAATATAAACTCTGACAATTTCTGGGAAAAACATGTGACAATAATACTAAATGAGTTGTATCTAATAAAACGTAAGATCCTTGCTTCTAAGGGACTTAGAATGGCAGACATAAATCCAATGATTATAATACAGAGCTATAAATACTTGAAATATATAGAAAGTTACATAGGAATATTATCTTGGGAGTCAAGTAATTAACATACTTCTAGGTAAAAAAATACAGTTTATGAAATTGCCGTTCAAAATAATTATTTCTAACTATTGCCTATAATCAATAGGGAAAACTTCAAGAACTCAATGTTTCTTAACTCCTTCCTGGATCCATCCTAGAGAGAAAGAACTTATTCATTATGACCAGTTATATTAGAGGATCCTTTCTGGGCATCTTTGACAGCAGTTGAGTCACTACAGATTAAAAGGTCATTCATATGCCTTTTTATTCTCTCCCTCTATTTCACTAGCATGGCAAAAGTGAGGAAGAGAGCATTTCACACAGGAGAAGGCCTGGCCTTGTTGCTCCCTTGAGTTTCAGCATTCTCTTCTTTCTGATCTTGTGCCTTTCAAGAAAGTCAGTTGGTAGGAAGATTCAGGTTAAGGATGAGGGACAGAAAAGGACCCCATAGACTTTTTGTCAGGCACAATGCTACAGTTGTTTCCACAATTTCGCTTTAGGCTTTGAAAAAGAAGGTAAATTAACCTAACGCTACATCTCCTTTGTTGCTGCACTCCTTGTGAGTACAGCTCTTTGTAAGTCTTATGGGAAAATAGCATGGCTATGTTCAAAAACATATTCTTAGATCATTTAGTCCAGCAATACCTACTCATTAGAACCTGACTTCCACATTCATCAACAGTGAAAAATAGAATATATTCCTTTCATGTGACTGCATTCTAAAGTACAGTGCTGTCATATTTATATAAATAAGATATCCAACAAATACATATTTGAAAATGACCCCACTTCTCTCTCTCTCTCACACACACACACACACAGTCCCTGGGCAAGGTATTCCAAGAAAGAAGTGCAACTAGTTTAACAACAGAGGTTAGAAACCAATGTCTAATAATTTGTAGGCAAATTAACATTAATAATTTGTATTTTCTTACTCATAGGTCATTTGGTATCTTAAACTTTGAGTGCAAACTGGGCAGAGAAAAAAAGGATGTCTCCTAAAGCAGGCAAGGCAACACCAAAAAATCTCCCACAGGAATTTAGGCATTTAATATACGAATAGCCTTTTATATATAACCATAATCTTTAAGCCATCATGAAAATGGGAAGTCATGATTAGTATGAATTTACAAAAAAAGGCACAAAAATATAATTCCTTTCAGAGAGATTTTAATCAAAATTATTAAATACCATTTGGTCCTTTAAAATTCATTTGTAAAATATAACTTATATAGAACATTCCTTGAAAATGCTAGGTAAATCAATCCACTATTAATTGCTAAGAATACTTAGAAGAATGATTAAATGACAAATTATTTAAATTTTTTTTAACATTTATTCATTTTCGAGAGACAGAGAGAGACACAGCATGATTAGGGGAGGGGCAGAGAGAGAGAGAGTGGGAGACACAGAATCTGAAGCAGGCTCCAGGTCTGAGCTGTCAGCATAGAGCCACTCAGGATGCGAGTTCATGACCTGAGCTGAAGTTGGACGCCCAACCGACTGAGCCACCCAGGCACCCCAAGACGATAAATTATTTAAAACTGTTTATTTTTTAGAGAGTGCACATGTGTCGGTGAGAGAAAGAGAGAGTGAGAGAGAGAATCCTGAGTAGGCCCTGTGCTCACAGAGCCTGCTTTGGATGTGGGGCTCAATCTCACGAACCGTGAGAAATCAAGAGTCAGATGCTTAACTGACAGAACCACACAGCTGCCCTGATAAATTATTTTTTAAAAGGCAGTGTGTCAAAAATAAACTCAAGTGTTCTAGGTAAATAAAATCAGTGACAGAAAACTGAAATAAAAATTAATTGCGCATGGACTTCCTATCATGAAACTGTCATGTATATCAGGTAAAACTCCTTCTTTAAATTATTATATGGCATTTATAAGAGAGAGTTGATGAATATCTTTGGACTACCACCAATAACAACAGTGAGATAATTTAAGCTGTTTGGTTTAATAAGAATGTTCCCTTTAAAACCTGTTATGTAACAAAAAAACAAAACAAAACAAAAAAACAACCATTATGTAATAGAATAAAAAGGTAAACTTTAGTTTTAACCATAGTCAAAGTAGAATAAAAAACAATGAAGATATATATATATATATATATATATATACATATACATACACACAGTGAGATTTCTTCATAGTTATCTTTGAAAAGTAGGGACACTTACAGTGGCCTTATCAAATTCAGCCTCGGAAGATGTTGGTGACAGAGGACTTATGGGACTTAGAGATGGAGAGCTCTCAACACTGGAGACATATTCAGGATCAGGAACATATAAAACCTGCAAGAAAACATCCAAATGAAGATTCACTCAAACTGAAATATTAACAATTGAATGGTGTTCTATAGGCAAGTACCATTAATGACCTTCGCCAATAAACAGAAAATAAAAATATTCAGATTTAAAGAATATTTATTACAATAATTCTAACAACACAAAAAAAGACATTTATATTCTATTTAGACAAGTTTGATAATAAATAGTGTCAAAGACAGGGTAGGGAAACAATAATTATCATATACTATGGGTGTTCCTCTTACAGGACAATTTGGTAACAGCTAACAAAATTTAAAATGCATGTATCATTTAACTCATCAATTTTACTTCTAGGACTTTACAGAAACTCCTGCATATATAAAAAAGGCGAGATGTACAACAGTGTTTTCTACATCAATGTTTATAATAACAAAAGAGCTGAAACGGTATAAAGTTACTGTGTCTTGTTAATATGTCAATATAGTGCAACACTACCTACACATGAAAAAGTCTGAGGTGAAGCCACACTTAAATATTTTCTAAGAATCAAAGTTAAATTGAGACAAAAAGAAAAAAAGAGACAGAAAGGCTTCTGGAAGAGTATACAAACTGTAAATGTGGTTGCTTCTAGAAAAGGAAACTAGAAGTCGAAGATGGGATAACTTACCTTTAAAAATTTTTGAGTTTTTTTATCATGTACATGCTATTGCTTTGAGTATTTTAGTAAGATAATTCACAATTATTTTCAATTTGTATTAAAAAAATTAATATGCATACAAATGACAATTTTCTCTTCTAGAGCCAATATGATTTGTTCAAAATATGCATAAAATTATTCGTAAAATTTCCATATTATTAACTATACTTCAATGGATAATTTCTGTCTTACTACTTAATGCTTCTAAGTACCAATCATTAAAAAAAAGATACCTGTCCAGTAACAACTGCTCGGGAGAATAACTTATTTAATTGAACAAGTTCGTTGGGCGTTGTATCAAATTTCAGGGCTATACTATTCAAAGAATCCCTTGATTCAACCTGTTTAAAAGAAAAAATAAATTATTTGAATCTGTTAAAACAGAAAAGCTACAACCTGATGTTTAATACCATTAATATGTCTGTGGACCAAACTCACATTTGATTAACAAGTGGTATTTTCCATCTTTAGATATAGGATAACTTGAGAAATTTTGTGTTTTGTTAGCAGATGGTCTCAACCTATTATGATACAGTGTGTATGCTTTATCACAGTATATCATAGTTATATGTGGGCCTCTACTGCAAGTAATTTCAAAATACACAATATAATTTACAAAACACAAATGATTTTTATTTCACAAAGGCTTTAAAAATGTACTATTCCTTTAAATAGTTTCTAACACATATGGAACCTAGAAACATACAAATTTTATTTTAGCCAAGAATGTTTGTATTAAACTGAAAATACTGTATCTATATGTTTATATTAAACTGAAAATATTATACCTTTATGTTTATATTCTGCCATTTAAATATGCAAATTAGATAATATTTGAACCAAAATTTAGCAATCTACTTCTAAATCATTAGTATATTTCAATGATTGTATTTACAGAAATCTTAAGTCATGGGATTTTGCCAATTTTCCTGAAAGAAAAAGTCATTTGATCAGTCAGTATATGCCTTTGGAGTCCTCTATACATAAGGCATTATAAGAGCTCTATAGGATAAAATTAAGCGTATCTAAGTGGTATTAGTGCACAAGGGATTTACAACATAGTTGAAAAATAAGAAAGACAAAAAAGGTTTCAAGAAAGATGAAGAGCAATTTAAACGAAACAAATATAACAGAAGTTCCGAGTATAGATAGTGCAACACATTTGCTACAAATTGTCCAAGGAAAACTTTATTAAAAAGATTCAAAAGCTAGATTTTGAAGAAGGAAGAGGAATTTGAGAAGTAGAGAGAAGGAAAGAACATTCAAAGCGAAGAGAATAGGACTGACACAGTTAGGAGACAGAAAAGTACAAAACACTTTTGTGCGATACTATTTCTTCCCCCTAAACCACCCAGAGTACACTATTGAGTTTAAGATTTCAGGAAGGTGAGTTACTAGAGTTAATTCTAAAAAAGGATGAGATTGAAAGGGCATTTAGAATTAGGCTGTCGAAAACTTTGAAAGTTAGGAAAAGTAGCTAGGTATATAATGTAAAAAAAAATAGCATGTATTTTTTTCTTTAATGGTTATATAAAACCAAATCTGTGACAAATACATTGGATAATAAACTAGTTCTGCTTCCTTCTGTGCAAACGTTCTCATCTATGTAATGAGATGACCTATCACTTAACCTATTGAGATGATATAGGCAGGTCTCTGTAAACAAATTATATTTTGCAGTAACATCTGTAAGTTTACAAAGTACTTTCATATAATCACATTTTATTCATACAATGATCCTTTTAGATGGGATGATGAATATAATAAAAATCATCAATAATTATAAAGCGAAGAAGCTACATGGCCCGAGTAGCAACAGGTCTAGGACTAATGAGATAAGAGAAGAAAAACCAATTTAACACTGCAGTAAATGAGGTTGAAACTAATAAAAAAATGTAAAGGATGAGATTAAGGTTTATAAGGTTTCCAACTAAGACTCACGAAAGCGCTCATGGATTGAATGAGGTTGCAATGGTGGTGGTGGTAGTAGCAGTAGTAGCAGGTCAGGGGTGCGAATGGTAATAAGCAATTGATGTTGAATCCCAAAATTCCAACCTGGACAAATAACAAACTGAAGGGAAATGGAAACAAGAAAATGGAGCATTGGGCAAGGATGGAGAAATTGGTGAGAGGTTTCCTACAGTGCGTTAAGTATAAAGTGACAGTGGGAAATACATGCATGCAGAAAGGCAGGAATAGAAAAAATTTGGGTTCTCACTTCACACAGTTTTAAATTCCTTAAGATCTCCAGGTAATGGAATCTGTAAGTGGAAAAGTGAAAAGAAACATGGGACCACTTACATTTGGAATCAAGAAGAGCAGAAATAGCCAGTAAGAGATGGAAGATACAGTCAAAATAACAGCAAGAATACCAGGGTAATGAAGCACGATGAAAGCAAAATGTAGTGCAATTAGTTTCAAGCACAGAGAAAAAAAAGGGATATATAATAATAAAAAAAAAAGATGGGTGACCATCTTTCAGAATTATGAATGGCATACTCCTTAGACTGAAGACACACACTGAAGTAAAAATATGTCTGAATCTAGACTTATCACAGTAGCACTGCAGAACTGTAATGAAAAAAAAGGAAACTCCAAAAACAATCTTAAAACAAGACGACTGCCTAAAAATGAGTAAAAAGGCAACAGAGGGACATAGGACACTGGATTACAATACGGAAAGTGTTGTGTGAGAAAAGAACTCTCAGCCTGATAATTAACAGACTGGTGAACTCCCAGGAATGAGGGTGCAGTGAAGACTTTCAGACATTATCTAATTATCCATTCCCAGATCCTCACTGAAAGTAACTTAAAACGGAAAAAAATAAAATCAGAAGGAACAATGGGCAAAAAGCAACAAAGAAAAGGCCAGAGTTTGATAATTAGAAAATTATTAGTGACCTTGGAAAAGGCTCTTTCATGATAAAGGTATACAAATATTAAGTTAACTAGGAATAAAATGATAATGTATAGCATTTTCACGGTCTACTTTGGATTCCTACTTAAAGTGATTTCACAATGAAAAACAGTATGTACGTGTGTATATGCAAATATATACACACATATACATATGCGTGATTTTAATTTTTTTACAATTTTTTTTCAACGTTTATTTATTTTTGGGACAGAGAGAGACAGAGCATGAACGGGGGAGGGGCAGAGAGAGAGGGAGACACAGAATCGGAAACAGGCTCCAGGCTCCGAGCCATCAGCCCAGAGCCTGACGCGGGGCTCGAACTCATGGACTGCGAGATCGTGACCTGGCTGAAGTCGGACGCTTAACCGACTGCGCCACCCAGGCGCCCCAACATGATTTTAATTTTAAAGCTACGATGCGATGATTAATATATAATACATTTAGGTGGTTTAAAATGTATTTAAGCTATATCATAAATATTTCAGAACAAATTTTGAGAGTACATTATATTAAAAGTTTTATTTTAAGAGAAATATAGGGAGAAATATATTTTCCTAAATATAAAAATCATGTCATATATTTTATATAAAGATGCTATATGAAAATTTTATAAAACTATAACAAGAATAGAATATAAAATAATAAAATCTTAGTTTAGAAATACATTTCTTTCTTCTAGGATATGGCATAGGGAATAAACAAAGGACTTAAAAAACAAGGGGAAAAAGTCTAAACAAAGACCTGCAAAAGGATGTTTTATAACTTTTCTGGTTAATACTTGATTATTTCCAAAAGGTCACATATAATGTTAAGACAAAATATAATTTCAAGTTTCAATTAACCTCCCCCCACAAAATAATGGTTCTTAAGTTAAATTTAACTTTGCTACAGATAACACAAGTTTTATTGAATTACAAGAAAAGAATGGTAAACTCCTAAAATTAAAAACAAACTAAACTTTCACAATTCTTCACAATCACACAATTACATGTATAGATAACATCGTATGTCTCATGTCTATAATCTTATGCCTGAATAAACACTAACAAATACATCAAATTACATAACCCATTATTTTACTATTTGAACTTATTTTCTCCATTTCTCAATCATGCAGAGAAGGTACAAGCACACTGAAGTTTATAATATGCTTTAAGAAGAGATTCTTTCAATGGTAAAAGTACTTCTACCCTAAGTACCTGGTTCTCAACTTTTTAAAAATACTTAAAGTCTCAAATCATCAATTATGCAATATATAGAAATAAAGTGTAACTCTAAGTTTTTGATAATTTCTTCAATTTTAAGGATTCATGGAAAATATTAAGATTCGAACCAAGACTGGAAGGTTTCCTGATGATTCAAATACAGAAATTGTTTAAAATTTCTACTTTCTTAATACAGTTATAACATATTAGAAAAACACAAACAGTAACACAAAATTAAGGTCAGCTAAAATAATTGGCTTATAACATTATTAACATTAGCTAAATAAACAACATTTACACACAAGCCAATGAGCATTACACCACAGACTAAAGTTGACTTCTCACTTCAGTTTTCCTTGGTAACCAGAAATGTAAAAAGCTGACTGCAGGGAGATTTTGAAGGTCATTTTAAGAACACAGAAACAAGTTCCATTTCAAAGCTAAAGAAACTTAGCTATAAATCAGTGCAAATAATCATCATGTGAGAGGTTATTCTGGAAGATAAATACCAACTTATCTTTTAAGTATTCTATCTGCCCTTTTCATTATCATTAACACTGTTGGGAATATAATGAAGATCACATTTCTCAAAGAGTAAATATTTTCCTAAAGGCCTAATCTAATAAAAATTATTAGAACACAGGACCTTTGACTCCCTGTAAATTACCATCTACACTAAATTAAATTTGCTGGAATAACTGTCTTTTATCACACTTAATAAAATTTCTCTTTAAGGAAAAAAAACCCCTAAAATACAATTAAGATCTTAAACATTATTATTAATAAAAGTTATTAAAACACGATTTTTGAAATAAGGCAATTTAACAACTTTTATCTTATTTATTACAGTATAAACAAAGAATGTCTTAGGTAACACTCTTACAAAGACAAATCAGCTTTTTTAAAAAAGTAACTTACAGTATACTCAATAGTTCCTTTAGGTTTCTGAAAAGACATTCGTCTCCCATCTTTCTTGTCTAAGGTCTTCTTTTGGCCAGTGTCTGAAAAAAAAATGAGGTAAAATTCCTATTAAATTCATTTTCCAGGGGCGCCTGGGTGGCTCAGTCAGTTGAGCGTCCAACTTCAGCTCAGGTCATGAACTCGCAGTCCATGAGTTCGAGCCCTGCACTGGGCTCTGTGCTGAGAGCTCAGAGCCTGGAACCTGCTTCATTCAGATTCTGTGTCTCCTTCTCTCTCTGCACCTCCCCTGCTCACACTCGTCTCTCTCTCTCAAAAATAAATAAACATTAAAAATAAATAAATAAATAAATTCATTTTCCTTTCAGAGTAATGTCAAGGACTGCTAACTAGAGCTCAGTGGGCAGTTATCTATTAGACTAACTACTAATACAGCTTGCTCCCTGGGATTCTCTGCTCTAAAATGCAACCAACTGTCAAAAAAGAAAATGTATTCCTCCTTGCTTGCTTTAGGAGCCGACCAGTATGAGACACTATAATAACTGGAAGTCAATTCAAAACATAAGCAACTGTTAGCAGAAAGGATTATCAAATTTTATTGAAAACTAAATTATGGATTTCTTTCAACCAATCTAACTTAATTACAATAAACTATATTTGAGGATATATTATTATTATTACCAAACCAAGTCTGAAAAATGTAACATTAATCCTCACAGGAGAAAACAGCTCTACTTTTACAACCATAGTTAAAGATGGAGTCTTCTCTATTGAATTAAATTACTAAATTCCTTGTCTACAGACTATAAATTAAGATACCCTTTCATATATAAACACACTTTGTGCATTTCATTTCGATAAAGTAGTATTTTTCACTTTGCTTATCAAGACACTTCACTTGAACATGTCATTATTACCAAGATTACGGTATCTGTTTCAGTTTAAATTTTGCATTAGTGCTAACCTTCTCATCCATAGTTCATGTAACAATCATTACATTGAAATGATAAAATACCACTCTTACCTAAGTAATTTAAAATGATTAAAATCAATCTCTAAAGAACAAAAAACTCAAAACTGAAAAAGATAGTGAATGGCAAAATGCTATAATATTCACCATCAACATTCTACAAGATTAAAATGATAGTTTTCAAAGAAAATTAGTTCTACCCAAACCCAAACAATCTAGAAAGTGTCTATTTGTTTTCCCTCTATCCAATCTTAATTCAATTCTGACCATACTAGAGTTTGTTTATAGGTACCTAAGTAGCTCAGTTGGGCAAATGGTTCTAATAAAGCATTAATAATAAAAACGCTAAGTCTGAATCCCAAAAACGCGCAGTTTCACAATGCCTGAAAAAGCTCTCCTAAAACCTTTCTGATCACCTAGGCTAACCCAAGTGTCTTTTATTAATCCCATAGCATATGTATGTCTCCTCCATAGCACCTGGCACAGTTTTAAATTTCAATCTCTTTTTAATCCCTTCTACTAAATGGTAACCTACAAAATACTGAGCTTTTGTTCCACAATGCCTCCTCAGTGCCTAACAAAGGGCCTGACATGGCAAACCTCCAGTGTGAATGAACTACAACTTAAACTGTACCTTGAACTACCCCAATTCTCATAAAGTCATTAATTTCCCATAAAGAAAAACAAAGAGTTATGGCTCATATATTACACCCCTAGGAGGGAATGAATTTTATATATACGTATATACATATATATGCATATTATACATACATACAGTTTGTGAGTTCAAGCCCTGCGTCTGGCTCTGTGCTGACCACTCGGAGCCTGGAGCCTGCTTCAGATTCTGTTGTGTCTCCCTCTCTCTCTCTGCCCCTCCCCTGCTTGTGCTCTATCTCTGTCTCTCAAAAATAAACATTAAAAAATTTTTTTTAAAAAATAAACATACAAAATTATTTTCAATCTAACTCATAACTAGAGAAATGTAAACTTAACCTACACTGAGATACCATTTCTCACCTATCAGACTGGTTAAAATTCAGAAGCCTGACCACACATTGTAGAAAAAACAGCATTCTTGTATATTTATGGCAGGAATGTAAAATGAGAGGCTTCTGGGTGGCTCAATTGGTTAAGCGTCCGACTCTTAGGTCTTGGCTCAGGTCATGGTCTTGTGGTCATGAGATGGAGCCCCACATGGGGCTCTGTGATGATAGTGTGAAGCCTGCTTGGGATTCTCTCCCTCTCTCTGCCCCTGCTCTGCTCGTGCTCACTTTCCCTCTCAAAATAAATAAAACATCCAATTAAAAAAAAATGAGTGCAAAATGATATAATGCTTATGAAAAAGTGTATTATTTTTGCTTATTCTATTTTTTCTCTGCTGAATAACATGTTTAAATTTCATTTTTCTTAAAATATTAATCTATCTTAAATGTAAAACTATTTTAAAAGTTTTAAATAGTAATTTCTGCTCTTTAATAAACAGTAGAGGGAGCCAAAAACATTATCTTCATTTTGCCATTTAAACTTCTTAAGCAATGCAAAGTACAATTACAGATTACTTTTAACTAATAATATATATCCATCTTTAATCAATTTTAGGAATAACCATTAATCTACATTTACTTCGCCTAATAGAAGTTTTTCAATTTGTGTTTCATAATATCCCAAGAGTTCATTAAACGTTTAATCACAATGAAGTTTACAATTGCTCTCATTTTCAAGAGTTCACCATGGAGAGCAGTTTAGAACAAGAAAACCAATGTACCAGCTTTCTATAAACTTTAAAACAAATTGAAAGTATCCACTTTAATAATTTAAATTACATATTTTTAATAATTTTTATTACAAACAGTTCTAAATTTTAATAACCAATATTAAAACATTTACTCATAAATATAAGTACCAGAGCACAACGAAACAAACTGATCATTCTCTTCTAACAATACAAGAACACAGTCACATAATAAGAACAACTGAGACTTGTAAATGATCATAGTTGTTACCTAGCCCAATCTCTTGTCAGGTAACTTCATAACATACTTTTTAAAGACAGTTGCCAGCATAAAAGAATCCAGAGAGGGAGTATGGAAAGAAGAGGTCCTAGTCTTCTTCCTCACAGAAGTTATTACACTTTAGAAATATATACATAGGGGCACCTGGGTAGCTCAGTCAGTTAAGCATCTGACTTCAGTTCAGGTCATGATCTCACAGTTTGTGAGTTCGAACCCCACATCAGGCTCTATCCTGACAGCTCAGAGCCTGGAGCCTGATTCGGTATTGTTTCCCTCTCTCTCTGCCAGCACCACCCCCCCAACCCCCACTCGCACATGGTCTCTCTCTCTCTCTCAAAAATAAACATTAAAAAAATTTACAAATAAGAAATATATACATATTTGTGATTTAACAATCAAAATAATAATTAACATTTATCAAGTGCTTAGTATATGCAAGCCATTGTTCTAAGTACTTCATATTTATCACCTTATCTGATTCCTCTAAAGTAGGTATCATTTTACACCGAAGAAACTGAGGCACATTATTGGTTATTGCCAATAGGAAAATGTTACTGGCATCTAGTGGGTACAGGCCATGTACCCTGCTAAACATTGTGTGCTAAACAATGTACACCCCATTCCCCCTACAACAAAGAATTATCTTCCCAGAATGTCAGCACTATTAAGGTTGAAAAATCTTTCTATATACCCAGCACCTTATATGATGTCTGGCATACAGTAGGTGTTCAATAAAATCCTGATACGTAAATGAATATATAAAACTTTCCCCAAGATAAAATTGTCTTGATAGAGTGAAAAAAGCAAGGGACTTAGATTTTACTCCATCATTACCAGAAGCAGACACATATATGTAATCTAGAATAAACACTCTTCTAAGCTAAATCCTACAAACTTCAATATTTTAATAGTTTGATCCAAAATATTTTATAACTTCTAATTTCTTTTGCTATTTAGAGAATGTGGTTTATTTTGCCAACCTATGACATTTTTCAGTTCTAGAATGTCCATTTTTCTTTTTTATAGTTTGTATCTTTCTACAAAATCCTCAACTAGCTCAAAATTCTCAACACAGCTGTTTTTTCAATACAGCTATTTTAAATCATAACTACAATATCCAGAGTTCCTGTGAGTCTGTTTTTATTCACTGTTGTTTCTGAGATCTTGTCATGTGCCTAATTATATTTTGTGTGCTGCATACAGTTTGCAAAATTGCCTATTGACAGAATTTGACACGCAAAAAGCTGTATTTCTCCAGAAAATATTGTTTGCTTCTGTCAAACAACTGAGGATACTAGCAATGCCAGATCATGTTACTAAAGATGTATGTGTGATGATCTGAAGCTATGCCAATATCCTATAAGAATCTACTAACTTTAGTTTTTCTATACCTAAGGTACAATGTTTTAGGGTCCTAAGCAAGAGTTCACCACCATCCTTGTAGTCGGTTTTGTATTTTATCCTTGTTCCCTTATACCCTATGTAGTTAAACGCACCTTTTAATCGCCCCGTGCTATTTCTGGAATCAACACATTCCCCAGGGAAAAAGCAATCCCAAATTGGCCTCTGTCCTCACTCAGGTCCTAATCTAGTCAATATCAGTTTGCTTTCTGATACCCTCAATAAAATTTATTTTGTTTTGGCTCTGCTTTTCAAACTGTTCTCAACAGGATAGTGTGAATTACCCAGCTTACTATTACCAGATTCAGAAGTCCCAAAAGATTTTTAAGCAGAGAACTCACAAAGCTAGAACTTTAAATTAAAGGTCATTTTGGTAATAATAGGAAAGGCAAACTGGAGGAAGAAAACACCTGAAAACCAACAATGAAAATAGCATGAGATCCAGTTTTAAAGTACTAAAATATTCCCATTATAACAGAATACTATAATTTTGATAGTAGCTACTCATAAAATATGTGATAAATTCAAAAATATTGAGCTGGGAGTCAGTATTTTCAAACACAATAATACAGATATTCTAAACTACAAGAGATTTGCTGATTACAGCTTTACTAATGATTCCCTCTACAGTAAGGTAATACAGGAAAAACGAAAAAAAGCCTGTATTTTCAACATTTTACTTCTGATGACTCCTTACCCATAATCAAAACAAAAACAAATTTTAAAAATTCCTCAATTTTTCTTCAATTTTGTGAACATCCCTTCCAGTTTTCACCCTATCTTTCTGCTTTTCATTGTTGAAATCTTGAAAATAAAAATCTACTTTCACTGTCTTTACTCCATCACCACCTACTGATTCCATAATGCATGACAATGGCTTCTCTCTTCCCAGTTCACTAAACCTGCCTTGGCAAAGGCGAACTTCATGGCAAATTTGATAGGCTTGTTCAATTTTATTTGATATTTTGTTAAGCATTCACAAAATAACTCCTTCTCAATGTTCATCTTTCCCTTTATTTAGTCATATCTCAAATTCTTATTGGTCTCCTACCTATTAGTTGTTCCCCTTTACTGCTCCCTTTCTCCATCTAGCCAAGGATTTTTTCAGTGGTCAGCTTCTAAGTGAAAAGCTCCAATATATAAGAGCTATATACACACAGCCTCGCTATTTAAAGTTGTTTCAAGGACCAAAAGCATTGGCATCACCTGGGAGCTTATGGTGACTATGGAATCTCAGGTGTCATTCCAGAACTACTGATTCACAATTGATCTGAATGCACAATAAGTCTGAGAAGCACTGCTAATAGAGCTTTTGAGGATCCAACTGGCAGACTGAATAACCAACAGAAAAAACAGGCTTCCCTACTGGTGACAGTAAGACTAGCAATTTTCAAATCTCTGTCAAACTAACAGAATTGCTTTCTAAAGTAGTAATTGTGAAGGGTGCCTGGGTGGCTCAGTCCTTTGAGCGACTGACCCTTCATTTCTGCTCAGGTCATGATCTTGTGGTTCGTGGGTTGGAGCCCCCCCCCCCCCATCAGGTGTGGAGCCTGATTCTCTCTCTCCCCCTCTTAGGATTCTCTCTCTCCCCCTCTTTCTGCCCTTCCCATGCACACTCGGTCTCTCTCAAAATAAATGGATTTTTTTTTAAGTAGTCCTTGTGATAGACTGCACTGTTGCTAAGCATCCCGTATTCCTCCCTGGGAAGGAATATAAAATCAGTATACCACTGATGTCTGACATGGCCATGTGACTTGCTTTGCTCACTGAAACATGAACAGAAGTGATGGCTATTCCAGGTAAAGTGTTAAAGTGTTAAGACCCACATTATACATCTTAATTCTCTATTTCCTTTATGTCAAGACCAGGGCTGTTCCATATAGTGGCTGCTCTACCAACATGGATCCTAGAGGAAAGATGTAATTCCCAAGAGTATTACACAACACATAAGCATACACAAATCTGATTATTCCCTTTCTGCTCCTGATTAAATTATAGTGCTTGGAAAATAAGAATTCATTCATAAAAAGCAAATCACCTAGTAGGGGGAAAAACATTCTAGCTTAAGACTTCTTTATGGAAACACTATTCATTGCCAGAAAACTTAAGTTATGCCAACTATATCAAAATAAAAACTTTAAGAATGAGGAGGGCACGATAAAAGGACTAGTGGAGAGTACTGAACAATGTTTTAAAAATGTAACTGAAAAACTCATTGTGAATGTTACAAGTATGGAAAATGTAAAAATAATATAATGAGTAAATATTAGGAGATGAGGAAAAATATGGGAGATGAAACTGCTAATGTCATCTCAAAGGATTAAGTATATTCCAACTAGTGGTGTCTGGGTGGCTCAGTGGGTTAAGAGTCTAACTCTCAACTTCGGCTCAGGTTCTGTGCTGATTGCATGGAGCCTACCTGGGATATTTTCTCTCTCTCTCTCCCTGCCTTCTCCTGCTCGCACTCTGTGTCTCTCAAGACAAACTTTTTTTTTTTTTTTAATAAGTAGATCCTGCCTAAAACTGAATTTAGAATAATACCAAGGTCTTATTAACAATTTGTAAAAATATGCTTAACTTTATTTTTTTTTATTTTTTATTTTTTTTTTAAATTTTTTTTTCAACGTTTATTTATTTTTTGGGACAGAGAGAGACAGAGCATGAACGGGGGAGGGGCAGAGAGAGAGAGGGAGACACAGAATCGGAAACATGCTCCAGGCTCTGAGCCATCAGCCCAGAGCCCGACGCGGGGCTCGAACTCACGGACCGCGAGATCGTGACCTGGCTGAAGTCAGACGCTTAACCGACTGCACCACCCAGGCGCCCCATAAATATGCTTAACTTTAGACACACCTTTTAGGAAATACTTTCTTAGGGCAAACAAATGATGCCTTTCAGTTACTCCTTCCTTCTAACCATCATTCTGTATGTACATATACACAGAATAGATCTTGACAGTAATGCCTACCCTGATATCAGTTATGTCTCTGGATGGCTAGATAGGAAGTGGCTTTTAAACTTTAACCTTTACAGTATATGACTACTTCATAGTTAGCATACATGATTTTACTAAAAAAGGAACGTGTTATGAAAGACTGGAAGCAAATATACTAAGATCTATCTTCAGCATTTCTCTTTCAAGCATATGAGTGTGCCTTCTTTTCAGGAACTTTTCATTGTCACCTCAAATTTCCGAAGGTCTCAATCTCATCCAGATGTTGGCATACAATTTAAACATGAATCTCTTTTCTGAACCTGAATTATAAAACAGGTACATGTCCAAAGTGCTTGTGAAGAAAACAGACAAAAACAAAAACAAAAAACTCATCAAGGCTCAGTAATTTGATTGAGACACAGGACTGAGGAAAATAGTGGTTTTTAATCCTATCTACACATTAGAATCACCTGGGAAACTTAAAACTAGTTGAAGTCCTAACCTCACAAATTTTGATTCATGATCTAGTCTTTGATTATTGTCCAATCATAGAGATCTCATGCTAAAAGTGGAGCCTTACCATCAGAATTTTAAAAAATCTACTAAGGGCATTCTAATGTGCAGTCAGGATTGAGTCCCATTGCTCTAAGAAGAGTGCTTCCCAGTGAATCTTTCTGCAATGATAGAAATAGTTTATATCTGCATTACCCAGTCTGGTAGCCACCAGCCTTGAGGCTTTGAAGTGCTGAAAATGTGGGAAGTGGGGCTGACCACTAAATTTTTAATTTCACTTAATTTAAACTACAATAGCCCCATGTGCCTGACTGCTACCATAATGGGCAATGCAGATATAGAATCTAGAATCCAAATTCCTCAATTCAGTTCCCCACTAGTCACATTTCAAGTTCTCAATAGCTACATTTGCCTAGTGGCTACCATAACAGATAACACAAATACCAAATATTTCCATCGCTGCAGAAAGTTCTATTGAGCAGCACTGCTCTAAAAAATCTAAAATCTAGAGTCTTCACTACGTAAAAATCTGTAGTTTATAATCTAGCAGTTACCCCTGAGTTAAGATATACTACCTGGTAACTGCATATTTGGTTTAACTGCATTGGCCCTGTAAGAACTGCTTTTATTACTTGCATTTTGTTGTTATACCACTGAATCACACTAAAGGATGGTGTTAAAAAGTAGCTTTTTGAAATCAGAAGCTCTATTTACTGTAAAGATGGTAAGGATACTTTTTGATATATTAGAGTTCCATGAGAATTTTTTGTCATTCTATCAGGAATAGTGATATTCCTGCAGTGAATGGAATTTTCAGCAATGATGGAAATGTTCTATACTTACGTTATCCATTTTAAAAAAAATTTTTTTTTTCAACGTTTATTTATTTTTGGGACAGAGAGAGACAGAGCATGAACGGGGGAGGGGCAGAGAGAGAGGGAGACACAGAATCGGAAACAGGCTCCAGGCTCCGAACCATCAGCCCAGAGCCCGACGCGGGGCTCGAACTCACGGACCGCGAGATCGTGACCTGGCTGAAGTCGGACACTTAACCGACTGCGCCACCCAGGCGCCCCACGTTATCCATTTTAGTAGGCACTAACAAATGTGACTATTGAGCACTCAAATGTGACTAGTAAGGAACTGCACTCAGGAAGATTCTAGATTCTATTTCTGCATTATCCAATATGATAGCAGTAAGGCACATGTGGCTATTTTAAATTAAGTGAAATTAGAAATTTAGTTTGTGTTTCTCCTTCCTATCTTAGCAACAGTTTTATCTTTATTTTAGGGACACTAATTTATGTCTGATCACATTTCCCTTTTTTCACTGAATGTTAGAAAACAAAGGCAAATTTTTGGCCTTTCTCTAACACATGAATTCAACCTTAAAACATGCCCCTTTCTGGTACAATAAAATTTATCAAGAGTCTCTTAATGTAAGTTTGTTGGTGACCAAGAAGAGAGTCTTTATAAACAGAAAAAACTACTTCATTAATAACACAGTACTTTACTTTTTAATTAATGTTTGATTTACTGAAGTACAAATATAAAAACCTAGTTTTCCTTTAAGTCTTCGTCTATAAAATGCATTTTATTTGAGAATCTGGTAACTTTTAACACACTTTCCAGGTGCTTTTGATAGCTGATCAACTCCAAGAGAAAACAAACTCAATAATCCTATTATAAACTTGGGTAATTAAATATTCTCACATCCATAAACTGCATGTATAAATTTACTATATTCTATTTTAAACACTTTAATTGCCTCTAACAAGTAAACCTTCTAAGAGCTGTACGTAAATACATTAGAATAAAGTTCTAAATATAATTAACATTAAGCTCTAAATATTCTCATGGTTTCTAAATTTAGCCAAATACTTGCGCCTCTCAATTTATAAAACAATTACACAAATACTCACTTTAAATAGTATTTACAAAACTAATTTGTATTCACTTTAATAAGGCCTAATTCTCTGAAACACAATATTTTGAAGACCAAGTACACTGATTATTCCTAAACTTAATACAAAAATACTAAAACTAAACATTTAATAAATTTTATCATTCCTATATTTACTTCTAACCTTATCATGGATAAAAGATCCCTTAAGGAAAATAGCAATTCTCTAAGTGTGGTCCTAAGAACAGCAGCACCAGCATTACTTGGTAAAGTGTTAGAAATGTGAATTATGGGGCCCAACCCACAAGCACTACTACTACATCAGATATTCTGGGGAAGGGGCCCCTCATTTTTGTTTTAACAAGATTTTCAGGTGATTCTGACACACACTAAAGTCTGAGAATCATTGCTTTACTATAGCCTCAAATATTCAGAGGCAGTTTTGTCCTGAAACAGGTAATACAAGACTTCCAGTGATCCCGTGAGATGAGCAGCAATTCTAAAATAGGGAAATCTACCTCGTACTTGAGAAGGAAACGATATTATGAGCTCAAACTTACCATCAGTTACCATCAGAGCAGGTTGAGATTGTGTATCAAGGTGAGGTTCTTCTCTCTCCCACAGTTCCCACCTTAAGAAATGAGACTAAGTACAGACATCTAGGGTCACCCTCTTCCATTGACCAACACTATGAGTTTTGTTTTGTTTTTTAAATAGTCACTGTAACAAGTGGCCCTCCAAATCTTTTAGAGGCACTTGGTCTTTTACAGGTTCAAGATAAACTATTATCTAACTCTTTTAAATTTTTTTTTTCAACGTTTATTTATTTTTGGGACAGAGAGAGACAGAGCATGAACGGGGGAGGGGCAGAGAGAGAGGGAGACACAGAATCGGAAACAGGCTCCAGGCTCTGAGCCATCAGCCCAGAGCCTGACGCGGGGCTCGAACTCACGGACCGCGAGATCGTGACCTGGCTGAAGTCGGACGCTTAACCGACTGCGCCACCCAGGCGCCCCTCTAACTCTTATACATAATCTGCATCTGCAATTTCCAACCTAAAATATATCTAAGTTTTCTAACATCTTCATTGGATTTTGCTTTTTCAACTCATTTAAATTATCTATCGTAAAGAAGCTTCAATGACAATCCATCCTAGCCTTTAACTAATTTAACTTGTCTTAATTTAACATCATACATGATAGAGCTCTATGTTCTTCTCACATTTTTTCCCCCTAAGAAAGCTATAACTCTTAGAAATATACTCAAAGATAACATTCAAATGGATTCTAGAGTCTCCATCCCTTACTTCTCTGTCTGGCTGCGTTTTTCATCAGGAAAATAGGATAGCAGTACCCACCTAGCTTGCAGACTTGTTATTGTTAGGATTAAATAAAATATTCGCTAGTGGCCGCCCCAATGTTCTTGGCAGTTTTATGCTTGTTGCTGTTTCCTCCTAAAATATAAGCGTTTTAACTGCTAAAAAATGAAAATAAAATTTAAACAGGACTGAGATGTATTTAAAGTATACTGTCACCAAGTGGGAAAAGTTGACATAGCAGGGTAGTTTGTGGTAATAACTGTATCACAATAAACTGAGACTTAAACTTGATAAATCTTATTTACACTTATTTATAACCATATGATCTAGTAAAGTGAATATTTTCAAAGGCTTCATAGTATAGGCTTATGGTCATACTCCCAAACAAGAGCAATACTCAAGGTCCAAAAATTTTTCTTGAATCAAGTCATAATTGACTCTTTAGGTAAAAACAAGAATTGCAACATGTTTCTTTCAAACTGTTATTAACTATAGCAGTGGTGTGATAAGCTCCTTAATGTGTCCAACCCCAATTATGGTTTTCTTGGGGGCAACTATATAATGTTGGGAGTCAGAAAACACTAAAAGCTAGTAAGAGCAAAGGCAGCCACCTAGGAAAGGAGTAAAGGCATCAGTAACACGAACAGTCCAGTAAGTAGTTTGTTTACAGAAAAGAGTAAAATCAAGAATTTTCAACCAAAATTTTATCTAGTTCATCCTTAATATGTCAACAGGAATGCTATTTTACCAACATAGCTGATTTTATCAACTGAACACGAAATGCGGCAAGATCACTAACAACAAACGGGGTCCCGAAGTACATCCAATCTACAAGGGGTCTGTACAAGAAATACTGCTATAGTACATAGGAGACTTTAAAGAACTGAACGAAGGGTGAGAGACAAAAGGAACCTTAGGCAGCTATTATAAACATCTGAAATAAAGGCAATCACAAACAGTAAGGGCAAAAGAAAACCTTCAGACTGACACTCATTCTCACACACACACACACACACACACACCACAGAAAATAAAACACCCTATATCCGAACTTCATTGGGAGTAGGCAGCTGCAAAAAAAGAGAGTTCTCATTTTAAGCAAGGCTAAGCAGAAACTAATAAAGCACAACCTATTTTTTTTTTTTTTTTACCTGTGTATACATGTGTTGCCTCTCAAAAGGAGTCAATCTAGGGAACTAAACTTACTCTAAAAATGATGTTCAAATTATTCCTGGGGCACTTATTTCTTGGACTGCCTTCAGAACCCCGTAGGCATAACTTCATAGATCCACAATGTTTTTATACCCAAATGCTATTTTCTAGCTTTACCACCAGTCATTTTCACTAGTTGTGTTCTAAATGAAAAAGAGCTCTGAAATTGAGAACCTTGAGAATCATTTCATCAGCTTCATTTACAAACAAGAAAATATAGGCCCAAAGAGATTAAGTGAAATTTACAAATTCTTTCAGCAAGTTAATGACAGGCATACCTGCCCACCTAACTGTGGTCATAACTGGGACATCACAAGGCCTCGCCAACTTGTGTCAGAGATCTGGGGGCACCATAAATATTAAACAATGTGCCATGAGTTGATAAGGCAGCCTCAATACAAGAGGAATTTTGAAACTGCAGCTCTGAAGGAGAGTGTCAGCTATAGCAGTCTGCTCAATAAATGTTTTCCAATGAATCAATCAGATATATATGTTTAGGCTCATTAAAAATACCTATCATATTCCTTCCTGCTTAAGTTCCACCACATATTTCTGAATTCTCCATCCATCTAGAGGTTGGTCACATATCAACTGTTTTCAACTAGGCAACTAAAGGCTCATTTTCAAACATTTTAAAATTTCAGTCCTCATCCTTGGTCCCACCTTTAGAATTCTGCATCTGGTTAACACTCTTCAAAGCACAAATAAAGTAGCCCCTTCTGTGTTTTCTAATTCCATAAACAGGAATTCTAAAGATAGGTTATGTAAAGTGAGAAAAAAAAATATTCAAAGGGGCCATGCTAAAATTAAGATTTTAATATTCAAATTTCTTCCAAGCTTCACTTACACACCTATACCCACAGATCTATAGATGTGTCCACCTTTTCACTGCTTTAAAACGAACAGCAGAATGTGGAGTGTGGACAGATTTTATACTGAGTTCCTCTGTCTACTCTAAACTCTCAAGTGTTCCTAAGTTTACTCTCCTAACAGCAAAGTGCATATTAAAACAACTAACAAAAACAAAATGCAAATAATTAGGAGAGGCCTGCCACTTTATTTATTAACTTAGAGGAGGCCAATGACACTGGGGCAAGTTAACCATACGCAATACCTCTGCAGGGAGCGCTTTTTAAAATTCCATAAGGCATCAATATTGTGCCTCCGTGACCTTTTTTTTTTTTTTTTCTTGAAAGAACGGCACGAAGCCATTATGACGAAAGAAAACTAACCTAAGAGCGGGTACAAGTGGTCACTGGGAAGAAAAAGTTTCTAAGTTCTGCCATCTCAAGACAACACGCACGCAGCCTTTCAAAGTACAGGACACAAAAATCAACTTAGGTTCCGGTGTCAATTACGCGTTTTCTCTTCCAAAGCTATTAGAAGTGCTGAAGTGAATCCTAACAGTTGACAAATATCAAATAAAAACACTGACTCAAACCAAAACCAAGCCAGGCACGGCGTTCTTAGCCATCTCAAAGACGAAAAACACCGGCAGGGTAATTGGTGCCGTAGTCCCCTCCCAGCGGGAGGGCAAGAAGGATGGCTCGTACCCTCGAAACGCTTGGCGGGGTAAGCACAGCCGAGTCAGGTGAAGAAAGCAGGAAGAGCAGAGCAGGAAAAGCTACGACGCACACAGAAAGTCTTCCGTCCCCGGAGCGGGGCGAGTCCTTCCCTCCTCGCCCCCTCCCTGCCTCCCGCCCGGGCACACCTGCCAACGCCCGGCCGCGCGACCCCCGCCCGCTCAGTTCGCGTCCGGCGCCAGCCGGGGCCGCGCACGCCCACCCCGAGCCCTGACCGCCGCCCCCACCCTCAGCCCCCAGCCCGGGTCGGCCGCGCGGGAGGCGAAGGAAGGCTGGGCTCACCAGGTCCCTCCGGGCTGGACGGCGCCGGGGGCCGGTGGGGCGGGGACCCGCACCCGGGGTCCCCCTGGGCGGGCTCCCTCAGGTAATCCTCGAAGCGCACCTGCCGGGCTTCGCCGCCACCGCCGAAGCCCCACAGGCGGTTGGCCGTGCCCCGCAGAAGGCGCCCGCTCTTCCCCGTGAAAGTGGTCAGGTAGTCCATGCCGCCGCGGGGCAGGGGCCGAGGAGGCCGGCGGTTTCTGCGGCAGCGGCAGCCACTGGGTGCGCGCCTGCCCGCCCCTGCGACCCGACCCGGGGGCGGTGGCTCCGCGCGCCTCACGGGAGGCGGGGAGGGGGAGGGGGCTGCCCCAGCTTGGCCTGGGGGCGGACCATCAGGAAACTACGCATCGGGGGGAGCAGAAGCTCACAAAAGTTTTGAAAAGTTTTTCTTGTGGCTTCCAAACGCCAAGTCAGGTAGATCCTAACTTGTGAAGTAAGTGCATTCTCACTGGACCAGACGCAGGGACGAAAAGCCCGCAGCTTTTAAGCAAGCCAGACCGGTTCTATCTGCTCCTCCACCCCCCCCCCCCCCGCCGTTCGGCCCAAATGGAGTAGGCCTGCCCCGCCCTGCCCCGCCCCGCCCCGTCCGGACTCGACCGGACTTTCAGGACGGCTTGGGAAAGGGGAGGAGGGTGAGCCTTAGGGCCCTAGGGCTGAGCTAGGGATAGAAACGGTCAAAATGGCCCAGGGGAGTCTTTGCTGGAGTTGCACAGAGTTTGGGAACGTAGGAGGGCCATGTCAAAAAGTTTGCGTGGGGGGTGGGGGGGTGTAAAGAGGAGGGAAACAATTCACTTGAAACTTTTGCAGCTTGTAATTGGTGGGGGGGCGGGGTGGGGGTAGACAGGAAGGAGGGAAGGTTAATTTTAACATAAAATTTCAGTCATAGTTAAAGTAAAACCAACCTAGAGAAAATGCTTCTTAGGAAGCATTATGAGACTATAATCGTAGAATAAGGCATTAATAGTCACGTGTTAAGTTCGTTGTAGCATTATGAACTGATGCTAGTTTGACATTCCATGAATCTGGTCCTTTAAAGCAAGGTAATTAAGGGCTTCAGTGTGCAACCTTATCCTCCTTTAGGCAAAGAAGGAGCAATGACTTTTGACACATTTACTACGTTTCCTGTGGGATCTGGTTATTCTCTTCCGTTCACATCTGTTTATATCACTTCTAGTTTTTCTCACGCATTAAATAAATAAACCCTCTTTTTTGGAATTAACAATTTATTCATGTCTGTGAAGAAACGTTTTGAATTACTTAGGGGTTGAAGAGTTGATCATAGCAAATAATAGAGTCCAGAAAATCTTTAAGGAATTTAAGCTTTTTGCCAAACCATAAAGATGATTCCCTCCTCCCTTTTTCTAATTGATATTTTTCCCACCATCACCATTTTCAGATTAAATTCTTACAGGAAAAACTTCATTCTAACAACAGTATCACCTTTATACCTGGTTAAAAATACAGAATGTTTGGGCTGTACCCCCCGAGTGTAATTCAGTGTTTGTGAGAAAGGACCCAGGAATCTGCATATCCAGCAATCATTCACGTGTTCAGAGGTGCTGCTTGGGAAAGCACTGCCTTCTGGACCTCCTATGGGACCCATGTGGTGGAATGGTAAGTGGCTCCTAGTTTTTCCGAGATTTCCATTTGATAAGGAAGCATTACCACCCTTAGCACCACTTGTAAAATCTCACAGAGGCTCAGTAAGCTTAAAAATTGCATTGGAATGACCTAAGTCAGAACCTAATTCTGATGAACTAAACTGAAATTCTTTTTCTAAGATATGTTTTACATCTTGAGATTTATCATTTAGTTTGTGATAATCATATCCAAAATAGTGTTTGAGTATTTTACACTTGATTAAATCTGCACTTTTACATCCAACCTTAGCAGGAACCTGTACTCTACCAGATCAAATACAGGTGTACAGGCAGTTAACCCATGAATTTTTTCTGCTTCTGTTTCATGGAAACCTAGAACTGCAGGAGAAAAAATGTATAACCGTGATGGGCTTTACAAATTTTGATTTAAACACAACTAAGCCCTAATGTCTCCAAAATCCTTTTATTCATATAGTCTATCAGCTTTTTTATTCTTCATATTTGTTGTCTGAACCATCGCTATTCCCCTGAAGTTACTAAATTCATCATTACAAAATGTTACTGTGCCTTCTGTATGTAAAATCATAGGCCACCCAATATGAATACTCTCACTTTTCTTCCTTTTTTCTCTTCCATCTACAACAAGCTCATCTCCATTATTTTGCTTCAGAAGGAAGGAAGTCATTACTCCTGTACATGCTGTTTCTTCTCCAAATTAACTCTTGATCTTAGTCTGGTTTATGTTGTCTATGACTTGCCAGCCTTATTACTTCTCTCTTGTATTATTTTCTCTCTCCACTCTGGTTTCTTCCCCTTTATCCCACCAGGATCACCCACATAAATCCTTTCCATCCTTAAAAAAAAAGTCTCTTTATACCATGCTTGCCTCATCCAGAAACCTTTGCCTCATTTAAAAATACCTTTATTGACATATGATTTACAAACCATATAATTCACCTGTTAAAAGTATACGATTCAACGGATGCTGTATAGTTTCACGGTTGTTAAACCATCACCAAAATCTAATTTATCAACATTTCTATCACCCCCCAAAAAGAAACCTCTTACCTATTTGCAGTCACTCCCCATTCCCACCCCCAGGAGTTGATGACCACTAATCTACTATCTGTCTTTATGGATTTGCCTTTTATAGAGCTCATACATATGGAATTATATAATATCTGGTGTTTGGTGTCTGACTTCTATCACTTAGCATAATGTTTCTGAGACTTATACATGTTATAGCAAATATTAGTATTTCATTCCTTTCTATTGCAAATAATATTCCATTGATGGATATATCAAATTTTATTTATCCATAAACTGATGAGCATTTGGATTATTCTCAGTTTTGGGCTATTATGTATAATGTTGCTATAAACATCTATGTGCAAATTTTTTTATGGATATATGTTTCATTTCCCTATATACACAATACTGTAAGCTTAAGTTCTATAACATGATGATTTGCTACAAGTATATATTGGAAAATGATCACCATTTTCCTCCATCAATGCCCACCATTCTTTTTTATTTTTGGTGGTGAAATATTGAAGATTTATTCTCTTAGTAATACTCAAGCATATAATACACTATTGTTAACTATAGTCATCATGCTGTACATTGGATCCTCAGAACTTACTCATCTTAAAATTGGAAGTTTGTACCATCTGAACACCATCTCACCATTAACTCCAACCCCCATCTCCCCATCCCCCTGCGACCACTATTCTACTCTCTCTTTCTAAGAGTTCACCTGTTTTCAATTCTACATGTGAGATCATACAGTATTTGTCTTTCTTTGACTTCTGTTTCACTTAACATAGTGCCCTCAAGATCCATCCATGTTGTTGCAAATGACAGGATTTCCTTCTTTTTAAATGACTAATATTCCTGTGTGTGTGTGTGTGTGTGTGTGTGTGTGTGTGTGTGTGTGTATCACATTTTCTTTATCCATTCATCCAATGATGGACATTTAGGTTTTTTCCATGTCCTGGCTATTGTGTCTAATGCTGCCCGTGAACATGTGAGTGCAGATACCTCTTCAAGATGGTGATTTCATTTCCTTCAGATGCATACCCAGACATGAAATTGCTGGATCATATGATAGTTCTAGCTTTATTTTTTTGAGGGACCTACATACTGTTTTCCACAGTAGCTGTACTAATTTATATTCCTACCGGTAGTGCACATGTTTCCCTTTTGTCCAACAGCCTTGCCAACACTTCGTATCTCTTATTGTTTTGACCATAGTCATTTTCACTGTTGTGAGGTGTTATCTCACTATGCTTTTGATTTGCATTTTTCTGATGATTACTGATGTTACACATCTTTTTGTGTACCTGTTGGCCACTTGTATGTCTTCTTTAGAAAAATGTCTGGTCAGGTGTTTGCCTGTTTTAGCATTGGATTGTTTGATTTTTTGCTCTTGATTTTTATGACTTCCTTATATATTTGGATATTAACCCCTTATCAGATAAATGGTTTGCAAAGGTTTTCTCCCATTCCTTAGGTTGGGTTTTCATTTTATTTATGGTTTCTTTAGCTGTGCAGAAGCTTCTTAGTTTGATACCCTACTGGTTTATTTTTGCTTTTGTTGCACGCACTTTTGGTATCATATCCAAAAACATCATTGCTAAGACCAATGTCAAGGAGCTTTGTTCCTGTTCCCCCCCACCGGGAGTTTTACAGTTTTAGGTTTTACGTTTGCATCATTAATCCATTTCTAGTCATTTTGTGTGTCTGACTTAAGGTGGGGATCCAATTTCATTCTTTCGCATATGAATATCCAGTTTTCCCAACACCATTTACTAAGGAGACTGTCCTTCGTTCATTGAGTATTCTTGGCTCCCTTATCAAATATTAGTTGACTATGTATGGGTGGTTTATTTCTGGGCTCTTGATTTTTTTTTAAGTTTATTTATTTTGAGAGAGAGTGAGTGAGTGGGAGAGGGACAGGGAGATAGGGAGAGAGGGAATCCCAGATAGGGTTGATGCTGTCAGCACAGAGCCCTGTGTGGGGCCCTACATGGGGCTTGAATCCACCAATCAAACCATGAGATCATGACCTGAGCCAAAATCAAGAGTTGGACTCTTAACTGACTATGCCACCCAGGTGCCCCCTGGGCCCTTGATTTTGTTCTGTTGATCTATGTGTCTGTTTTAATGGCAGTACTATACTGTTCTGATTACTATAGATTTGTATATAGTTTAAAATCAGGAAGTATGATGTGTCCAGTTTTCTTCTTCTTTCTCAGGATTGGCTATTTGGGGTCTTTGCAATTCCATATGAATTTTAGGATTGTTTGTTTTATGTTTATGAAAAATGCCACTGGACTTTAATAGGGATTGTATTGAAAATGTAGAACACTTTAGGTGGTAAAGGAATTTTAACAATATCATTCTAATACATGAACACAGAATACCTTTCCATTTAATTGGATCTTCAATTTCTTTCCTCAATGTCTTATAGTTTTCAGAGTTGAGATCTTTCACCTTTTTGGTAAATTTATTGCTAAGTATTTTATGGTTTTTGATGCTGTTATAAATGGGATCATTTGCTTTATTTCTTTTTCAGATAGTTCATGGTTAGTCTATGAATGGAACTGCTTTTCTGTATTGATTTATATCCTGCAACTTTATGAAATTTATTAGTACTAACAGTATCTTCATGGAGTCTTTAAGATTTTCTATAAGATCATGTCATCTGCAAATAGAGACAGTTTTCTTTCATATTTGATTGACTTTTATTTCTTTGTTTTGCCTAAATGCTCTGGCTAGAACTTCCAGGACTATGTTGAAAGGAGTGGTGAGAGTAGGCACCCTTGTCTTCTTCCTGATCTTAGAGGAAAATCTTTTACCACTGAGGGTGTTGTTAGCTGTGGACTCGATATGGCCTTCATTATGTTGAAGTACATTTCTTCCATACCCAATTTATTGAGAGTTTTTGCCATGATGGGAGACTGAATTTTGTCAATTATTTTTCAGCATCTATTGTGATGATTGTGTGATTTTTATCTTTCTATTAATGTGGCATATAACATTTATTGATTTGCATATTTTAACCATTCTTGCATCTCAGGGTTAAATTCCCCTTGATCATGGTGTATGATCTTTCTAATATGCTACTGAATTTGGCTTGCTAGTATTTTGTTAAGAATTTTGCATCTCTAGTTATTAGAGATATTATCCTGTAGTTTTCTTTTCTTTTGGAGTCCTTATCTGGCTTTGGTACTAGGGTAATGCTGGCCTCATAAAATGAGTTTGGGAGTGTTCCCTCCTCTTCAATTTTTTGGAAAAGTTTAAGAACTGGTATTAATTCTTCAAATGTTTGACAGAACTCTCCATTGAAACCATCTGGTCCTGGGCTTTTGTTTTTTGACATGTTTTTGATTACTGATTCAGTCCCTTACTCATGTTTGGTCTGCTCAGATTTTCTACTTCATCATTCAATTTTAGTATGTTTCTAGGAATTTATCCATTTTTCCCAGGTAATCCAATTCTAGGCATACAATTGTTCCTACGGGTCTCTTAAGAACCTTCATGTTTGTGTGTTATCAGTTATAGTGTCTCTTTCATTTCCAAATTTACTTATAGCTGTTTACTCTTTTTTTCTTAGTCCAGCTAAAGGTTTGTCACTTTTGAATTTGTCACTAAAAGTTTGTCTTTTCTATTGATTTTCTGGTCTCCATTTCATTTATCTGCTGTGATCTTTGTTAGTTCCTGCCAACTTTTGAACTAAGTTTGTTCTTTTTCTAGTTCCTTGTGGTATAAAATCAGGTTATTTATTTGAGATCTTTCCTTTTCCTTAAATTTTTCTATAAAATTCCCTCTTAGTACTGACTTTGCTGTTCTAATAGTTTCGGTATGTTGTATATTCCAATTTTTTTGTTTCAAGATACTTTTTGCTTTCCCCTTTGGCCCCCACTGGTTGTTCAGGAGTGTGTTGTTCAATTTCCAAATATTTATGATTTTTCCCTCCAGTTTTCTTCCTGTTATTGATTTCTAGTTTCATAAAATTGTGGTTGGGAAAGATATTTTGTATAATTTCAACCCTTTTAAATTTGCTGAGACTTGTTTTGTGATCTACCATATGATCTATCCTGGAGAATGTTCCGTGTGCATTTGTGAAGAATGTGTATTCTGCTGCTGTTGGATGGAATGTTCTGTATATGTCTGTCAGGTCCATGTGGTTCAAAGTATAGTTTAAAACCAATATTTCCTGGTTGATTTTCTGTCTGGCTGATCCATCCATTGTTGAATGTGGGAGATCAAAGTTCCCTATTATTACTGTACTGTTATCTATTTCTCCCTTCATATCTCTTAATATTTTTTATTTATTTATTTGGAGAGAGAGAGAGAAAGAGAGCACACGCACTTGCATGAGCAGGAGAGGGGCAGAGAGAGAGCAAGAGAGAGGATCCCAAGCAGGCCCCCATGAACTGTGAGATCATGACCTAAGCTGAAATCAAAATTCAGATGCTCAACTGATTGAGCTACCCTGGCACCCCCCATATCTGTTAATATTTTTAAAAATATATTTAGACACTTCAGTATGGGTACATTTATGTTAATTATTATATTTTATTTTTTTCATATTTATTTACATTTGAGAGAGGGAGGGAAAGGGGGGGGCATAACAGAGAGAGATGGAGACAGACAGAATCTGAAGCAGACTCCAGGCTCTAAACTGTCGGCACAGAGCCAGACGCGGGGCTCAAACTCACAAACCATGAGATCATGACCTCAGCCAAAGTCAGATGCTTAACCGACTGAGCCACCCAGGAGCCCCAGATTATTATATTTTCTTAATGAATTGACATTTTTGTCATTTTGTCAGGACGTTGTCTCTCATTACAGTTTTTGACTTAAAGTCTATTTTGTCTACTCTAGGTATAGCTACCCTTGCTCTCTTTTGGTTTCCATTTGCAGGGAATATCCTTTTCCATCTCTTCACTTTTAGTCTATGTTGTTCCTGTAGCTAATGTGAGTCTCTTGTGGGTGGCATATACTTGCATTTTGTTGTTTTGTTTTTTGTTTTAAATCAGTTTAGTCACTCCATGCCTTTTGATTGGAGAATTTAAACATTTACATTTAAATTAACAGGTAAGAAGGACTCCATAAGTAAAGGCTTACTGTTGCTATCTTAGAGTTTTCTGGCTGTCACTTAGTTCCTTTGTCCCTTTCTTCCTGTCTTCCTTTGTAAATGGATAGATTTCCATAGTGGTATGTTTTTATTTCCTTCTTTTTATCTTTTGAGTATCTTACTGTAGGTTTTTGCTTTGTGGTTACCATGAGTTTCACATAAAACATAACAGATTATTTTAAGTTGCTAATTTAAATAGCATGTAAAGACTCTACACTTTTACCCCTCCCTCATTTTATTTATGATATCCCAATTTTAAAATGTGAATCCAGTAATAAATTATTGTAGCCATACTTATTTTTAATACTTTTGTCCTTTAACCTTTTTATTAGGGATAAGTGATTAATACACCACTACATTACAGTATCAGAGTATTCTGAATTTAACTATATAATTATCTTTGCCAGTGTGTTTTATATTTTCATATGTTTCTGTGTTACCAGTTAATATCCTTTCACATTTCAGTTTGAAGAACTCCTTTTGGCTTTTTTTTTTTTTTTTTTTTTTAGGGCAGATTTAGTAATGAACTCCTTCAGTTTTTATTTGTTTGGGAAAGTCTTTAACTTGCCTTATTTCTCAAGGACAGGTTGTTAATTCATGGAGATAACGTGATATGTACCTGGCAACTGTTTTATGTGATAGAAATGTCAGCACTCAAATTTCTGATGTGATAAACAGAATCACTGATAGAATCAATAAAGTGGACTGACACTAAACAAATAGGTTTTGTAAGTGTTAAGAAACAAAGGAATGAATTTACTATTCACTTAGTATATCTGCATCTGCTAGTAAACCTAAAGCCTAACTTAGTGGATAGCCAAATTGGTTCCCCCTTAGTGCTTCTTTCTCCACTAAAAGGGTTTCACTAGCATTCAAACTTCCTATCATATGAGAAGCACCTGTGTCAAAATTACCACAGAAAGGAAGAGAAGGTTGTTTGGATACAACCTTGATCAAAACAATAAAAAGCATTTGATAAAGACTTAATTTAACAGAATAGGAAAGAACTTACTATTGATTAAAAACAAATTCCCCTCTAATAGATGCCAATCCTGAATATAATCATTACAAATCCTACTAAAAACCAAGTAACTTTTGCTCAATTTGAAAACTATCTAAAACGTGTTAACTACTACACTAGTCAGAAAACAAACAAACAAACAAAAACATATGTAGGTAATCAAATCAAGCAAGGACCTAGGAATAACATCATTGAAAATTATAACTGAAACTTAAGTCACAGTAACTCACATCAACTTGCCATATAATTATTTGAGGACTATAATCAAAGATTATAATTATGTAATTTCAGCTCCAAATATTCCATACCTGGAATGTGGCAGCTTCTGACTCTTGGATCAATTTCACTTAGCTCTTTGAAAAAATACCAAGAGATATTACCATTTATAACCAAATTTGTAGAAACTTACAAGGCTTTAAAAGTCTTTGGGATCAATGGCCAATCAAAATCCCCATAGAGGAATGTTATGTTATGAAGGCAAATACGTATTTGCAGTCTCTTTCCACTGCAGGTTTCTTTTCCTGTTTGTACTCTGTGTGAGATTGTAGTAGAGTGTTTATTTCTACAGGTGGGACTGTATGCATAGCCATGAAGTAGTCTACTCCTTGTCTCTATCTTTCTGGACTTTTCCTCTCTACCCTTGATCCACCTTTAATTCCATATTAGGTCTTTATATGTTGCTGCAACTTCTTATTTGTGTTTATTGAATAGAATTTTGATATTTCATGTTCTTAATCCACAAAGCTGATAAGTGAAACATGTGGATATGTAGTATGTTAAATGCTTTATTTTAATGTATTAATTTTAGTTATTAATATTAAATATTAAAAAAAATTTTTTTTTCAACGTTTATTTATTTTTGGGACAGAGAGAGACAGAGCATGAACGGGGGAGGGGCAGAGAGAGAGGGAGACACAGAATCAGAAACAGGCTCCAGGCTCCGAGCCATCAGCCTGACGCGGGGCTCGAACTCACGGACCGCGAGATCGTGACCTGGCTGAAGTCGGACGCTCAACCGACTGCGCCACCCAGGCGCCCCAATATTAAATATTTTAAAGTTAGATAACAGTTATATTTTGGAGTGGTTTTAGGTTACAATGTATTAGAAATAACTTCCCTCTCTTTGTATTTTTTTAATGTATTAGAAGAATGTAAATGCAAAAACAAAAAGAAAGAGCAAAATAATTTGGGAGAAACCTAAACCTGTTGTTAGTTATTACTTTTATGCCAATTGGCCAAAATGCTAATTTCCAGCTTCAACTTACAGCTGCTAACTAGGTAGTTTTGTTTTGTCTTTTTTTGCTATTGATGGAGGAAAACTGAACCTTGGGCTCTATCAATACAAGAAAAAACAAAGTATGGCATTAAAAAGAGAACCTGCCTTTGGGGCACCTGGGTGGCTCAGTCGATTGAGCATCCGACTTTGGACTTCAGGTCATGATCTCCCTGTCTGTGAGTTCGAGCCCCGCATTGGACTCTGTGCTGACAGCTCGGAGCCTGGATCCTGCTTTGGATTCTGTGTCTCCTCCTCTCTCTGCCCCTCCCCCACTTGTGCTCTGTCTCTCTCTCTCAAAAATAAATAAACATTTAAAAAAAAAAAAAAAGAGAACCTGCCTACAAGTTCATCCATCTCTCTTAAAGAAAGTGCTAGGCAGCAATGCCAAGTTCATTCATATCAATATTCCACTTATTTCAGTCATGGTACACAAACAGCAAACTGATAAATGCTGAGCATATTATTTGAAAGAAGAGAACCTACTCCTCTTCCCAAAGTGTATGGGGATTTCCTGACTCCCCATTTCCCCATCCCAAATAGCATTCGGGAGAGATGCTAATAATGCCAGGTGAACTAGCCAAAATTCTGGCAGCATATAGGAAGAGAAACCCAAACTTGGATGGTCAATCTTTAAATGATCCAGCACTGACTAGATAGGCTTAATCTTCAAAAGAATCATGCACTGGCTATTTTCTCCCATGGCAGATCTACTCTTAAATCTTGCTTTTCTCAGAAAGCAGCAGACAGCAGTGTAAGAGCCAGCTCTATACAACCAACAGCATCAACAGCAGTGGCATGCAAACCATTTATTAAGTGAGGTGACAGACTGGTTGGCTGGCCTCTTTGGTCTACCCTACTGATCTTCTGGGAGGAAATTCTTAAAACATAAAGAGAAATTTTAAAACAGTGTTTTTAGGCTCTGAGCTGGTCCTGCTAACACACTGCATGATATATAAACACATATATTTATGTTTGCTCTGTATGTTGTGTGACATGAAATCCCAGCTTCTAGTTTCTCCTCTTGAATCCAACTCCAACACCTGCAGCCAGGGCAATCTTAAATCCACAGATCGAATTGTTTTTCCTCAACTTTAAAAACACCCCTTGTTCACAGCAGCAGCTTCCTGTTGATAATGAGAATCAGCTGTGAAACCTTTTTCAAAATGCAAATTTCCCAACTATATCCCCTCGTGCTGGGTTCCAGGGTTGTGGGGTGGGGCTCAGGAGGCTACATTTTTTGATTATGAGCCATGTAAATTTCTTGGTTATGAGCCATGTTTGAGATTTGCTCCTCTGTAGTTCTTCCAGGTGCTTCTGCATATTTAGCTCATGAGAATCGCACATTAACTTCTAAAATAAGGCCATACATAAGACTAGTTCTGGCAAATACTGAGCAGAAGTGACGTAGGTGTTTTATCCTCACATGTGTAAAGAACACCCTCTGTCTAAAATGTAGGAAATGTTTTGCACTCCAGACTCCTTTGCCCCTGCCTCAGCAACCAAGGATACAGCTACTAGATGGTGACGCCATCTGCAACAGCCTAGATCCCTGAGAAACTCAGTGGATCAGAACTCCTCCTCCCTAACCTCAACCTGAACTGGACATGTGATATGGGCAAGAAATAGATCAAGAAATAGACACTTACTACAGCAAGCCCCCCAGGTCTGGAAGTTCATTTGGTAGCATAAGCTTAGCCTACCTTGACTGATACAAGGGTATTGCAAATGCTTACTTTACATTTATCTTGATCACACATGCCAAATTAATATTGGTCCCACCCACTATCAAAAAGTAGAGCATTCCTGGGGCGCCTGGGTGGCTCAGTCGGTTGAGCGTCCGACTTCAGCTCAGGTCATGATCTCACGGTCCGCGAGTTCGAGCCCTGTGTCGGGCTCTGTGCTGACAGCTCAGAGCCTGGAGCCTGTTTCAGATTCTGTGTCTCCCTCTCTCTCTGACCCTCCCCCGTTCATGCTCTGTCTCTCTCTGTCTCAAAAATAAATAAATGTTAAAAAAAAATTTTTTTAAGTAGAGCATTCCTATGAAAACTTTCATAAGTCTTAAATGGTGTAAAGGAAAAAAAAAATTACCATTAATTTATATGGGAAAAATTTTGAGCATTCCCAGAATAACCAAAAATATAACCTCTCTGGCTTTGCTGATATCTTAGGATGCATCCTGCCAATGGATGCACAAAATAAATCAAGATAAAGCACAGATGCTCACAGACACAGTTTGAAGCTACCGTGGCTTGATGCTGAGATGCTAAGTGTAGCTCCCTGGAAAGGAGCTTGGCGGGCCGCTCTCCCTGCTGGGGGATCTAGTGCCTCTGTAAAAGCTCGCGGCAAAACAAATGCTGAATGCTGTTTTCACCTTTGCCTTTTGTCCATACAAACCCTCTTTGGAATTTTTCTGGTTATTGAAAACAAGTATTAATTAATGTAGGTAGGTCTCATGTAAAGGTGAAGTGATGTAACCTGAACTTTCACAAAGCAGGGGATGCCTGTATACTGAAGATTAGCTGATTTATGCCTCTCAGGTCATTTTCATATTCTGGTAAGTATTCTGAGGTTGCAAGACTATTAACTTCTTTGTCATTTCAAATATGCATGTGAGTAAGGTTTTTCTTGACATTACACAACCAAAAGCAAACAACCAAAACACAGTAAGTAGGATGCTGAGTCTCTGATGCTAGAAAGAATCCATCCATCATCTGTCATTCCCAATTTAAAACTGTAGTTTCATTTACAGCTTAATTCTCTCAAGACATGTCTTTATAATCAGAAAATATAAATTTGAACTTGTAAAATACGTGTATGCTCACAAAGTGCCATTTTTAAGTTTTATATATTGGTTTTATGTAAAACTTTATTAGAAAAAGCTTGAAAAGAATTGCTTTTAGAACTACAAAGCATAAGTCTCAATTGCCTTGCACATGGATGCCCTTAACATATTAATAGCAACCCTATTAGACCTGAGAGAGGCCTTGGTGTTTATCTACTTGAGCCTTTTATTTTTATTGATTTGTTATCCAAGGCCCGTATTCATCAAGTGAGTCTCAGGGTCATACACTTGGATCAGAACACAGCCAGAAGAACTCAGGGTTTTCCTACAGAGAATGCTGCCACATAAAGTGCTCTATCTTTGGGATGAGCAATTATTTGTGACTCTCTCAATTTATCCAAACGTTTGAAGTGGCATGATGTCCCATAAAGTGTCTTTCAGATGTCAAAGCTAGGGCAAACTATTGATTTATTTTTGAGATTTAGCTTTCTTATCTGTAAAATAAGAGCAAATAATGCCTATCTTATAGCTGTGCTGTGATTAGAAAGGAAATGTACAATGTTAGGCCTGTTGTTCTTTGGCCTTAAACGAATTTAGATTTATTACCTTCAGATAGCAGCCTATACTTCTAGATCAGGTATGGTCCATGGATCAAATCTGGCCTGGCACCTGTTTTTATACATTTGGTTTTATTGGGACATAGCCACACCAATTCATTTATGTTTTGTCTATGGCTGCTTTGGGGGCTATGACAGCAGAGATGACTTGTGACAGAGACCTTATGGCTCAAAAGCCTAAAATATTTACTCCCTTGCTATGTTCTGAAAAATTCTGCTGACCTGGGTTCTAGGTTGCTGAGATCATTTTGAAGCTCCTCTTGATTCTTTTATTGACAGTATCATTCCCTGTCTCTTTCACTGAGTCAGCCTCAGATTTGTCTCCATTCAGGCTGTTCATAAAAATGTTTAATGAGACATGGGGAAGGAGAGGTCGAGGCACACCACAAGACGGCCTTCATGGCTGACAATGATTACCACTCACTGGACACAGTTACCTGAAGAAGTATGAGCCCTCTAATGGATAAAATCACCTAGTTCTCATTTATCAACAATGCTGTGTATTGGTTAAATGCCATTCTAATACGTAGAAGAAGAAGAGGTACAGACCCCTCTTTTATCCCCTCTCAAGTGCTTTCAAGCCTATGTTTTCCTTTATCCTTCAACTCCCCTTCAAATTTCAAATTTGGATTATTCATCTAGCTATAGTTTTTTTTCGCAGATCTCCTTTTATCTGGTAGAGACTGGTTAGCTGTCATCCAACCTCATTATTTTTCTTCCTGAGCACACTACATTTCCCAGCTGTCTTTCAATCAGGGGTGGCCAAGGAACTAAGTTCTAGCCAATGGAAGGATTGCAAAAGTCATGCATGCTACTTCCAGGCCTGGCCCACAAGAGCATTGGTGACCCTCCAATTGGTGACTTTTCCTTTTCATAGCCTGGAACCGGATGAGCATGGAGACCTGAGAAGCCATTTATTAAAGATGGCAGAGCCACAGAGAGAAAGAACCTAGGTCCCTGAATCCATCCTTAGAGGGCAGCCACCCATCACTAAAGAACACCAATTTTGGACTTGAACGTGAAATTAATTTTTATTGTATTTAAGCCATTATATACGAATTTAGATTTTTGCTATGAAAGAGTACAATTTTAACCAATACACTTATTATTACTATTATATTACTACTAAAATATCACATCCTAACAACTCCATTTTCTGGACCAACAAGCTACAATTCATGTAAAGTGGATGTGGGTTGTCTTTCACTATATTCTCACCTACCATGGCCTAAAAATGTCCATTTGGCTGTTTTTGTTTTGAATTCTAATCGAGAAAAATAAAGCAAAATAGGCATTGCACTTGTTTTGGCTTTTAATAATTTGTTAAACAGTGCACATCTTCCTCAAAAAGGGAGCCTCACACTTCCTTCTTGTTCTCTTTTACTCTAGGACTTCCCTTTTCAACAGAATAACCCTAGTTAGCTAGTTTCTTTAGTATTTACAAAATCCCACTCCATGTTGGCCTTTCTGACCCTCTCTTTACAGTTTTATGCCATCCTTTTACTTGTCCTTGGTAATATGTGCTTCCTACTTTCATCTCTTCTACGAGCTAAGCTCAGAGAACATCTTGTCAGGTCATGCTGCTTTCTCCTCATTTTGCTGTCACATTAACATTACTCATGCTTTGTTTGAACTTTTTTTGGAATGCCACCATCTTTCATGAAGGCCTTAGCTCTAGTCTTTGAAGTCAGATTAAAATGTCTTATTTGTTTATTATCTGTCTCTCCCTACTATCATTCAACAAGGACAGGGACTCCCTTTACTGCTTAGAACATGGCCTGGCACATAGTCGGCACACAGATTAATTATATTTGTTGAATGAATGAAATCATGTCCATGTTTTCTCTAAATCTGATCCTAACCCACTTTTCTACAACCTGAGAGTCAGATGTAATTAAGTCGAGCTTACTTTCTCTCTTCATTAACAAGGAATATCCATTTCCAATACTTTTCTCTCCAAGGGTGGTTCTCAGCCTTGGCTCCGCATTTAAGAATTCTTATGGAGCTTTTGAAAATCCCAATGTTCAGGCCATACTCCACATCAATAAAATCCAAATTTCTCACAGATAGGATACAAACATCATGGAGAATGCCCCGCGGGGAGATTTCAGTGTACAGCCAACACTGAGAATCACTGCAGGGTTCCTGTTGTTTTTGTAATACAGTCTTTTCTGTTAGTGAAAATCAAGTCCAGACATTAGTGAATATTATGACAGCATCGTGTGAGGGATTGTTAGTAATAATGAACATATATCGATTGTTTACTATGCCAGGCATCATAGTAAGAGTTTTTTCATACATTATTTCCTTTATATCTCACATCCGCTTTGCGAAGGAGGTTAATGAACACCCCCCTCCCCCTTTGCAAATACGGTTATGGGGTCAGAGAGGTTAAGGAAAACAATACTGTCATTTAGGTCAGTCAAGAGTCTCTCAGGTGTTTGCTCTTAACTTACTGATACTACAGCACAGGGGTTTTCAGTCATGGGCAATTTTGCCTCCCAGAAGGATTTTTAGATTAAAATACAGGACTCCTGGTTAAATTTGAATTTCAGGAAAATGGTGAATAATTTTTTTAGTACAAGTCTACACCAAATCTTGCATGGGACATACTTAAACATTAAAAAGTTACTTGCTGTTTATCAGAAATTCAAATATGCCTGGGCATCTTCAATTTTCACTTGCTAAATCTGGCAACTCTACCCCCAGGGAACATTTAGCAATGTCTGGAAATATTTTTGGTTGTCAAACTGAGGGTGTACTACTGGCATCTAGTAGGTTCAGGCCACTACTGGCCACTAGTAGGTTGATGCTGCTTAAGATCTTGTAATGCTCAAGACAGCTGCCACAACAGAGAACCATCCAGCTTCAAATGTCACTAGTGACCAGGCTGAGAAGCCCAGATCTAGTGGATGTTGGGAAAGATTAAGCACTCCCGTAACATCATCATGCCTCTGGCAACGTTTATGGTCTGTCTTCAGAAAGCGTTATTTCATCCTGTATCTCGCTACAATGACATGTAAGATTCTTTTGCGTTTGCACTTTGGTAAGTTGTGCATGGAGATACCATGCACCTCTTTATCTCATTACAGAGGTGGGGGCAATCTATTTCCACTTCCTGACATCTCTTTCTGTGCTTTCTCTTTCAGCCTCACATTTTCACTCACAGCTTCCAAATCTATGCGGTCCTAGTTAAGACACCCTACGCTCTGAAGTCCTCCTTGTACCAATTTGACTTAGCTGCAATTAGCACAGAGAAATCTGGGACTCAAAGAAAGGTGTGATAAAACCCCATATGGCCAAGGGAGAAGAGAGCTGCGTGCAAAATGGTTTATTGCTAATGGAATGATGCTTCTTTAGCTGGCAAATCTGTATGTTGCGAATGCCATTAGCATGATGGCAAGTTTTTGGTAACTTCTAAAGTTGTACTACCTTGCAGATGTTTTTTCAAAACTTTAGCAAAAGAATATTGAAATGAATTTTATAAATGATTTATAAATGATTTTATAAAACATGCATATTAGCTTGTTGTGAATAAATCTAAGTATATGTGCTTTATCATATACATATTTTCTTGTTTGAGTTTGGAATGTATAAAAAGTATGTTGGGTATTCTTTCAAGTATTATGATCAAATATAGAGTGTATTTGGTACAAAGAGTTTTTAAGTGTTTCTTCAGGAATTTGAGTTTAAACATTGAATCATGGGCCAGAATTTGAATTTCAAAAGATTTAATTTGTTTTTCTCAGATGTAACTTTAATATACTCACTTTAGAGTATTTCTAAGAACTAATTTGCAAGGTAACAGTTGTCAATTTTATGCTACCAAAGGTTAGAGCTTATTTAGCAAAGTAAAGATCTCTTGCTATTCAGGCTTTTAAAATATATATACTTATTTCTATTGTTTTTAAATTGAGGATTCCTGTGCTTGAAAGACATAACGCTCACTACTTATGTCTCCAAAAAAGAAGAGACCATGACTTGGATTATATAAAAAAAAGAGCCTTATCCAGAGGTCCACATATCCTTAAGGTCCCAACAAGGAGTATCTGCATCAGCAAGGGGAAAAAGATAATTACTACACAAATCTAATATACAGTGAATTGAAATACACACACACACTTGCAATGCATGTGTCATATAGTTGATATTTAAGAAATATGAATTCTTTGCACCCCTCCAAAATTTGATATTGAGTGTCTATAAGATAGATATATGTAAGTATGCATATCCCGCCTGTGGATGTTAATGGTATAGTGAGAGAAACAAAGAGAAGCAAGGAGGAACACTGCCTTCGTAAATATAATGCTTACTCTTTGATTTACCAAAGATAAACCAAAGTAGGACACTCAAGATCTTAGAGTCCCTGGCAGTGACAAATGGCAGGGAGGCTATAAAGTTTTGTATACCTGCTCCCAAAGGGCTCTGTGACTATCTCAATTATATTTATCTTACCACACTAATTATTTGTTTATATGTCTGTTTAATTTGTTTCTCTGTCTCTGAAACTATTAGTACGCCTGTCTACGTTAATATGACTTCGCTACTGTCTTCTAGTGCATTCCAGAAACTTCCTGAATGAGACATCAAGTTTCAACAGGAAGCATCAGGCAATAGTTCACACACGAGAATTCTCTGAACCGATTACATCAAACTCTCGTCTTATTCTACCAATTCTAAACCATCATATCATAAACTATCATATATATCATAATCATTACCCAGTCTTAATCAAGTTGTTACACTGAAAGAGCTGCCTCAAACTTGAAAATCTCAAGTATACCAACAATTTATGCCCACCCTCCCAGGCACTGTTTAGGTGGTATTCTCCTTACCTCAGTACTAACTCAGCTCTGTCTTACCCAAAGTGATTTCAGTGATATTTTGGGGGGCCCACTTTTGACACCTGCACTAGATCATGAATTCCTAATAGGCTGGGCCTGTGTCTCATTAATCTTATCTACGGGTTTTTACACAGTTCCTCTGAGCAGGTAGTTCTCACAGAGTCTGTAGACCAGCAGCATCAGCATCATCTGGATGGAATCTTTTAAGAACTGCAAATTCTCAAGCTCAACCTTAGCTCCACTGAATGAAAGGGTGGGTGGCACCCAGCAATCTGTGTTTTAGTTCTCTAGGTAATTGATGTACTGTCAAGTTTAAGAACTACTGTAGATCACAACCCATAGACAGTTACAAGAAAATTACAGAAAAATGTGATGAGTGTGTCAAGGAAGGTATAGTAATTCCTACTTAAGGTAGATAAAGTACAACATGGGTTCTGGAGGAAGTGACAATTTATCAGAGACTTGAAGGATTAGAAGAATTTGGGAATAAGTAGTTAACTAAGGCTGCATAAAGTAGGATTTAAGGGTGCTAGACTGGATAACAGAAAACAGTGAAAAGAGGCTGAAGTTAAAATGTGAATGTCTACCTAATGAGTTTGGACTTCTTTCTGTTGATAGTAGGGAGTCACTGATAATATGGTGCCCTTCGGGAAAGAGTATTGTAAGGGGGAGAAAAAACCACAACACTGTGTTTTAGTGTAAAACTATTCAGTGTCTAGAGTAAACTCAGCTAGATTATCTGATTTTGGCTCCATGGAAGCTACTTTATAACTCTATAAATTGTAAAAACTGACAGCACTCCAAAATAATTCCTGTCTATAAACAAAGACATTCTTGTCTATGCGAATTCTGTCCAACAGACTGAATTGGCTTTCTTTACCAGCAGTGGAAGAATGTGCCTCAATCTGCATATTTATTTCAATAATCCTGATCTATTAATATGTCTATTTGGATTCTCCTTTCAACTGGTTATAACATCTTACTGATATCAGTAACACCTTAATGATTAATGAGTTAAATACAATATTTAATGTATTCATTTTTACATCTGTCTTGATTTTACACCTTTTTTTTTTTTTTTGGCGGGGGAACTTATCCTTAAATAGTATCTTCTTACTATCTTATTTCTCTGATAGAACTCTTTGGGATATACACACTGTACAAATGCATACATTAAAGCTCTTTCTTTTGCTGTAGTAATATTCTTTTAGAATACAAAAGGGAAGGGCACCTGGGTGGCTCAGTCGGTTGAGGGTCCGACTTCGGCTCAGATCATGATCTCGTGGTTTGTGAGTTCAAGCCCCACATTGGACTCACTGCTGTCAATGCAGAGCCTGCTTGGGATCCTCTGTCCTCCTCTCTCTGCCCCTCCCCTGCTTGCGCTCTCTCAAAAATAAATAGACGTTTAACAAAATTTTAAAAATAAAATACAAAAGGAAATAAAATTTTTGCCATTTTTATTAATTCTTTGGATTATGAAACACTGCATCATGCTTCCTCTCAAATCCATCTACAGTCATAAGGACATTCTAGATCTTTGAAATACTGTCATATTTTAAAATAAACAATTTAACAGCAGCAGCATGGTTAGGGGAAACAACAAATTATTCTAATTACAGTTCTCTAGTGGAGGATCATAACATTGTGCTGTAGCAGAACAAACAAGCTGAGGGGTAGAAGAGTGTGTAGAACATGTTTATGGAATGGCAAACGATCACGCTTTAACTACCAGGTTTTGTTTTGTACTGACTGAGGGCTAATGAGCAACACAGAAAATTTTATGCAGAGGACGCTGCTGTGGAGGAAACACAGAGAGACACTAGGTAACTGGGCATCTATTAACAAGAAGAGGGAGAAGAAACAACTTGCATATCTACAAAATTGAAAATCACACACATCTAACCATGCAGCTTCCTATAAACAGGGAGCCTCCCGGGAGCATAACCTAAATTAGAGAAGTTTAAGGAGCAGCACCTGAGGGTCAGCAAGTCTCTGATTCAGAGTCAGAACAAAATTCCCTCCACTACCCTGTTACTCATTTGTTCCTCCTAATACATACTTGTCTAGAGGAAAATCTTAGATGCTGTCAGTTATTCCATAAAAACCTAAACCAACAGATCAAAGTATAGTACCAAACTACTTGTAGTTAAAATGGGAAGGTTTCTGAAGGCAAATTCTTGCTCGTCCACTGACTCACTCTATAAACACGAGGCACCTCCTAAACTAGTCAGGCGTCGGTTGTTCATCTGTAAACACTATAATGTCTACATCTGGGGATGTTGGCTGAGTTTATTATTTAGTCTTTGAGAACCATTCTTAGGCTACTATAGGAAGAAGCCAGAAAATATAAAACATATTACCACAAATACTGCCACTTAATAAGCTGCAAAAGTGCTTGGGTTTTCTTTTTAATAGCTTGGGGAATTCTCTTTCGCTCCCTTTTCCAGAAACAAAAAAATGATATGCTTTGCAGTTGGTAAGTACATAAAGTGTTTATATGATGTTGAAAGGAATGCCTTTCTATATGACAAATACATACCAGTTTAAAGGGTTTCCCATTGATCACATACATCAAAAGGCCTTAGTCTGCACTTAAGCATAGACTCTCAACAGAATGAGATCAGTACAGGACTCTATTATATGCTTGATTTGGATGAGCAAATAGCTTAACATTTTATCAGTCAACCATTAAAGTGAACTGCCAGAGAGGAGGGCCACAAGCAGAGCAAATACAGGGCTAGAACAGAGGCATCATCAAATGTTCTTTCCTTTTTAAATACAACTAAGGCATGAAATCTAAGACCAATGGTCCAAAGCATTCACAAAGTATAATACCTACCATAGAATCATTTTTGAGAAAAGGAGCTTGATGGATTTTTTAAGTCTTCTGGCTCTTACCAGGACCACCTAAAATTTCCCCCAGACCAATGAATTTGTCCTATTCTTAAAATACTTTGGAGGAAGCTTCTCTGGGACCCCATTAAATGATTAACCCTTCTTACTATAAGAAACTTCTTTTAGTTATTTCTAAAATTTCCAGAGCATAAAGCCGATTTCTTTTGGTATTTATTAAAAATTATGAAAAATTCTAACACTAAAAGAAGATAGAAGAAAGGCAACCCTTTGAATAAGAGAAAAGATTTGCAAATGATATATCCAATAAAGGGTTAATATCCAAAAAATATATAAAGAGCCTATACAACTCAACACATAAACACACACACACACACACACCCACCCCAGTCTGATTTAAAAATGGGCAGAGGACCTGAAAAGACATTTTTTCCAAAGAAAACATACAGATGGCCAATAGACACATGAAAAGATGCTCAACATCACGATCAGGGAAATGCAAATTAAAACCACAGTGCAATATCACTTTAAACCCATCAGAATGGCTTAAATCAAAAACACAAAAAATAACAAGTGCTAGCAAAGATGTGGAGAAAATGAACCCTTATGAACTGTTGGTGGAAATGCAAATTGGTGCAGCCACTGTGGAAAACAGTATGGAGGTTCCACAAAAAATTAAAAATAGAATTACTATATGATCGAGTAATTCCACTACTGGGTATCTACCCAAAGAAAATGAAACCACTAATTCAAAAAGATGTACATACCCCTGTATAAGTTATAGTATTATTTACAATAATTATACAATAATTATAAAATAATTATAATATATATGGAATATTTCTCACCCAAGACACACTGAAACCTTGCCATTTGCAACAACATGGATGGATCTAGAGGGTATAATGCTAAGGGAAATAAGTCAGAGAAAGACACATAGTATATGCTTTCACCCATATGTGGAATTTAAAAACAAAACAAATGAACACACAGGAAAAAAAAAATCAGATTCGTAAATACACAGAACTGGTGGTTACCAGAGGGGAGAAAAGTGGGTGGATGAGTGAAATAGATAAATGGTATTAAGAGTATTTTTATCTTAATGAGCACTGAGAAATGTACAGAAATGCTGAATCATTATACTGTACACCTAAAACTAATGTAACACTGTATGTTAATTATACTTCAATAAAAATATAATAAAAAATATAAAAGAAAGAACAGATAACGATGGTGGGTCTTCACATATTTGAAGTTAATAGACAATGTTAGAATGTTAGAATTTTTTAACAATGAAAAAATGTTCTTTATACAAATTTACACGGAAACACTTTGAAATATATCTTTTGGGCGAGGATTTGAGGGTCCATTTTGCCTCTTTCACTGTTTGTAGTTTTCTATATGGGCTGAAGTGTGATGTATTTACTACCACTGAAAAGAAAATCCAAAATGCCAAAAATGTAGACAGAAGAGTAGTATGACAGGTTCAACAATTTTCAAGATTTTACCATATTTGTATCACTTATTGCTATATTCCTTGCCAAAATATTTTAAAATGAATTCCAGATATATTATTTCACCCCTACATGCAAGAGTATACATGTCTACATTTTAAACGTAAAAATATTGGACACCCATCATTAACTATTAGGTGCCATTATCATACCTAATGAAATTAGCATGCATTCCTTTGCAGATTCCATCATGTAGTCCCTATCCAGTTTCCCCAATAGGTATAAATGTCTTTTTGCTATTGGCTTGTTGAATCATGATCTAAACAAGGTCTATATACTACAATGGGTTAAGTCTCTAGTCATCTAGACCAGTGCTTCTCAAACTCTATGTGCAAATGCATCACTTAGGGATCTTAAGATTCAGTAGGGTCTAGGAAAGACCCGGGATACTGCGTATCTAATAATCTCCCAGGTGGTGGCAATGTTGCTGGAATCAAAGTGGGTCATACTTGGAGCAGCAAGATCACAGCAAAGGCTCCACTGTTTTTTGTTTGTTTTTTTCTTCCATGCCATTGGCTTGTTGCAGAAACAGGTCAGTGATCCTTGGCTATGTCTCATGGTCTGGATTTCTGTGTTTGTTTATTTGTGATATTGAATTGTGGTATTATTTAACTTGTTCCTTTTCCATTACCCTTACTTTCTGTAAATAATGTTAGCTCTAAAAACTTGAATATTAGTTCACCTTTTTGGTAAGAATATCTTATGTTCTGTAATTCAAATAACTACTCAATCTGTATGAATATCATCTACTTTATGGTGACTGTTGTGTTAAATACGTGGCTCCTGAGTCAGATTTCTATGATTCAATTTCTGCATTTATCACTTACTAATTATATGACCTTGGACAAGTTACTTCCCTCCAAGCCTCAGTTTTCTCATCTGTAAAATGGGTATAATAGGGATGCCTAAGTGATTCAGTCAGTTAAGCATCCGACTTCAGCTCGGGTCATGATCTCATGGTTTGTGGGTTCCAGCGCTGCGTCAGGCTCTGTGCTGACAGCTTGGAGCCTGCTTCAGATTCTGTGTCTCCCTCTAGATCTGCCCCTCCCTCACTCACACTCTATCTCTCTCTCAAAAATAAATAAACTTTGAAATATTTTTTAAAAATGGGTATAATGATATCTGTATTATACAGGCACCTGGGTGGTTAAGCATCGACTCTTGGTTTCAGCTCAGTCATGATCTCGTGATTTGTGGGTTAGAGCCCCATGTCTGGCTCTGTGCTGAGATTCTCTCTCTCCCTTTCTCTCTACGCCTCTCTCTCTCTCTCAAATTAAATAAACTTAAAACTATAATAATATCTATATTAAAGAGTAACTGTGAAAAATGTCACTTGGCATGTATTCAAGAAATGCAAGCTATTATTGCTATTAACTTTGTCATTTTTTAAGTTTAAATTAAGATATTTTGTTCCTGGGATTTTTCTCCTAAGTCCTAAAACCAACTTTTGAGCTCTTTGTTCACTTTAGGCCCTCTTATAAATTAGCTATGGTCTTTATTTTGAGCAGTGCATAGCACAAAGGAGGCTGGACTTTAACAGGGAACATATGAGTTTTCACAAAATTTGCTTACCATGTTTTAATTTTCTTTCAGATTACCATGGCTTATATAGCCTACAAATAAGACTGTTTTTTAATCTTATACCAGTTCATCCAAGTAAACCTTTCAAAGAGTGTTAGTTCTTGGTAGTTCATCAGAGAACTTTAGGTAATAAAATTGTGCATATGAAATGGTTCCAACCCAACCATCTTAAGTGGATATTGCAGAACTAAGGGAGGCTGTTGTTCATCATGTAAATTGTATATAAATTATATAGCCTTTTTGTGTGCCATCAGTAAAAAGAAGTATTTTGGTATCAAGACTAGGGTTTAGTCAGAGAGTAAACCTTGAAGAGATTACTGAAGTTGAGCTCATGGGACAAGCTTATATTTCCTTCTTTCTTTAATAAGCTTTGGACATATGGAGAGAATCTTCACATTAAACTTCTTACTTTGTTGTTGTTGTTGTTTTTAATATAATTTATTGTCAAACTGGCTAACATACAGTGTGTAAAGTGTGCTCTTGGTTTTGGGGGTAGATTCCTGTGGATCATTGCTTCCATACAACACCCAGTGCTCATCCCAACAAGTGCCCTCCGCAATGCCCATCACCCACTTTACCCTGTCCCCCACGCCCCCATCCACCCTCAGTTTGTTCTCTGTATTTAAAAGTCTCTTATGGTTTGCTTCCCTCCCTCTCTGTTTGTAACTATTTTTTCCCCTTCCCTTCCCCCATGGTCCACATATGAGTGAAAACATATGATATCTGTCCTTCTCTGACTGACTTATTTCACTCAGCATAATACCTTCCAGTTCCATCCACATTGCTACAAGGGGCATGATTTCATTCTTCCTCATTGCCAAGTAGTATTCCATTATATATATGAACCACATCTTCTTTATCCATTCATCCGTTGATGGACATTTAGGCTTTTGCCATAATTTGGCTATTGTTGAAAGCGCTGCTATAAACATTGGGGTACAAGTGCCCCTATGCATCAGCACTCTTGTATCCCTTGGGTAAATTCCTAGTTAAACTTCATACTTTGAGTCCAATCCCAAACAGCACAGTAGCTTCTGAATTTTTTTATGACTGACCATATGAATATAGCACATGATTTATATGGCCATGAGATCTGCATTTGTAAGTTAAAGCCATGACTTGTAAGTTATTCCTTTCTTTGTAATAAATTCCATCAGCACAGAGTAACTTAGAGTCACCTTTTAGAACAAGAAAGTGTTGGCCAGATGATCAGGGCCTAAAAATAAATCAGGGCCATGAGTAGAATATTGTTTTATACTTTGCTCTTTTTTCTTTTCTTTTTAGCTTGATCTTCTCAGATGTCTTTCCTATGAGACTATGAATATATGTATTTCAGAAATGTATTCTCTTTGTTTAATGATATGAAGAGTAAGGTAAAAAGGTAGAACTGGCAGAGTGCTAGGGCCAAAGCAAAATAACTGAAGGGAATATTTGAAAGCCAGTTACTTTTGAAGAGTTATCTGCAAGATAGTCAGATGGTTAAGAGAAGAGTAGTGGTATAACCATGATTTTACCAGTATGCAGTGTTTGGGAATGACATATTTGTCTGTGATGCAAGCAACATAGTGATTTACCTGGAAATCATATGATAGGTTACATAATTTAACAAAAGTTATGTATATATATAAGTCATGACAGGTTATCTGACTTAACAAAAGGCAGCAAAAATTTAAATAAGAGTGGTGTATAAAAAGTGCCCTCTTCCTTTGTAGCTTATATTATATATATCATATATATACATACATAATACATATTATGTACATATATATTACGTATAATTATACATATGTATATATATGTATATAAGCATGTGTGTGTGCATGAGTGTGTGTGTGTGAGTGTGTGTGTGTGTGTGTGTGTGTGGGTATGTGTGTGTGTATTATATATGGCACCTAAACCCAAATAAAGATCGCACAGAATAAGCTTTACCTAACAAGGACAACCTGTTACCAGATAATAGAGCATTTCATTTGACAACTTGTTTTATTTCCACACATTTGAATGCATTTTACCTGAAATTAGCACTTAAACGATAAACATAAAAAGGAATAAATGGAATAAGACTACCCAGAAACAAAGTAGCCTTTCATAACCATAGTCATATTTTAGGCTATAGCAGTTTTCCCATTCATTCAGAAAAAGGTAAAAGGCACAGAAAATGTGTTATGTAATCAATCATTGTAATAACGGATGGCATAGCTCGCTATGTACTTATGTGATACCACTTGAAGGTGATACGTGTTTCTACATTAAACATAAAGAACACGACTTCTTCTCTCCAAAGCTTTTATTAAAATCTGAAGGGTAGATCTAAATGGATGATGTTCTATCTTTCTTTATTCTTAATATTTGCAAGATTTAAATCTCCTAAGAACTCTCTGTCTTCCCAATCTGTATTTAGATTTTTTTTTTTTTGGCACTGTATCCAGACGACAGGTATAGACGTGTATGAAGTATTATACATAATACATAGCAGACATGGCAGTTTTCTCAGAACAGAGAATGTAAGCTGTGCTGAGGGAATCTTTTTCAGTTGGCTATTAAATTACTGAATCAGTGATATGTTCCCCAGTAAATCTGCATTAAAAATCACTGAATGTTTATATATTCTTTCCTAGTAGACTGATTATGATCACTTATGGCACAACCTAGGTCATTACTGACAGAAAGTAGCCATTCAATAACTATTTGTTGACTGAGTTAAATGAATACATACTAACAGAATGCAAGGAAAGCATATTACATGTTCACCGAATGCTCCTAATCTAGAGTCACATCCATAAAATATTCTACCTTTTACAATTCAATTTATAACTACTTAAAAAATTAAAGCCACAAAGATAGTTTGATAGATGCGTGTGTGTGTGTGTGTGTGTGTGTGTGTGTGTGTGTCCCAAGACTAAGAGAGAAATCTAAAATAAGAAGCATAGGCAATTCAAGGGTGCATATTTCTGAAGTCATTTAATCTGCCTTCTTAATTTCATATTCCACCCGTACACATAAAAACAGCGGCTGGTTAACATCCTCACGAAGTGCTGTCAAACATCACTGTACAAAACTGTAGGTTGTACTTGTGTACCTGTAGACTCCAGTGTAACGAACTGCAAACATTTCCAGTCTTCCAGTTTTCCTTTCCACCCCTCATCTCTTCCACTTGTTGATATGCCTTACCTTTCATTATTGAACTAGTGCATGAGATATTTAGTCAGTATTTTCTCCTTCTCCAATGATTTCCCTGCCTGATAACCACTTCCCTTGATCCAGAAGCATCTTCTGTGCTCTGTTAAACCCATGGTGTATTTTTCTACGCTTCACACTTAAGGTCAAGTCCTACTTCAGACAGCAAAAAGCCAGAAGAAAATCCTCCAGAGGGAACTGGTATGATCTTTTTATGAAGGTAATGCTACAGATTATTTTCAGCAATTCCCATTTATCTGTCCTAAGCATTTATTGAATATTGGTGCAGCAGTGTTCCACATGTAATAAGCAAGAGGCCTGCTGGTCCCTACCTCTATTCACAGTGCTCCGTAGTCATATGATAGCTACTGAAGTAGAGAAAACAGCTCAGTAGGTTAAAAACAAAAGAATGCCTCTACATAGCGGTCTCAAACCTTTCAATGAATTAAGTGCCTTACTAATTTATGTCTACCCTGGCTCTTAAGAAACAGGTTGTTTCAATGAGTTAGCAGTGTTGCTTTGGAGTTCTGCTGCTCCTGATATGTTTAATTGATAGACTACTTGGCTATTTCTGAATCTGGATTTATAAGAGGAAGTTATTATATGGATGGCTTCAGGATACTAGATAGCTGATCTCTGAGTTTTGACTTAAATTCTGATTTTGGTTACATAGTAATACTCTTGAAACAAAACAAAAAAAATGTTAATACGTTAATCTACTGGAAAATACATTTCAACATAGAGCACAGTCAGCCTGACAAAGGATAAATGTTTTTCACTAGAAAAGTCTGAAGTTGTCATAATCTTAATTTAAAAAAAATGAGAGTTCCATCATTTGGTTTACTTTCAAGATCCTCTGAGACCACACTTGGGTTGCACTATAGCCAAATGGCAAGAGTTCATACAGCTTATGAACCATGAGAATAATTTGAAGTTGGTATGTTTAAAAATTTTTTTAACGTTTATTCATTTTTGAGAGACAGAGACAGAGCATGAGTGGGGGAGGGGCAGAGAGAGAGAGGGAGACCTAGAATCCGAAGCAGGCTCCAGGCTCTGGGCTGTCAGCACAGAGCCCGGTGCGGGGCTCAAACCCATGAACTGTGAGATCATGACCTGAGCCAAAGTTGGACGCTTAACCGACTGAGACACTCAGGCGCCCCTAAAGTTGGTATATTTTAAAATTAAGTTTTTATTACCTATTGGTATAATTTTACAATGCCCAGCATGGACATTTAGTTAATTTATGCTTATTATTTATGCTTATTTAATTGATTTATTGCTTTATGACTAGAGAAGCAGAAATGTGCATTACCTTTCTTCTTCTAATACATACAACCCCTTCCTTTTTATTACCTTCTTAGTAAGACTACCTTTTATTTATGTACTGCTTTTAGCCTTTGATTTGCTAAAACCCTCATTTATTTTCCCTTAATCAATTGCTGGGAAGTGGGGGGAGGGCAGAGGGTTAAGATAGAGATGATATTCATATCCATTTTACACATTAGAAAATGCTACAGGCAGGGCAAATAAATAACTTTTCTGAGGTTATGTCGTTACTTAGTGATTGTAGGAAGATCTGCTGACTACATAGTATCCACTCTTCCCCCTTCCATCCTAATCCTATTTGAAATAACAGTATGCTTAGCAAAAATAAAGATATTTTTTCACTTTATTTTTCTAGATAGCCCTGTGACATAATTCTGGACACTGAGACATGAACTGAATTCTCCTAGAGGCTTCTGGGAAACTTTCTGCTTCACCGATACAGGTGCCACTCCTTTCCGTCCCTACCTTCCTCCTGTCTTAAAGATGGATGTGAGGGCCAGAGCTATAGCTTTGTAGAACCATGAGGAAAGGGTGGAGAAAAATTAGTGACCTGACATCCTGGATTTATACCAGTGATTGTCTACTTCTAGATTTCTTCCACAAGAGGAAAACACAGCTTTATGTGACTGTCATCAGGGGCCTTGACCTGCAGACAGATGCACTTCCTCTCCTTTCGAGTAGAAACTTGAATTTAGGTTCTCATTTTCCAGCTCTGTCACCTTTCCACGGTTGTAGACTATGGTGGCTGCCAATCCTCAGCTGTAACTGGACTTGTTATCCCCAACACCTATGAGATACAGCACTCAACATCAAGTCCTACAGCATGAAACCAAGGGTAATATCACATGTTGGATTTTAAGTGGGTACCTCTATAGCTCTAAGCAAAAAAGCAAAGTAGCCAAAGGCTGTTTCTAGAATCTCTCCTCTCTCTCGCTCGCGTGCACGCGTGCGCACACACACATCACACACACACACACACACACACACACACACACACACACACACACACTTTTAACGAGCTTCTCTTGACTGCTGGCACTTAATGTCCTTTGGAATCTACTACTCAAATCCCATCAAGGCGAGCCCTTTCCTAAGGGCTTTAAGCTCTCAGTTACACTTTCTTTTACCTCTTTTCTATGAAAGGTGACAGGTGATAGGATGAGAGAAGAAACACAGAATTATTGTCACTGAAGTAATTTACGGGGATGTAAATACTTTAGGAGAGTATCTGCAAGATGACTTAGAAATCTAGTTGAACCTCTAAGAATGGAAAGCACTGAAGAGTCATTTGTGAGGGGTCTCACCAGTACTCCTCATCTAATCCAAGTAGCTACTCTTCCCAGTTTAGCCCCGTGAACATCCTCACTGCCCCCTCTACCCCCAGCCAGCACAGGTGGCAACACAGCATACAGCAGGGATTTGCTGCTTATTGTTAAGACCTGCCAAGTCCAAGAATTAGAAGCGTACCAGAAACAGGGGAAGGAAGGAATGTGTTTTTGCTAACTTAAAAATATCCTTAAAAGATATTTTAACTATGTAATACAAATCAGGTAATTAAAAGTTTTTAACTTTTTAATGTATGTTTATGCTATGAACACTCCAATAAATATTCTTCCTTGTACCTTCCTCTTTTCTTTTCTCATCTGCTGTCATATTACTTGGTGTAAAAAAGCTACTTCCTCTTTCAGCTCATTCTCTCATGGTCTTTATGTTCCTCCCATGAGAATATCAGTTCTGCTGTGCTTATCAAGTGGAAAAAATAAAAACAAAGTACACTCAAGCAAAATATTTGGTTTCTAGGCTCAGATTTATGACCCTGGCCAAATGATCTCGGGCAAAGCATTTACCATTCCTGCATCTCAGTTTTCTTAGCTGAAAATATGGTGAGGTAGATTCACCTTGGAAAAGTCCTTTTCACTGCCAATATTCTAGAATTTAAGCCCATGTTTATACACATGCCATTAATCTTTGCAACAATCTCGGGGTGGGGGGCGGGGAAGGAGAGTAACATGATCCCCACGTTGCAGATGTAGAAAGGAGAGGTGGAGGAGGCTCATTGACTTGTCCGCTGGTGCAAACCTGGCAGGCAGCAGTGCAAGGAACTAAACCCAGGAATCAGCTGACTTTTCTCTCTGCAGAGAAACCTAAGCCACCATTTCCCCGAAACAAAAAGGAGACAAAGGAGGTCAAACAGGTGAGATTTTACAGCTCACCCTCAAATTCATAGACAGAGGTGGAGAATTTCACTCCTTTAAGACATGGGATTGTAATTTACAGATATATCATACTGTATTTAGACCATGTCTGCTCTAGACCTGGTAAGTGTTGGATCTCTCAGGGATGGAAGATCTTGCTACACAAATTAAAAAAAAAGATTTTATTAAAAATAGTGTTTTGCCCTCCTCTTCATAAAGAATAATGATGGTCAATAAATATTATTTATTTTATAATCTGGTGTATGTGGACTCTCTCTAATTGGGGGGATAATGTAAATTCTAGAATCATTTCTATACCGGTATTCTTGACATACTATTATATACTCACCAAAAGAACATAAACATCCATGAGTTTAAATTATTACTCTATTAAACATGGAAAAATGGAATATGAACACTAGCAATGACTGATGTATTTTGCCAACTGCACCAGCCTCTATTTTTACCAGGTTACTCAGGGGACATGGTAGTAGAACCTGGGACTGGTAGTCAAAAGATCCAAGCTCTGTTTCTGGGACTTGCACTGACACATGCAGTGACCACAGGCCTATCAGTTGATCTCCCTTCTTCTCTCAGATGTTAGAATTTAGGAGTGTTTCCTAACTTCACTAACCGCTGGGAAATGGAAGCATACGTATAACTCTGGGAAAAGTAAAAAGAACCAGCGGGGGACAAAGCATAAGATGAGTCTTAGCCAACTTAGCATGAGGCATGACTATTATTTGTTCTTACGAGAATTTAAACTTTTAAGAGAATTTAAATTCCAAATTTCAAATAACACTATTTCTAGGGGTGCCTGGGTGGCTCGGTCAGTTGAGCGTCCAACTTCGTCTCAGGTCATGATCTCGCGGTCTGTGAGCTTGAGCCTCGCGTCGGGCTCTGTGCTGACAGCTCAGAGCCTGAAGCTGCTTCGGATTGTGTGTCTCCCTCTCTCTTTGCCCCTTCCCCACTCATGCTCTGTCTCTGTCTCAGAAATAAATAAACATTAACTTTTTTTTTTTTTTTTTTTTTTTTTTTTTAAGTAATGCAAGGGTTCCTGAGTGGCTCACTCAGTTGAGCATCCGACTTCGGCTCAGGTCATGATCTCGCGGTCTGTGAGTTCGAGCCCTGCCTCGGGCTCTGTGCTGACAGCTCTGAGCCTGGAGCCTGCTTCCGATTCTGTGTCTCCCTCTTTTTCTGCTCCTCCTCGACTTGCGCTCTGTCCCCCTCTGTCTCTCAAAAATGAATAAATGTTAAAACAATTTTTTTAAGTAACACTATTTCTAAATGTTATCATCTCTCCTTTGGTAGGAAAATCCCTCAATTTTATGGAGGGAAAAGAGGACAATTTTGTCTTCTCTTCAAGTGCTTTTACCTCCTTAAGTCTCATTGTGCTCCTTCATAAAATCTGATTGTTATTTGAAGGGTTAGTGCAGTTACACCTTGAGTAGAAGTAGGGATACTTCACTTCTGAGAAAAAGCAAAGCCCCACATATTTTGAAATTCTGTTCAGAGCTTGCATCACTTCATCTGCTCAGCATTTGTTGGGTGCCGCATGCTCTGCTCTGCTCTGAGAATACAAAGGCAATGAAGATATGGTGCCTGTACCCAAGGAACGGCCAACTGATCAGAGGGGTTGGACATTTCAAGAAGTCATTGCGCTGCACTATGGGGAGTGTGAAGGTGAAGGGGGACTGCATAGAAGTGTCTAGGGCATCCAGAAAAAGTTAAAGATGTGGTTTATCGGTTAGCCTTGGTGGGCGGTGGAAGCAAGAAAAGGAAGATCATTTTCCAGATACCGTCAGTTTTATAGTAATGGGTTTTGGAAAATGAATATTTTATCAAACCGAACTGTATACCTGGCAATGTGCCAGGCAGCAGTGAAGTCTATAAAAGCACTGGTTTTGGACTTGGACAGATAAAATTACAAGTCCATTTCTGTCTACAGGTGTGACCTTGGGCAAGTTGTGTGACCTCTCAAAATCTGTTTCTTTGTTTAGAGAATGGAGATTATACAAGCATCTCCACCTCATGGGGTTATATGAAGATTAAATGAAAGAATACACATAAGTACCCAGCCCAGTCCTTGAAACCTGGTAAGACAGTAAGCGTTCAGTAAATACTAGTTATTATTAAATGCTCTATTATATATTTTCTCATTGAACTCTTGCAAGAATCCAATGGATAGTAGGACACAGAACACAAGAGATGCTAGAAAGATAGCTTCCAAACCATGAACAGTATGTGTGCCACAATAAGGAGGCTGGAATGTATGTAGTAGGCGATGGTAAATCTTTTGAGGGTTTTAAGAGAGAACCAATGAGTTCTATGTTTTAGAAAGATCATCAAGATGATGGTATGGATAATGGGTTGGAAGGGCAGGGAGAAAGAAGACAGGCTAGAAGTCCAGTTAAAAATTGCTTGTAGTAAATCACCCTGAGTGATAGTACTATGGGAGGGGTGCCTGGGTGGCTCAGTCGGTTAAGTGTCCAACTTTGGCTCAGGTCACGATCTCAAAGTTCGTGAGTTCGAGCCCCACGTTGGGCTCTGTGCTGATGGCTCAGAGCCTGAGCCTGCTTCAGATTCTGTGTCTCCCTCTCTCTCTGCCTCTCCCCTACTCACGCTCTGTCTCTCTCTCAAAAATAAGTAAACATTAAAAAAAAATAGTAGCATGGGAAATCCTAAATGCAGCACTATAGACCTTCAGAAGGGATGGCTGGCATATCCCTTGTGACTTAACCTCTACCTCTTCCCGTATCCTATAATGGCAAAAGCTTTAGGGCTTGCCTATATGCTAATTCTTTCAAGCTAAGAATTGTACCAGTGACTGGTGGTCTTTTCAGATTCATTTTCTTTGTTACTAAGTGGCATGAGTTTTTGATCATCAATGAAAGGCAGCAAGTAAGCTCCCTTCTAGAACTGGAAGAACTAAATAATCAGTATGATTGTTTCTTGGCCTTAGGGGAGAAGTAGAAGCATATTCTCTAAAAGAACTGGAGTTTGAGGGGCACCTGGGTGGCTCAGTCGGTTGAGCTTCCGACTTTGGCTCGGGTCATGATCTCACGGTCCGTGAGTTCGAGCCCCACGTCCAGCTCTGTGCTGACAGCTTGGAGCCTAGAGCCTGCTTCAGATTCTGTGTTTCCCTCTCTCTCTGACCCTCCCCGTTCATGCTCGGTCTCTCTCTGTCTCAAAAATAAATAAACATTAAAAAAAGTTAAAGAACTGGAGTTTGATTTCTTACCATTTTTGTCATCTTTATTTGTAGATGACGTCATCATCATTCATCTATACATTAATTCAAGAGTAATATATTACACGATAGTAGCGTTGATGTAAAACACAAACATAGGTTTACCACCTAGTGTTTCATCTATTTCTGCTTCAAAAAGCCAATTTTCTTTATCCCAGCATTTAATGTTTCCACTGTAAAAAAGTAATCTCTATCCCCTATTTTTGCTAGAGATTCTCAATAGTAAAAAGTATATTTCAAAAGAGCAAGGAATTTAATGGAATTTAAAAACATGTTGAAGGCAACTCTGTCAGAATGCCAGAAGCCAGATAAATCAGGACTGCTCTCTTGCTTGTGTCCCAGCATCATAATACATATCTTAAGAAATGGATGTGAAACCAAGTTTTCTTTTGAAATACCATGTTTTGTATCCCAAATTCTTCCCTTTCTGCATGTGCTCTGATCCAATTTTGCTTAACAAGACATGCTTTATCAGAGTTGCCTTGATTTCAGTTGTTTGCATAACAGGGTCATGTACTTTGAGGTACGTGTGGTAACGACATGACAGAGAACTATCTGGAGATAGAAAAGAGTCCAGACATAAAGAAGAAAAAGGGTTTCAGCATTTTATGTTTTTTCAGGATTTGCAGTTTTAAAGTGATAAAAGCAAAATGTGTGTTAGCCCTTTAAAATTATTACTTATGGGGCACCTGGCTCAGTTGGTTGAGTGTCTAACTGTGGCTCAGGTCATGATCTCACAGTTTGTGGGTTCAAGCCCCGTGTCAGGCTGAGTGCTGACAGCTCAGAGCCTGGAGCCTACTTTGGATTCTGTATTTCCCTCTCTCTCTGGCTCTCCCCAGCTCATGCTCTGTCTCTCAAAAATAAACAATGAAAAAAATTTAATTATTGTTAAACTGGGGCACTTGGGTGGCTCAGTCCAGTAAGCACCTGACTCTTGATTTTGGCTCAGGTCATGGTCTCTCTGTTCGTGAAATTGAGCCCCATGTCAGGCTCTGTGGGTCACACTGTAGAGCCTTCTTTGATTCTCTTTCTTCTGCTCTCTCTGCCCCTCCCCCGATCACACATGGGCACACATGTGCTTTCTCAGTCTCTGTCTGCCTCTCAAAATAAATAAAGATTTCTAAAAAAAAATTAAAAAGTTATTGAACACATTATCATGTTGCATTTAAAATGTTAATCATATAAATTTTAAAACTGGTTTGAAATATTTATACGATGAAAATGAGAACTGTAAATGTTCTAAATAACTTTTAAAAATATACAGTATTAAATTTATTTAATGTGTCTGAAACTGAGAAAAGTTATCACAACACGAGTGAATAATAACCATGAGATCTTTTCCTCAAGTTTAAGACTTGGTGGTAGTGGTTGTTTTTTGATTATTACAAGAATCTACAAATGTTAAATCAGGAAATGAGCTTTGAGACTTGGAAGAAAAAGTGGAGGAAAAAAAGACATTCCTAAATACGATCACACGTTTAATAAATGTGAATGAGTTTAAGAAAAAAGCAAGAAAATTAGATACTTTTAAAGTAAAAAAAAAATTACAACCACGATTAATCATCCAGACAGAGTAAGTGTAAACCACAGGAAAAAATAAGCAAAAGTTAGCAAATGAATTTAAAAATATGAAAAAAGACTGAATTAAAAGGGAAAAGCCACCAAACTTCAACCACAGCCATGTCCTACAGAGAATGACATTTGTATAAACACCACAGGCAAAAAAGCAGGAAAGACTAGTTTTTAAAAACTGATTTCCATAAACACCTCAATCTAACCATCAAAAATTACAAAAGGTAAAAAGGTCTTTTTAGTGAACAGGCTGAGACAGCAAATATCATACCTCTACTTAATAATTTCATTTTTAGAACTAAATAACAGAATTTGTGTTTAACTGCATAACCCTGACTTGCTTCTAATAAGTGAGCTTCTAAGTGAGCTTGATAGTTTCAACCCTGAGATATTTCTCGCTTGTCTAGGTTGATTTTTCTTTTTCTTTTTTTTTTAATGTTGACTTATTTTTGAGAGACAGAGACAGAGTGTGAGTAGGGAGGGGCAGAGAGAGAGGGAAACATAGAATCTGAAGCAGGCTCCAAGCTCTGAGCTGTCTGTCAGCACAGAGCCTGATGCGGGGCTTGAACTCACGAACTGTGAGATGATGACCTGAGCTGAAGTCAGACACTGAACTGACTGAGCCACCTGGGTGCCCCTAGATTGAGTTTTCAATTCAATTTTTTTTCTTGTAAGAAAACACACACACACACACACACACACACACACACACACACACACACACAAATAAAACCTTGAACAGACCAAGATAGTATTTCATGATACAAAAGAATTTTTTAACCCTGAAAATTATAGATAGATCAGTACTTGAAAAGATATGAACTTAAAAGAGCAAATTTCAAGCACATAGAAAAGAAAAAGGTATGCATTAAGTATAACTAATTCCTATAATAACTTATAAATAATCTAATATCCTTTTATGATAAAGTAAGCATATGAAAAATAGAAGAATATAGTTCAGTTTAAAAAAAATTATGTGTCACATGTGACACCATTTCAGTAAGATAGGGAATTTTTTTTTTTTATTCTCAAGTTAGATTATATACAGTGTAGTTTTTGGCTTCAGGTGTAGAATACAGTGATTCATCACCTGCACATAACACTCAGCGCTCATCCCAACAAGTGCCTTCCTTAACGCCCATCACCCCTTTAGCCCATCTCCATCAACCCTCAGTTTGCGTCTGTATTTAAGAGTTTCTTATGGTTTGCCTCCTTCTCTGTTTTTTACTTTTTCCTTCCCTTCCCCTATGATTATCTATTAAGTTCCTCAAATTCCACATACAAGTGAAATCATATGATATCTGTCTTTGACTGACTTATATTGCTTAGCATAATACCCTCCAGTTCCATCCACATTGTTGCAAACGGCAAGATTTCATTACATTTTTGTTGCCGAGTATATTTCATCGTGGACATATATACACACACACCACATCTTCTTAATCCGTTCATCAGTTAACGGACATTTGGGCTTTTTCCATATTTTGGCTATTGTTGATAGTGCTACTATAAACATTGGGGTGCATGTACCCCTTCAAATCAGCACTCCTGTGTTCTTTGGATAAATTCCTAGTAGTGCAATTGCTGGGTCATAGGGTAGATCTATTTTTGGTTTTTTGAGGAGCCTCCACATTGTTTCCCAGGGCAGCCCCACCAGTTTGCATTCCCACCAGCAGTGCAAGAAGGCTCCGATAGGGAAACATTATTGATGACATAGTGCAGAATCCCCTTGGTGACTAAGGTGGTTGAGGTTAGGAGACCTAAACTGTGATTAACACAGTTCAGGTTGTCACCATGTCTCACTGGAGTAACCTGTCCTATTTTCTTCAAATCCATGCTCCAGAATGAATCGCTTAAAACTCAAATCTGACAGGGAACATCACATGATGCATCAACCAGCCACGAACAGAATCAGTGATGTGGCTAAAAAGTGAGTGTGTAGATCCTTGCTATAACTCGTGTGCTGTTAGTGCTAATTTATTCATTATACCAACTCTTTTTGTTTTTCTTTTTTCAGCAAGGATGAGCCCTTAGTTATCCTGAAGCCCCATATTCATTTCAAGTCTGGGCTAAAAGACAGTTTTGACATTTTGATAATCTTGATGAAGCATGGAAATCAGGATGAGTAAGGGGAGCAGAGAGGGGACGCTGCAGGCCTATCTAAGCACATTGTGGGACATTTACCTACCATCTTTTCCTTACCTATAAAACAGAAACAATGTTAGTCCTACTTACTTCATGGGGCTATTGGGGAACTTCATGTAAAATTAGAATGTATGTTAAAAGTCATTACAAATCATGCAGGGCAGAGCAAATTCAATAATTCTCTATTAGAAATAGCAGATTTATAATTGAGATACAGGTAAAGAAGAATAACATTTCCAGTGCTCATAGTCAGAAATGAAGCTTAATTATGAGGGGACATCAAGTCACTGGTTAACTCTGAGACCTCATTTTGTCAGTATTACCACTCTCTCCAGGCATTCTGGTATTTTGTTGCTGTTTGTTGTTGTTCCTTGAACCAAATTCATTTTCATCCCCTAATTTTTGCACTTATTATCCCCTCTCTACATGGTTAGCTACTCCCCTGGATATGTGTATGGCTTCTCATCATTTGGATTTCAGCTCTAATGATACCTTCTCATCCATGCCCCCCATCAATATCAAAGACCACTGTGCCACAGCCCTGCCCCACTCCAATTTCACATGACCTTTATTTTCTTTTTAACATTTATCACCTAAATCTCTTATTTATTTTTTTAGTTGTTTATGGATAAAGTCACTGCTATGTAAGAGCACTGTGCCCTTTTTTTGGAAGGAGGACCTGACTGACCAAGCAGTCTGTCACTAAGCAAGATCAAACTGCTAACATTCTGGATGACAGGAAGTTCACAGTGACCTTGTCAAATCAGAGAGATGATCTGTTGGAAACTTGACTTTCCAGATGAACAAGGTGGGGAAGAAAACATACAAGGACAAAAAACACTGAACAGAAATAGACTCAGGATAATTTTTTTTTTTTTTTTGCTTTGCCCTTACATATAAGAAGTTGGAACTGGCCTAACATATTAAGCGAGTAACAGTTTGGAGAGTAGAATTTCTTGTTCTTTTTTGTCAGTACCCTGCAACCTGAATCCTATGAAAAATGAGATTGAAGTAGCCTGAAAAGATGAAATTGACAATTTTCTACACGATGCATTTGGATAAGTAAAGATATTCTTCTACGAATTAAATTCAAAATGTACATACTTATTGTTCAGATAACTCATTTGCCTATAATTTCTATTCTATAGCATATGAAATGTTATTTTAAAATATTTGCTCTTAGTCTCATCCGCTAAGGCAAAATTGTGATATGGCACACCTACTTATTGGCATTCCCCAACATCTTCTTTCAAAAAAATGTATCTTCTTATTTTTTTTAAGTAAGCTCTGTGCTGAATGTTGGGCTCGAACTCATGACCCCAAGATCAAGAACTTCATGTTCTACTTACTGAGCCAGCCATGTACCCCCGTCTTCAGCTTTGAGACACTTAATTCCCCTCCACTCACTGTTTCATCTACCTGTTCCACAGCTCACTCTGTAAAGCCCTGCTTTCAGCTTTCAGCAGATCTCTGTTTGGTGTTTCTTCTTCTAAATTCCTACTCAAAATTATATATAACCCTACTGTGGCACTTAAAGAAGTGTATGATATAAAAAAAAATTTTTTAATGTTTATTTTTGAGAGAGATAGACACAGAATGCAAGCAGGGAGGGGCAGAGAGAAGGAGACAGAATCCAAAGCGGGTTCTGGGCTCTGAGCTGTCAGCACAGAGCCTGATATGGGGCAAGCAGGTTCTGGGCTCTGAGCTGTCAGCACAGAGCCTGATATGGGGCTCGAACCCACGAACCGAACTGTGAGATTATGACCTGAGAAGATGTCAGATGCTTAACCAACTGGGCCACCCAGGTGTCCCAAGAAGTGCATGATTATAACTGTGTATGTGTCTGTCTCTCTCATTAGATTCTACTTGTACTACCAAATATATAGTCCCAGCGTTTATTTGTTACACAGCATAGCAGGTGTTCAATAAAGGTTTCCATTTTATACTTCTCCATTTTGTTAACTTTTTAAAAAACCATTTCCCATATGTTACTTTATTATTGCTGTTTGACAGCCAACAGAGGTGGGGTTGGGTCATTTGTTTTCATATTTTTCTACGTTAAAAACTCATACTTTCTTTTTAGAAAAAAAAATTCCAAAAGTGATGGAGTAAAGAGGCTTTGCTATGTGTGACTGTGCTGTTTAAGAAAGACAACTATTAATTTTCCATTTAACTGGAAGGAAAGTATATTGAAGAAAATCCCAGTGAATAGATGAATCTACATATAGTTCAATTTTCCAATTAATTTACTCAGTCATCTGAGTGGTTTGAACACAGACTCTAGAGCAGGGCCTTGGGTTTGAATTCTGGCTCTGACACTCGCTAATAAGCTTGTTTGACCTTAGGCAAATTCTTCATCTTTCTGTGCCTTAACTTTCTCATTTGTAAAATGGGGCTAATAATTATATCTAATGCACAGGGTTGATCTGAGGACATATTCAACAAATATTTATTTAGGACATATTATATACCAGGCTCTGTTCTTGACATGAGTGATCGAATATGAAAAAAAAAGCTTCTTCTTCGTAGAGTTTGCATTCCAATTAGCAAGATAAACATAAATACACATATATGTGTTAGAGATAAGTGCTAAGGAGAAAAAGAAAAGCAGAGAAGACGAATATGAACTGTTGAGGAACAGACGAGATTTGGAATTTTAGATAGGGCAGCCAGGGAAGGTCACACTGGAAAGTCAACTTCTGAATAGAGACTAATGAAAGTGACCGTAGTGGCAGCATCAGTCTCGATGGGGAGGCCTCCGACGCAGAAAGAACAGTAAATTGCAAAAACCTTAAGAAAGAAGCATGCCTGGTGGGTTCAACGGGCAGCAAGAAGGCCAGTGTAGTTGAAGTGGAGTGAACAAGGAGGAAATTATAGGCAACAGGTATGTGTGTGTGTGGCACACACTTGTGCCCATGCAGGCGGGTGATCAGGTCAGGCCCTGTGTGCTGTCATGACAACTTCAGCTTCTGAAGAGAAACGGGAGCCTTGCAGGAATTAGGCACAGGAGGAGTGACAGAAGGAGATTCATGTTGTCGCATATTTCTCCAGCTGTCTCACTGAAAGCTGACTGGTTGGGGGTGGGGCGGCAGGAGTGGGGTGGGAGTTGGGGAATTTTGCAGAGGAGAGCAAAGGCAGCAAGAAGGAGGCCAATCAGGGAGCAATACTAGTTACACTGCAGTTGTTGTCATAAGATGATGGAATCTGGACCCATGAGGAAAGATGCAAAGTGGGAGAGGAAAAAGAAGAGTCTAGAATTACACCAATATTTCTTGGACTGCACATCTAGAAAAATGGTGCTTATGAACTGAAATGCTTAATGTACGATTTTTACCATCATGTCTAAATGTATTAACATATTAAGTAGTTAATATACGTAAAGCACTTAGTATAGTACCTAACACCAAGTAACTCTTCTGTTCATGTTTGCTGTTATTACTAATAAATTGAGACAGGAAAATTTTAAATCCCTGTATTTTATTAAATGGCAATTGTTCATGTTAGAGTTACAATTTATGGTGTCTGGAAATCAAGTGATTGAAAGGAGAAATTGAAAGACTCTCCATTGGCAGGGACAGGAAAGGAAACAAGATTTTCAAGTACTAACCAAATTCTGACTCCTTGAATTCTCCTTTTCACACCTACAAGTGCCTTTAATACAGCACCTCTTTCTTTACTCTGGACTTTTGAAAGTATCCCTATCCTCATAAACAACACATACACACACACACACACACACACACACACACACACACACACAAACACACACACTACCTTTTAAAAAACAGTCTCTGTTTCACACTCACTATTGCAATGGAATTTACATTAAGCAGTACTGCTTTAAGTACATTGAAGTTCCCTGTGTTTTGAAGAAACAGCAGTGACATTTATTTTTTACTATTATGTTCCTGAAACTGTGAAAGCCAATAAAATAAAAGTATGAGAGAATTCTGAAATTCTAAACAGTTTAAAAGAAAATAAAGCACTTTTGGTTTCTATGTGATGGTACCTGTGTCCTTCTATGCAGTGCATTTCTCATTGGTGAACTATAGATGAAATTTCAAATTGAAAATATTTTAAGTCTGTTTTATGGCAGAAAAAGGGTCCTGGCTATGGCAATAACTATGTGACTCATCTTATCTGGTTCAACTGATATTGTATCAGTTCCCCTTCCTGAATATCTAGAACCAGAGAGTGGGACCCTTTCCACAATTACTATCGCAATTCGTAGTGTTTTTTCCAGTGTGCGTTAGCTTATACCTACCTAGAATTCTGTTTCTATGTAAGGTAAAGCTCTATTAAAATGTATGTTCATGTGAAAATTCCATTTTAGTTTAAGTGTTTATGTATAGCAGGGCCTGGTAAGTAAATAACACTGGGGACGAACAAATAGACAACAAACTAGGGTTTGGTTGCTTTGACCAGACCAAGAAATTAATGCAAACAAACGCAGGAAGATACTAATTGCTGGCAACCCACCCACCCCACTCCCCTCCACCATGTCTTCCTCCAAAAGTCAGGGGAGTTAGACAAAATTCTTTGTCATACAAGGATTCCCAAACTCACTGTTAAACATACTTACATTTTCTAAAGCCAAAAAGCCTTACTGTAATTTACAGATCGATTTGTCTCTTAAGTGGAAGGAACAAAGATAGGAAAGGAATTTGGGAATCTAAGTAACCTCTTTTATTTTTAATGCCACGGAGGTGCTGTGGGCTGCAGTTCTGCTAATTCAATAAAGGATACAAGCTCTCAGAGACTGGCAAGCATTCAGCAGGGGGATTCAAAAATAACTAGGACTCTGCTGGAAGTTCTCTGGGGAGAGATCTCACAGTGCTCCTTGTCATTCAGACAGTGAGTTAATGGGTCCTATCATTATTTCCAATGATAATTAAAATGCAGAATTCATTCTCTTTAGTTTGGGGAAAATTCTTTCATTTCTTCTTCCTTCCTCCTCCCAATTTCCACTTACACATAGGCTTGTCTAATTTTTTTTTAATGTTGATGCTTAGAATTTATAAGCAAATAGTATTTCATGGTTTATAAGGTACTGTCTTATACATTTCATATTCAATAGTTTAACTGGCTCAATTTTTTTTTTACAAATTGTCTTCACAATTCTATGATGAAGAAATTATTCAAGTTATTCATATTATTTCTGTTCTTTAGATGTATAACTTTATGTATGTATGTATGTATGTATGTATGTATGTATGTATTTTGAGAGAGAGACCACGAGTAGGGAAGGGCAGAAAGAAAGAGAGAGAATTCCAGGCAGGCTCTGTGTTGTCAGCACAGAACCCAACATGGGGCTCGATCGGACGAACCATGAGATCATGACCTGAGACAAAACCAAGAGTCAGATCCCTAACCAACTGAGCCACCCAGGTGCCCCTAGATCTATAATTTGAAGCTCTAAGAATAGTTACTGGATCACTAAGTACTCAGAGTTTTAAGGAACCGAACCATAACTTGAACCTATGTCTTTAGTTTTAAAACCTTGTACTCTTTCCATTTCATGTCAGTTAAATTTTGGTAGTTAATGTACTAATAAAATTCTTTGAGTATTTTCCAGAGACTCAAGAACAGGTAGAACCACAGGATAAGGGAATCAGGGGAAAGGAAGGTGGTGAGGAGAGACCAAAACTGGCAATGGATAAGCCAGCCACATAACAAAAAAAGAATACTCTTAAGCTGTTTGAATGTGAAATGCACAGACTTTATCATATTATGCAAGTACTAGATTTGTCTATATTTTCACTGCCATATTTCATGTCTAGAACAGCATGCCTTATCAGATGTACCACCAAGATTGAAAAATTAATTAAACCATGCCAATTAAACCATGATACACCATCGATCAATTTTAAAAAGCTAAAATTGGGGGGCAGGCGATGGAAGGAAGGCAGATCTTAGAATCAAAGAAATACAGTATTGGTAACTGCAGAAGGTATGAAATTTCTGTAAATAAGTCATAACACAACCTTACTAGACAATCAATAAGCATTTATTATTATTATTTATTATGGATGGGTACGATGAAGCAAAATGCATAATCTAGGTGAAGAAGCTTAAGTGCTATGTATGAAATATTAATTACTATCCTTCAGTTTCACAGTGTTGACCACTGCTAAAAAAAACAGATCCATTTGTGCAAAAAGATGTCTGAGTGTGCAAGCATCAAGAGGGTACAAGGTAAAGAAGGGAGGATGAGGAAGAGGAGGATAGGAGGAAGCAACTAAGGGAGGCGAGGATGGCCTGGAGGAGACGTAGAAGAATGGAGGAGGGATCAATCTTATTTAACCAGGAGCTTCACTGAAACTCAATGGTGGTCTGAATCCTGTCTGTACCAGCTCCCTTGATTATATAAGCAATAACTGCTGTCCTACGTATGAAATGATACTTGAAAACATCAGCTTTCAAAAAGGGTTTCATACATTGTTCAATCATCTCTGGCTTCATGTCTAATACTGAAGATTTTTCCATCCTTGCACATTTTTTAAATCATGAAGACTGAAAACTAGACAATTTCTCAGATTTGAACTAGTTATTTCTCAAATTTGAACTAAATGTAATGATTAAATGTTGGGCAATGCTTGGAAATTAAATCTTGTTATGACTGGTGATCAACTTCCTTGATGACTTAAAAGCTTTAGAATTTGTGATTAAAATTAAAAAGTTGTCTGAGCTGAAACTAATCATCTAAATATTTTACTTGGGCATTTTGCATATATCATGATTACCATCCCAAAATCTGTGTGCTGAACTGGAAAAATGAAATTAGATTGTTTCTAATTAAAAACATTTCTGTTTCTGTAATGAGAATTGTATACATAAATTGCCCTATAATGTGAAATAATTACTTTTGAAATTACTCAAATAAAAAGAAAAGATCCTCAACCTTTTAGCTGTGCATTATGCTCATGAATTTATTACTAATTTGAAAGAGATAATATCCTCAACATCATTAAGCCTCATGACTAAGTGGTAATATTACACATTCTGATGTTGTCACATAGTTGCTGTGATTGAGGAAAAACTAACCTAGTAATGGTAATTACTTCTTTAGAAAGGCAAAATTATAAATAAATAATAATGCAGAGCAATTTCATTTTTAAAAGTCAATAATGAATTCCATCAGCTGCATGCCATTAAAAATCAAAGAGGTTACTTACATGCATCAGATCTTTTTATAGCTTTATTCCTTCCATTTAAAAGTACAGGCCGATCCATCAATAATAATGTTATTTTGACTTGTTTGACCAAAACTTAATAAAAAAAATACAAAAACCTCCTATTTCTCTCCTCATTTCTCTGGAGCCCAGAGAACTTAAAGGAATAAAATGCTGAAGGAAAACAAATGCATTTAAGCCAAGTGTTAAGCAGATGGTGAGGACAGCCTAATGAAATGTATTACCAGTTTTTGAAACCCAGAGCAGTGGTGATAAAATATAAGCATGTGACTTGATCACTGTTATTACCTGAGCTGTGCACAATTTTTCAGTTAGGGGCAAGGTAAGACAATACGGAAACCTTATTGATAAATGACCTCCAGTGAATGCATGAAAAGAAGTCACTGATGACTTGTTATAAGTGGCCATTGTACATGAAAACAAACTCTAAATCACTATGTCTGAATCTATATCTGGGAGCAACTCCTGATAGAATTGTAGTTAGCAGCAGTACCTATAGTAAATCAGGGACAAATAATGTACATGCACCGAAAGTCTTTTAGATTCTATATTTAGATTTAGTATTTCAGCATAGTTTACCCTCTCTGGACCTCCCCTACCAAACATTCCCTTGTGAGAGGCAGTAACCAAGATTTCTATATAGCTTATCTGGATTTTGAAAATACAACACAAAGCCAGCCTTATCTGACTTTCCAAAATGACTTCTTTAAAGCTGAGAGCGCTTACACATACCTTTGCGAGGGCAGAACATTTCTGAGGTCCTCCCTTCAAATCTACTCAGCCAGCAATATGCTGCTTTCAGGAAGAGAGGACAGGGATTGTGGTTCTGGTGCTGCCCTGGGTAATACAACACTTCCTGTCTGGGAGAGTGCCCTCTCCTCCCACCCGGTGCCTGACCCCTGGTGGCAGCGTGGGAGATTCAGAAGTTTCCGTTTCTGCACACAGGAAACTGTACCCACCTTGTGACTGTGGACTTGCTCTTGGCTCATTGAATATTTTGGAAACAGTGCCAGCATGCTCCGCATAAAATGTTACTAAGTTGACCCTACAAGTCTACCATGAAATGACATAAAATAACTCCGTATCTAACTTCTGTACAGTTTCTTATCATAAGGTAAATCAATGGCATGACCACCTTTAACAAATCTCTATTATTTAGTCTTAATAGCACTGACAGGCAGTACATTTGATAAGGTGGGTACTGACCTAGCTGGTGTTTTGTACCTTTACAGGTATTTAAATGCTGTGAGCTCACTGTTCAAACGTAAGTTTCATTTTTCCCTTAGAACCTCCAACTGCATCATGATACAGTATACCTTGTATTAATATTATGCTATTATTGTTATTTCTTTCTGTGTTTTTTTTTCCCAGTTAGTACAGGAGAGAGTCCACCACAACATCCATCATGGTGCTGAACACTTAGTAATTGAATGAATGGATAGAAGTCATAATAATTCTCTCCTTGTGCCCTCTTAATCCACATTCCCTGTTAGCTCTATGGCAGCAAATGGCAGCCTCAAGAGCCTGACTTTCTCTGACTCCATGCGAATGTCTTTTAACTTCAAAATCCTGGAGAAGATTTTGGTGGATGCTTTTTTTTTTTTTTAATTCTCTCCTGTCATCATATTTCTTATGAGATCCTTCAATGCAGCTCACTGAGATACACACATATAATTCTGTATTTTATTTGGGGGTAGGAACCATGATCATAGAATGCAAAACATATCAACTCAGATCCTTGCAAGTCTAAAGATTACTGGATGCCAAGACAGTGGGCTTCAGGGGCAGTTTAAAAGATATAAAGGTCAGTAAAAACTGTGTGCAGAGTTAGGATACTGTAACGAACTAACAATGGTTATAAAGGAAGCAGAGTTCATGTTACTACCAGTTTATAAAAATGACACTCTATATCACAGCAAAGATACTAAGATTTTGTATGCAATACAGAATCTATAGCCTTGCCAAGTTCTGACAGCTCCATAATAAACTACTCATTGCCTAGTAAAGCAAACCAATGCTTTTTAGAGGGAAATGTTATAAACTGGAACTATGATTCATTTTCAAATAAAGATTTATGATGTCACATCTTTTCTATGGAACTACGTTTGTATCCACTACAAACTCTTTATTTGGCACCTTTAAGAGTTCCAGTAGTGTGGCACCTGGGTGGCTCAGTCAGTTAAGCTTCTGACTTCAGCTCAGGTCACGGTCTCATGGTTGTTCTGTTCCTGAGTTCGAGCCCCTAATTACAGTGCAACCCCTGCTTCAGATCCTCTGTCTTCCTCTCTCTGGCCCTCCCCACCTACACAGGCCCCAGGCCCGTGTGCGTGCTCTCTCTCTCAAAAATAAATAAACATTAAAAGAGAAAAGAGTTCCTGCAGTATTCTCTATGAATGCTATTCAATAAGACAACATATGGAAAACTTCTAGTAAAGTTCCTGACATTCTGCTATAACTAGGTCCTTAATAGATATTAATTTCCATTCTTTCCCTTAATGACATGGCTGGCTTAAAGTAATGCTAATGGCCACAGTGCCTTACATATGTTTAATGCTCTATCATTTACGAAGTGCTTCAGCTAATATTCTCCTGTTATATACACAACCACACTGGGAGATGCTGCTTATCCTCAAAAGTTTTGCCGAGTTAGCTACGTACAGAAAATGACAGACTGTTTCCTCGCAGCTTTAAGTGGTGAGCAAAAAGAGAGGGCAGAAGTGTTCTGAAGATGTGCTGATGTTCATCTTCAAATAATTTAGCATAGCTGCAGACTCCCAGGAAACAAGAACAGTACATAACAATAAGGAAGGAATTGGTTCTTTTTTTAAACCAGACTTCTTGTTAAAAGAACACACACACACACACACACACACACACACACACACCCTGAACAAAATATACACACATGGTTTTCAACATCTGCAGAAGATGCAAAAGAGGGTTTTGACATTTCTATACCTCATATAGATGGTAATGCTATCTATATTTGCATTATGTTTGAATATGAACAAGAAAGCTACAAAAACACACACATAGCCATATCAAACACACTTGTGAACTGGTATGTGACAGGTGCCTATATAAGCAAACATCTACATCTATATATGTGCCATATCTACACAAGATACAGATTTCCCAATGTTTTGTCATTTGCTCTTTCTTATTTGCTCTCATTAGGAATCTGATAGGAGCTAGACGTGACTCACTCATCAGTTAAGTGTAGTTGTTTCAGGGTTTTGTAAGACCAACTCAATATTTTAATTGTGTTCAGACCTGTCCATTAGGCGTCTGATGTACATAGTTTCCTATGAGTAGTACTGGTTCTTAGGCACTGCTTTCTCTTAACTGTCCATCACCTTTGGGATCCAGGTTGCTAAGAGCTCTTCTTTAAAAATACAGTAAAACCTTGACTTGTGAGTAACTTGTTCTGTGAGTGTTCCACAAGAAGAGCAAACATTTCTAATAAATTTTAACTTATGATGCTGAATGTCACATGATCACAACTGAGCCAATGGTTCTCTCTCTCTCTCTGTCTTGCTGAGGGATTGTGGGTGATTGTCTCCCATTCTCAGATGCTCTGTCTCAGGCTGTGGTGTTTGGCAGAAATCAGTGATTTTTCAGAACGTTGGAAGGTGCCCACAACTGGCACTAGTGTGTTTTTGTCACTTCAAAGCCCCTATGGACAGTCCTTTGCTTTTCCAGACAACAGTAAGCTTAGGAATGCTCTGCTTCATTCTAGGTCATTGGATAGGTTCCTTCTTAAAGTTGCACAAAAAAAAAAAAAAAAAAAAGAAAGAAAGAAAGAAATATTCCATTGAGTCAATAGGCAGCAGTGATTCCATTAGTGATAGTGCAAGTTGTCCTACACAATAACCCTCCTCTTTCTTGTCTGCTTCACACCAGCCATGAAGGTTTTCAAAGGTAAGTGCAGGTTAATTTATTTTTCTTTATATTTTGTATTTTCTTTATTATTGTGTATTACAGTATTGTAACCATTTTTATATGAATATTTTGGGGTTGTAGAATGAATCATCTGAGTTTCCACTATTTCTTATGGGGAAATTCGCTTTGATAAGTAAGTGCTTTGGATTATAAGCATGTTTCCAGAACAAGTTATGTTCAGAAACCAAGGTTTTAATCTATTTTTATGGGGCACCTGGGTGGCTCAGTTGGTTGAGCGTCCAACTCTTGATTTCAGCTCAGGTCATGATCTCATGGTTCATCATGGTTCATGGGATTGAGACCCACATTACTCTCTCTCTCTTTCTAAAATAAATAATACCTATAATATAATATATATTATTTATTTTATTACATTAATTTTATTTATATTATATATGTAATGTTTATCTATTTATTTGAGAGAGAGGGAACACACAAGCAGGGAAGAAGGACAGAGGGAGAGGGAGAGGGAGAGGGAGAGAGAATCCCAAGAAGGCTCTATACTGAGCGGTAGCTCAATCCGATGACCCTGGGACCATGACCTGAGCTGAAATCAAGAGTCAGATGCTCAACTGACTGAGCCACCCAGGATCCCCTATTCTAGATTATTTTTCTAGCTTAGTTTTTAATTTATTTTCCTGGTTTACATTTCTTTAATGTTTATTTATTTGGGGGGGGGGCAGAGAGAGAGGGAGACAGGATCCAAAGCATGTTCTGCCCTCTCAGCACAGAGCCCAACGCAGGGCTCCAACTCAGAAACCTTGAGATCATGACCTGAGCCGAAGTCAGAGGCTTAATCAACTGAACCACCCAGGCGCCCCTTTCCTAGTTTACCTTTTTTTTCTTTATATTATATCTGTTATTACAGAATGTAGATTAATGAATTTATGGTAATGTGACTTATTTTATTTTTTGAAAGTATTTTTAAAATTTTATTATGGTAAGAACATTTAGCATAAGATATACCCTCTTAAAATAAATTTAAGTGTACCATACATTATTGTTGACTATGATAATGTGAGTTTAAATTCCTAAGTGTGTTGGTTTATTTTTATGATATGGATAAATCTGCTTGATTACATCATCAGAGTTTGTTCAAATTGAGCTTTTTTTTTTTTGAAGTTGGTAGAGAAAAGACCCTTGACTAAAGGAAGATCTATGATAAAAACTCTTTCCAAGACTTGGGTAATTTTGGAATCGTGTGATCTTTCTATTTATAGATGTTAATTGTTGGCAGGTAGGATTATAAAAGTACTTTTGCTAATATCACATTACAATGCCAAGGATACAATCTTAACCTGAGATGTGAATTTTACTGGTAGTGCGCACCCTTTTCAAAATGCACTCTGCAGAAGACCAGTAAGAGCACTTCCCCTCTCAGGTGAAGTACTGAATGGGAAAAAACGGGGTCACGATGCTGAATGATGAATGGTGTCAGTTCTCAACTAAGATTCTCAAGGGGATGGATGAAGCAGAGGTGATTTCCCCTGGTCCGTAGAAACCCTCTAGCTTCTCTAGGAGAAAGGTTGCTTGTCAAGTATTTAACAAATTTTTTTCTTAACGGAGGGAGTGTTTCAAAGAGATTTTGAACTGCTTATAGCAGCACTTACCGTTGGATACATAAAGGGTATTTTAAGTGTTAAGCTTCATGGAAAAGAAATGCCTCACGAAACTGCTGTAAGTTTAACATTCATAAAAGAGCTTTTACTAAAGCAAATCGGGTAGCCTGTAAAAAAACTTAATGTGGTTTACTGAACAACTACATGTTTGAGGCAAGCCTGTTCTAAACACTGAGGTTACAGTGCAAATGCAGCCATCTGTTACACACAGCCTTTTATTTATCATTATTATTTTTTTTATGTTTATTGTTGAGAGAGAAAGAGAGACAGAGTGTGAGAGGGGGAATGGCAGAGAGAGAGGGGGACACAGAATTCGAAGCAGGTTCCAGGCTCTGAGCTGTCAGCACAGAGCCCGACATGGGGCTGGAACTCACAAACCGTGACATCGTGACCTGAGCTGAAGTCTGACACCTAATCAACTGAGCCACCTCGGCACCCCTACACACAGCCTTTTAAATTCTCTTCCTTGTGCACATACTTTATGACTAAAGAAAAAAATAAAGTCTCTTACAGTTCTGTGCTTTTGGGAAACATGTCACATATTAAGCAGGGAGCAAATTTTCCATTCTGTTCCTCCCTCCTGTTACATTGCTCAGCAGTCTGCACTCAGTAGTCAGCATCCCTCCCGCGTTCTCTGGGCTACATCAGCTAACGCAAGCTTTGCAGAGTGATGAACAGTTAAGGCTCTGGAGCCAGTCTTCCTGGGCTCAAATCTCTGGTTCTCTACTTTCCAGACATGAGGCCTGGGGTAAATTATCAACCTCTCTGCCTCTCAGTTTTATCATCTGTGAAACCAGGATTTTAATAGTTCCTAACTCATAGGGCTGCTATCAGGATTAAATGACTTAATACATACATGGTACATAGAACAGTACTTGGCCTATAGTAAGTACCCAATAAATGCTAGCTTGTTAAATTATCATGAAGAGACAGCTATAAAAGCATGTGTAGAAATCTCACATATTGCCTGCCACGTCAAGACAAGCCATGTTTGTACAACATTTTTTATAATGCAGAAATTGATTAGGATGAACTCTTCAAAACAAAGCTCGAACAAACAAACAAGCAAAAAAGCAGAATCAAACCTGTAAATACAAAGAACAAACATGATGGCCCAAGGGGTGGGGGTGGGAGACAGGCAAAATTGGTGAAGGGCAGTGGGAGCTACAGGCTTCCAGTATGGAATAAATAAGTCACAGGAATAAACAGTGCAGCACAGGGAATATAGTCGATGGTATTGCAATCGTGTTGCACAGTGACAGATGGTAGCTACACTTGTGAGCACAGCATATATAGAGAGTTGTTGAATCACTATGTTACATACCTGAAATTGGAAGATCATGTGTGACCTGTATTCAACATTAAAAAAAAATATCTTCTCTTTTCGGGCACCTGGGTGATTCAGTCAGTTAAGTGTCTGACTCTTCCTTTCAGCTCAGGTCACGATCTTGCCGTTTGTGAGATCGAGCCCCGCAAAGGGCTCTGTGCTGACAGCAAGGAGCCTGCTTTGGATTTTCTCACTCCCTCTCTCTGATCCTCCCCCATGCTTGCTCTCTCTCCCTCTCTGGATCAAAACAAATAAATATACATTAAAAAAGATTTTCTCTTTAAAATTTATTTTATTTCATATTTTTTATGTTTTATTTTAATTTTTTTAAAAATTTTACTTCCATTAGAGTTAACATAGAGTGTTCTATCACTTTCAGGTATACAACCTGATACCTGTGTTGATTCAACAATTCTATACATTACTTGTGTTCATCATAAAAATTAAGTCTCAATGCCTTTCACCTATTTCACCCATCCCCCCACCATCTCCCCTCTGGTAACCACCAGTTGTTTATCGTTAAGAGTTTGTTTTTTGGTTTGTCTCTCTCTCTTTTTTTTTTTTTCTTTGTTCCTTTTTTGATTGTTTGTTTCTCTCTCTCTGTCTTTTTTCCCCCAAGGAGTTTATTTCGGCCAACCTGGGGACAGGGAGGCTCTGCATCTAAAAATATGTGTTGGGCCTCTTGGCGGTGCAGCATGGCTTGTGCTGGGGACGCAGGACCCAGTGGGGCAGCGGGAACTCGATCTTGGAGTCCCGGAACTGCTGGGCTGAGGGCTGGTGGCACTTGCTGGCTGCGATCTCCTCCACCTTCATGACCTGGATCCAGTGAGCCCGGCGCGGTGTGGAGCGCCCGCCCGTGTCTCAGTAGCGCTGGGTGACAGCGCCTGCCGCGGTCGGGTCCCGGTACTGCCGGTATAGGTTGCGGGCGCCCCTGCCGGAGTCAGAGCACAGCCAGGTGCTGAAGTTCCTCACCCTCAAGGGGGATTTCTCATTTCTCAAACACCTGTCCACAGTCCACGAAGACTTCATCTTCAGCTGAGACACAAAGTACCAGAAGCGGGACTCGGTGACAACATGATCAGGTGCAAAGATTCGCATGTAATAGAGGGGTGGAGTGCGGCATTTGGGGGTGGGCAGGAGGCACCCCACTACCTTGTATTCTCCCAGTGTGCCCAAGGCCTTCAGGGCGCTCTCTCTGCTCTGGCTGCCACCCAAGAAAGGAAGTTCTTGTTTTAGTGTCTTAAATTCCATATATGAGTGAGATCCTACGGTATGTCTTTCTCTGACTTATTTCAGTTAGCATTACACCTTCCAGATCCATCCATGTCGTTGCAAATGTCAAGGTTTCATTTTTTTTATGGCTAAGTAGTATTCCATATCTTTCTCCATTCATCTATGGATGGACGTTTAGGTTGCTTCCACATCTTGGCTACTGTAAATAATGTTGCAGTAAACATGGAGGTGCAAATGTCTTTTCAAATTAGTGTTTCCATAATCTAAAAAAAAGCTTTTCTGGTCTGATTTGGAAAATGAAAAATTATCATGAGAAGAGATAAAGAAAGGAAATAAAAGAAAAAATGCAGATCATCGTGATGAATGAGTTTTAAGCTTGATTTCAAGATCCTACAATAAAGTCTACAGAAGAAAATGAATGGTTACATGCATAAGAAGCTATATAGTACATGAAGATTATTATATCCTAAAAGAATTATGTTAAAGTTAACGTCTGATTAAAATAGTTATATCAATCAATGGTGCTGTGGAGACTGCCTAATAGCATATATTTTTAACTTTTTACTTTGTAAATTATAATTATTAATTATAAAATATGAAGAGTGTGCCTTGAATATACTGTTTTCATTTCCATATGATGTTCTGCCCCATTTTGTCTTCTACCCTTACTTATTTATATTTATTTTACATGAACTTGAAAAGGGTATGCTTATCAGAAAGATTTTTCAGCAAAAGGAAGACAATCTTTAGGACTATGGACATCAAGAAGGGGAAACAACAAAGATCAAGAAGAATAAAATGAGAAAGAAAAATGATGAATTGATTAGAAACTGATGAAGAAGAAAATAAAATGGAATAGATATTTTAGAAAATAATTCAAGCTGTTTTAGTCATGTAAGTCAATCCTGGAAAAAAGTCAGTTCTCTTGAAAAAAACAGAATGACCTTTTTTGTTGTTTGCATTTTTTTTAACCATACAGAGGTATATAAATTAAAATTATATTATATTTGGTCTATGTGCCTAGACCATGTGCCTAGAAACTGACATAAAAACTGGAATTTATTATTTTATTTTATTATTATTATTTTAAACTTATTTATTTAAATTCAAGTTAGTTAACATACAGTGTAGTATTGGTTTAGGGAGTAGAACCCAGTGATTCACCACTTACATACACACCCAGTGCTCATCCCAACAAGTGCTCTCCTTAATTCCGATCACCTATGAAGCCCATCCCTCCAACTACTTCCCCTCCAGCAACCCTCAGTTTGTTCTCTGTATTTAAGAGTCTCTTATGGTTTGCCTCCTTCTGTTTTTATCTTATTTTTCCTTCCCTTCCCCTACGTTCATCTGTTGTGTTTCTTAAATTCCACATATGAGTGAAATCATATGATATTTGCCTTTCTCTGACTGACTTATTTTGCTTAGCATAACACACTCTGGCTCCATCCACATTGTTGCAAATCAAGATTTCATTTTTTTTATTACCAAGTAGTATTCCATTGTACATATGTACCACGTCTTCTTTATCCATTCATAAGTTGAGATAGTGTGGCATCGAGTTACTTTACTTATTAAAACAATGTATTACACTTCCTGACAAAAGTCACTGCTTTAGTACAAAAGCAAAATACTCTCCATCACTACCTAAAGGCTAGAAAGGATCCTAGATAGCAGCTTAGTTAATTTTGGAACAGTCATTTGGAACAATGAATGGGGAGGGGAGGAGGCAAAGAGAAGAGACTGGGGTGTCCAGGCTGTTTGACTAGTGATGCTAGTTCACGCAGGACAAAGGTTTTACTCCTCCTGCTGTCATCTTTCTGACACCACACTTTCAGTTCTCTGGGGTCTATCCAATTCGGGGTCAGTAATCTTCAGGGCAACATCTTTGCACTTGGGAGACTCCTTCACCTTGTCCTTGGTCCTCAATATCCCTTCTTCCCCACAAAATGCAGTCCAGTTTGTGTTCTCAGTCTAAGTACAAAATCATGAGGACAACTGAAATCGATACCCAGACTAAATTAGACCTGGCAGAGTGGATTCACTGCTCACAGAGTGGATCATAGGATCCAGACCTAAGAACTCCCTTCCTTCCTTATCCTCTTGCTAACTGAGTATAATAATACACATAGGCCTCTTGGCTGTTCCTTGAACACCAAGCATACTCCTGGCCTAAGGCCTTCACACTTGAAATTCCCCTTTTCTTAGAATGTTCTTCCAAGACATTAGCCTGACTTTGCTTCACCATTATATTAAATCCCTGTTCATATACTTCTTCACTAGAGAGGTCTTCCCTGATTACAGTACCCAAGGAAACACCCCCTTGTACACTTTTCTTTCATGACACTTACCACTGACATTATACATTTATATGCTTCTGAATAACCACCCCCACTAGAATTTAAACTCTAAGAATGTTCCTTGCTATATCCTCACATCCAAAACAGCCTCTAGAACACTGTAGGAGGCCAGTAAGTATGTGTCCAATGACCCAACCAGAAGTTGCCAGACACAGAAGTTGCTGTGGAAAACCATATTGACTGAATGAATATGTACACACCTGATGCGAGTTTCAAAAACATATTCATAATAATCCAATTTTTTGTTATTTTAAGGGTTGATTCTAACTTTTGATTTGATCAGACTTAGAGTGTCATGAATGTTTCCTTGTGTTGGTGGAGGAGATGTGGTAAGGGAAATGGAGGAAAGGATCTAGTTTGGTACCAGAAACAATGAAGAAATTCAGGTTAAAGGGAGACCTTGTAAAACCAATTGTGGAAAGGTTAATTTTGAATTATCTGTGAAATGTCCTAATGGATATGGTTAGTAAACACTTGAATTTATAGGTCTATTGTTAATTATAATCTTCTTGGATGGAAATCTAGATTCACGCATCATTTGCTCATCTATGTAAATTAACATTGCTTAGGACAAAGGTATGCTCATTATTCTTTACATAGATTCAACCACTGTAATATTTTATCCCATTTCTTTTACATTTGTGTTTTCTTTCTCTCCATGATATGTAAATATATATATGTATACATCATATATATATATATTTATATTTATATACACACACACAGTGTATATACTTGCTGAACCATTTGAGGGTAAGTTACATGCATCATGGTCCTGTGTCCCTAAATACTTAGGTATACTTCCTATGACTATGGATGAATATGCATATTTTTTAATAACCATAGAGTTGTTTTCAACCTCAATTTCACATTGACATAATACTTTTATATGACCCATTGTCAGTATTCCAATTTTGAATAATGACCCAATAATAACTCCAGACAGCATTTTTAATTCTCAAGTTTAAGGTCAATTTCTTCTGCTATGCTTAGCTTTCACAATTACACAAAAATCTAAGAACAACATCTAGTAGTTAATTTTGTTTGCATTTTCCTACCTATAAAAGAATAAGATTTGAAAGGATACTTCCTTACATTACTGAAGTCTATTTCTTGCAGCTTTTTACATTCTAAGGTTCCATACTAAAAAAAAAAAGGGGGGGGCAGGGGAGCCACCATGTGAATAGAAAAGAGTTGCCCAAACTGACCTCTCTATAGTATTTGCTTTGATACTTTTTTAAATGAGCAATAAAGCTTCTTAATGTCCCAGATAGCATTCTTCCTATCATTAAGATCACCTAGTTTGAGTTACATTATTTGTTTTTCTCTCTTTAAGAAAGTAACTGATCAGGAAAGGATGAAGAGTAGTGGTGGAGGGGAACAAAGTCTGTTCATAAAGTATTGTTTGTGATTAAGCATGTGTTCATAAAGTATTGTTCGATACTTTAAGAAGTATCGAAGTCAGCTAGAGCTAATTCACTAGGTTGTCAGTAAAAGTTCAGAGTAGGACAACATAAACCATCAGCATTCCAAACCTAACATGAACAGAGTGGCACAATGGAGGCTTTATTTATAGGAATCCTTTCGCACCCACTTACAAAGTTGCTAAACTGGTTTCTATTTCCTTTGTGGGTGTTTTGGTAAAAGAAGAAAAGCATGTTTTGGCTTGTCACTGAGAGTTGATCTCTAATGGAAAGGGAACAGATTTATCAGGATTATTTAACTTCAGAAGAGCCTTAACATGGGTAAAACCCATGCACACATGGACAAATAACTTCCTTCTCACACCATCCGTTTTTTTTTTTCCGGATGTAAGAAATGCACCTGGATTTATCTGCAAGCCATGTCAATGGCAGAGGTTTAACAAGTCCTAGATCTTCAAGAAAAAACAAAAACAAAACCAAAAACACACCAGCAGTCCTTAACTGCCTACAGAAACCACCACCAGCATGAGCACACATATGTTTGTCATGAGGCTACTGGAAGATTTGCTGCTAAAATACATGGACTTGAGCAAGCCTTAACAAAACAGATGCCTTAAAAACAAAGTCAAATGGGAGGGCTCCAGTGTAGTGGTAGAAGTAGGGGCTTCGAAATCAGATACATCAGAGTTTGAATTCTCTCTCTGCCGCTTACTGTGTAGTTTTGGCTGAATTATATTCAAAGCTTTCTAACCTCCAATTGCCTCACTAATTAAAAAGTAGAAATAACATCTACCTGCTAGGGCATTAAATTAGGGTTAAATGAGATATTGCATGTGAAATGTCTAAATACAATGTCTATCAAATGGTAGGTGCTTAAAAATAATTCCTTGAGCCCTTCAGTATGTTGACAAAAATGGATTTAATACAAAGTGGGATTGATTTAAGGCCAAAGGTATGGAAAGGAGGGACCTGAGGCTTCCTGGGGGTATTGGCACATATCAGTGAAGGGAGGAAAACACGAGACAATTAGGAGGCTCTACCTATAGTCCTGACAAAGGTACAAGAAGCTTGAACTTGGATGGCACTTGTAAGAGTGCTACGGAGCACAAGGGCGGCAGAGCCTAATTGAAGTCCTAACAACAGAAGCTGCATGCAAGCTAATGGATAAGGAGTACAAGGGGGGCAGGTGTTTTTGTCTACATGCCAGAAAGAGGAGCGCTGCCCTTGCAACCAGCAGGGAGGAAGGATGGTTTGAGTCAAAGGCAGTCATTTGAATTCCGGAGATATTTCAGGGACACACAGAATATTCAGGAGGAGGTTCCCAGCTCAAGCTGGACATGTGGTCCCTTAATCTTGACAGAAAGGTTAGCATTCAAGTTCTACTTTGGGAGAGTCAGCTGCATAGAGGTGAGTTGATACCATAGCAGACGATATCCTCAAGAAAGAAGTGTGAAGAGAGAACAAGAATGCTGTAGACCACGTGTATTTAGGTCAGATGTAACAACACTCTTCTTTTTTTTTTTTTCAGCTTTAAAGGCAGAGTGCCAAAACTACTGTTTGTAAAGGGTTTTGAAATGGAGTGAGGAGGGCTTTGTACTTATCTGGTTTCTGGGACATTGGTCAGCTGGCATCTTGTTGAACAACAGAAACCATTCAGAGAGGGTTTCTTCCTTTTGGAGGGGTAAGAATGGCAAAAACCGATACAGCTCCTGTGGGTTGATTTAGTGGCAGGTATTCTGGTATGGTAGGCAGAACAAATGACCCTACACGTGTCCTTGTCCTAATCCCTGGAACCTGTGAACATGTTCCCTTCCGAGGCAAGGAGGAATTCAGCTTGCAGATGGGATTAAGGGTTGCTAATTAGTTGGCCTTGAGATAGGAAATTATCCTGATGGGACCGAAGTAATCACAGGTGTCCTCATAAGTAGAAAAGGGAGACTGGAGAGTCTGTGGCTGAGTGATGTGATGTGAGAAAGACTTGACTGGCCACTGCTGGCTTTGAACATGGCAGGGGGCCTCTACAAGCTAGAAAAGGCAAGAAAATGGATCCTTCCCTAGAGTCTCCAGAAAGAAAAGCAGCCCCACCTACCCACATAGCTTTATGAGAAGCGTTTTGCACTTCAGATCACCAAAGCTATAAAATTTTAAATTTGTGTTGTTTTTAGCCACTCATATTTTTGTAATTTGTTACAACTGCAACAGGAAACTAGTAGATCTGCTAAATACTTTATATGCCATATCTGAGGCAGGACCTATTATTATCCCCATTTTATGAAAAAAATGGAGGCTTAGGGCAGTTGTCTTCTGCTGTGATACCAAAGCCCATGCTCTTAACCACTATTTTCTCACCCTTCCAATTTTCCCAAAAGTCTAGAGAGGTCCCTCAAATTACCATCTTTCTTTCTTAGAAAGTTCCTTAATAGAGTTCTACTCAAAGATACTTATGTCATGACATCAGGGGACAAGAATGGATTATAATCACACATAATAAAAACAATATGAGTATTTACTTGTTAGGATGACTACTTTGTAATGGTTGCTTTCAACCAGGAAGGAAAAAGGGCCTTATTGCAAATAACTAATTTCCATTCCTCGAAGCTTAGTGTTTATGTCCTTTCAACCCAAATGAGAAGTAGGAGATAAGATTTAAGGTTTTTAGGAAGCTCTTGTTCACAACATTAAATCCTAGCTATTTCTGTCCTCGCTCCTCCCCTACAGAAGGTGGTTGGCTCAATTACAGCAGGCTATTAGGCAAGCCTAGGCTGAGTCTTGTTGGAGAAGGAAGAGCTTCTGACCCATACAAATAGACCTGAGACAGAAACCAGATTAGCAATGTCAAAAGCCAGCCACACCTCGCCCTTATGTTTTAATTCCTGTAGTTTTAATTTTGATAAATAATTTTTAAAGTTTTAGTTTTCAAATGTAAAATATGACAGTTTGTGTCTTTATGAATTGTACAGTGAGCTCTTCTAAAAGCTTGCCTTCCCTAGGGAAATCTTTTCCTCACACCCTTTCAGCGCAAAGGGATGATTTTACCCTCGTGCAAATTAAAAGCCCCAGGATCTCACCTTCTTCAGCTTGTAAGATTTCCAGAAATCTATGCCAAAGAGAACATTATGTAGTGTCTGCTCTACTAGCTGATTATAATTTGATGTGCCTTTTTACCCAGAATGACATCCTGTGACCTCAAATCCTTTGTGCAAAGAGATGCATGAATCATACACGTACACGTGTACATGGGCCACACAAACATGCTCACATGCTTATGCACATACAGAAGCAGCTTAAAGCATTTCTGAAACACTTCCTTCTTGGTATAATCCTCCCGCACATTACATAAACTTTTTGAGAACCACTCTGTGAGAATAAACAAGGAAAACTTATATAGCAATTATCAAAGAGTAGACATGTCTTCTACGTTATTGCAAATAGCTGTACAAGCATTTCTTAATCAGCTGTGTGCTGGAAAGGCAATTGACAGTGTTAGTAAAACTCTTCCTCTTTTCTCTTTGTCCTTGGTTTAAAATCATGCAATCCAACACTTCAGTAAATAAAGCAACGGAGTTTTTTTACTGCTTCAATTTCTGCAACTATTCCCAGAAAACAAATGGATGAGTTCATAAGCATGATTTCTCATGCTGCAAGTCTTGAACAATGCCCACAGAATTTTATAGAAAGCTAAAAGCTAATATCGAATTTGGTGGTTATCAACAATACTGTACATGACAGAAAAGGAAAAGGTGGTGGCATCTAAGCATTTTTAAAATTCATGTAAATATGCACATTTGTCCCACTAATTACATATTTTGTGTTCCCTGTTACAAGATGGTACAAAACCGTGAGCATAGGGAATAAGTTTTATACTCTCTCCATTACGAGCAATGCTTTGTCCTCACATAGCCATATTTTCCCTGTTTTTGTAGTTCTTGGCTATTAACAGCCTATTTTTTCAAATAACTTGGTAGTCCACGACTGTGGAACACAGCAAACCTTCAGGAAGACAGTGAATTCAGGAAGAAAAGCACAAAAACAGGAGTCAAATATTTGGCTCAGAAACTAATTAGTTGCAAAACCTTAGGTCTTTTAAATGAAATTTAGTAAATCCTTTCCTGTTCTACCACCTATTTTAGCAATATAATTAACCAAAATAATAAGATCAAGTATTGATCAGCACCATCTGTAATTCAGAATAATTATATTCCATTTGGAATGACCAGTGATAATGTGACCACATGGAATACCAGCTTACACAAGGGTGATTTTTAAGTCAACAAGGAAGAGCTAAGAAACATGTATTGCCAAATTTATGATTGAAAAAAATCATTAAGTCTTCCATACACATGGTATGCATGGTTTGGTGTATGCACCACATGTGGAAAAGTGCATAAGCACAATCAAGTATTGTTTAAGGAAGAACAAAAGGAAAGTCTATATGCAGATGTTTGGACACTCAAACCACATTGCATTTAAGATAACTATGAAACCTTAGTGGTGAATGGGATATGGATGAGGAATTACAAAGTGTTTCTGTTTGTTTGTTGGTATACTCACCTTTTTAATTATGTTATTCATAGTAAGCTCTATAATGTTAGATTTACTTATTGTGAGGGTTAGATGACAATAATGGCGGCACATTCTATACTTTATATGAGGTTTGAGTCTGAGTAAGTTCAAGGTGATATGATTTCACTGCAGCTACAGGTGCACGTCTAGGGATGTCATCCAAGTTTAACATTTTCTACTTGTTGAAGAGATAGGCCTATGTTGGCATATTTGTCTTCATGACCCTTTCCTCGGGCTGATTATACTATGAGGTCCCACCTGACACTTGACTCAAGGGTTGCTCTTCCATAGGCAGACAGTCTGGGCAATCAGAACTAAGAGATAAATTCTGAAAATCAAAGACTATGTAGAGTTAGGGCCTAATTGAAGTCATAACAACAGAAGTCACATGCAAGTTAATGGATAAGGAAAGAAACTAGTCTATAAAGGAGAATGGAAAAGACTGGGAGAGAAATGTGAAAATGAGAGACCTTGGGGAAGCAGAGAAAGAGAGAGACAACCTTGACTCCTGACTTTCTAGGACCAAGTCCTGTCTCCATGAAGCTGTGGGTGTTGATGCTTGCCCAATCATTATCATCTCTATCTTTTTTTAAATATGACTGGGTCAGTTTTAATTTCTTGTGACTCAGCCTTGACTTGAAAGAACACTACTACATAAACAGTATGAAACACACTGTGGGGAAATTTATATATATATATATATATATATATATATATATATATATATATATATATATTTTTTTTTGTTTGTTTGTTTGTTTGTTTGTTTGTTTGACCCTTACTAAAGCTCTGAAAGAATATTACTCCTAGGTGCCTAGGTGGCTCAGAGGTTAAGCGTCCAACTTCAGCTCAGGTCATGATCTAATGGTTCACAAGTCTGAGTCCCATGTCAGGCTCTGTGATGACAGCTCAGAGCCTGGAACCTGCTTGGGATTCTGTGTCTCCCTCTCTCTCTGCTCCTCCCCCACTCGTGCTCTGTCTCTCTCTCAAAAATAAATAAAAAATTTAAAAAAATATTTAAAAAAATCACTCCTACTTTATAGACAATGAAAAGGAAAAAGGAAGGTTTTGTTCAACATTGTAGAACTTGTGTCCAACTGTAGGATTTTCAACTCAGGACTGTCCATCTCCATTATGCCACACAACCATCACCATTACACCCAAAGATAGTTTCTTCTCAGTAGCTGATCAGGTTCCTCCACAATCATAAATGCTTTCGTTTGCCTGGAATACCTGGAACCATGCCCAGAATTCCCATAGTGGTCATGCTTCCTTACTCAATAACGCTACGGAACCTAAGCTGATGTTAGAGGTCTTAGCCTTCACCCCAATTTTGTAAATCTGATGGTTCTGCATACAGGGATTGGGCATAATGGGTAAGTGAATCTTTCTGAAAGCAGGGCTATTTCAAAGAATCCTAGGTGAAAGAGTTCCAACTAACTTTTAAGTACACTGAGGGTAAGACCATGTTTGTGCCTGGCACATAACAGGAATTCAAATATCTAGAATGTGCTGGGTAAATTTTATGTGTTCACTTGGCTAGGTGATATGTCCAGCTGTTTAGTCAAATACCAATCACTATGTAGCTGTGAAGGCAATTTTCATGTTATTAACATTTAAATCTGTGGATGTTGAGCAAATTGAGTTAAGCTCCATTAATGTGGATGAGTCTTAACCAATTAGTTGAAGGTCGTAAAAGACAAGACTGAGATTTTCTGAAGAAGAAGGAATTAAGGCTCAAGACTGGGACACAGAAACCTTTCCAGCTTGCCTGTCCTGTCCTGTCCTGTCCTGTCCTGCAGAATTAAGACCAAAGACTGCAACATCAATTCTAACCTGAATTTCCAGCCTGCCAGCTTGCCCAACAGATTTCTGGTGTGCCAGCTCTCACACTGCATGAACCATTTTTTTTTTAAATAAATATCAATGGAGACAGAGAGAAAGAGAGAGAAAGATTATATATATTTTATGCATTATATGTTTTATATGTACACATATATAAAACATAATGCATATAAATAATACACTATTATTTTATATTATGTTACTATTACGTTAATCAATATATTAATATCGTAACATACATTTCCCATGGTTCTGTTTCTCTGGAAGACCCTGACTAATATTTAAGGTTTGCTGAGCTTGTTGGAGTGGACACACTGGATTCAGGAGAGGCTAAAGAGGAAAATATAATTTCAAATTTGTAGCCAGTCCTTTGTAAAGGTGAAGGTGGAGTACCTGAGTAGATGGCACTGTCCTAAGATCCCAGAATATCTTAGTGAGTTATTCAGTACAAACCTAGGGCCAGAGCCTAGGCTGGGATGGGGGGGTGAAGAGCTCAACAGCTGTTCGACCTTCCCAGTTCCCAGACGTGTTAGAGAGTTGGAAGCCAGATGAGGGTTATTAGAACAGGCTGCAGAAGAAAAGCAAAGGGCCCAGCAATGTGTCAAGAGGACTGAGTCTGAAAAAGAAATCCCCTGTAGTGAGGAATTGTGGGTAATTCCCTAGGAACAGTGGTGACTGATACTGAATCTGATACTGAATACTCTTTCCTTTTTTTTGCAGAAATCACTTTCACCATGTCTTCTCTTCCACTCTCCTACATCCAATAAAGTGTCACTCTTAATGTCGTTTTAGTTGTGCTTTGAGGGGCCAAAGGAAGAACGTGGGGTCTCCAGTTTGAAGCAAAGTGGGCCAGTGAGCAAGGTTGTGTACCCGGCAAGTCCAGTTAAGAGGGATGAGCAATGATTAGAAGTGATAATGGCAGAGAAGCAAGTTGCACATAGTCTGATTCAGTGACAGCTATTCTTGAAAGCAGTGGATGTTCAATTGTTTATACTTGGAAGAAAAACAGTTTAGATAAGATAGAAGGCTAAGGGTTACAAGTAATACCTGAGAGTAAGCATTAGGATAAGATAATCCTGAGGTTAAACCCTACCCCACTGTTGACCAAAGGGTGATCTTGGGCAAGCTCTCTCTCTGACCTGTTTCCTCATTTAGAGAATTGGGCAACTTAAAAAAAAAAAAATCTTTAAAATCTTCAACAAGATAGTACACGTAAAGCACATAGCAGACTACCCGGCACATAGAAAAATACTCAAACAGTAGACATTATTATTAACAAAGAGACAACTGTAGGTCTTTTAATATGGTTTGCAAATGCCATTTAAGAACTCACATTTGTCCTTGACGCTCAGCTGTGACAGGACTTTCCCTCTGAAAGCCAAGCTTTCTATCTTCACAGCATTCTGACTTCACCAACAGGAAGTCACAGTCCTTTTGAATTTGTTTTTCCCTGATCCATTTTTAAAAAGGTGTTCGAAAACATATTTAAAAGATGGCTTGGGTTTTTACAAAAGTGTAATTGTTGGTTTGAGGTCAAGTGTTATGACATACAATTAGTACACTGTATAAGCCTGGTTTTTCAAAATTTTTCTATTTAATCCCTGCAAATGTTTCAGTTACTCTTGTTCTTCATTTTTTTTAATGTTTATTTTTGAGGGAGGGAGAGACAGAGACAGAGAGACAGAGAGACAGAGTGTCAGTGGGAGACGGGCAGAGAGGGAGGGAGACACAGAATCGGAAGCAGGCTCCAGGCTCTGAGCTGTCAGCACAGAGCCCGATGTGGGGCTCGAGCTCACAGACCGCGAGATAATGACCTGAGCCCAAGTCTGACGCTTAACTGACTGAGCCACCCAGGTGTCCCTCTCCTGTTCTTGACTTTTAAAGTAATTTCAAGGCCTTTTTTTGTAAGACATTTTAAAGCACTTTTTAATTAAAATTTAAAGTTCTGTTAAAGTTTTAATTGTTAGAGAAGACTACATATTCAATATTAAACATCTGGGCAATACAAAAAAGTAATAAAATAACAACCACCCATCCTAAGCCCATCACCCACGGGGAACCATTATTAAACAACATACAACCTAATACACTGAACACCTTTTTAGTTGACAATTCTTGAGATATACTGCAGAGATTTTAACCGATAAGTTTAGCTCAGAAGGATGATAGTATTATCTACCATATACCATTTTAAAAATGTAGTTAAATAGGATGAAAAACGTTAGCCATTTTTTGTTCTTCCTTTTGTATGTAGAAAAACTATATAAAAAGTTTTTTACACTCTGTTTGGAAGCTAATTTGATGATAAGGACACATCAAGACTTCCTGATTTTAGATATAATTTGGGGAAATATATCAGAAAAAATTCCCATATTTTCATAAAGGATGACTGCCTTAATGGCGTCAGTCTATCTCCTCCTGGTGCTTACTAATGACAGACCCTGACTCCAGTCACATGCTGTTAGAATAGAGTGAGGGGGGCCAGGTGAGGCAGGAAAGAACCAAAGAAAGCAAAATCAAAGACTGCAGCATACCTTCATGACACACAGGCTGTGAAAAATTAATAGAGAAATGGATTTTTTTCACCTTTAAATTGGCAAAGATGCTTTTAAAGTAATAATACTCAGTGGTGAAAGTGAGGTCAACTTCTCATATACTATTAGAAGGAATGTAAATTGGTCCTAGCTTTCTAGAAGATGATTTAATACAGTTGAATTTATAAGACCATAAGAATGTTCATGCCCATCAGACCCAGTAACTCCAGTTCTGGTGATTTACTCTAAATACGAGAATCATAAAGACAAATACCATATGATTTCACTCATACGTGGAATTTAAGAAACAAAATGAGCAAAGGGAAAAAAAAGAGAGAGAGACAAACCAAGACACAGACTCTTAAAATATTTTTTATGTTTATTTTTGAGAGAGACAGACAGAGAGACAGAGACAGAGACAGAGCATGAGTGGGGGAGGGGCAGAGAGAGAGGGAAACACAGAATCCGAAGCAGGCTCCAGGCTCTGAGCTGTCAGCACAGAGCCCGAGATGGGTCTCAAACTTATGAACAGTGAGATCCTGACCTGAGCCAAAGTCAGAGGTGCCCCCCGGACACTTGACTATAGTGAATAAACTGATGGTTATACCAGAATGGAAATGGATGGAGGCACAGGGAAAATAGGTGATGAGAATTAATCACTTGTCATGATAAGCACCGCTATGGAATTGTTGAATCACTATATTGTATACCTGCAACTAACATAACAGTGTATGTTAAGTCTACCGGGATTAAAATAAATTAAAAAAAGAATATTCACAGGGCGCCTGGGTGGCTCAGTCAGTTGGGCGGCCGACTTCAGCTCAGGTCATGATCTCACAGTTCATGAGTCTGTGGGTTCAAGCCCCGCGTCGGCTCTGTGCTGACAGCTCAGAGTCTAGAGCCTGCTTCGAATTCTGTCTCTCTCTCTCTCTCTCTCTGCACCTCCCCCCGACACCTCTCTCTCTCTCAAAAGTAAATAAACATTAAAAAAAATTAAAAAAAAAGATTATTCACTAGGAAATCCTTCATAGACATGAAAAGAATAAATCAGTTTAACCATACATAATAGAGGAATAAGGGACTTGCCAGAAAGATTAATATACAGTGGAATATTATGCAATCACTAAAATTCATATTTTTACTGTTAAGTCGATAAAAAGTAAAATGAACTGTACTATCATCTTAATTTTAAGACAAAAAATCATATTACATATATACATGCATATATATATATGCAAATATACATGTTATATTTATATAACTACCAACTTGGTGAAATAGAATATTTCTAAAATTGAACACCATCTTCTGACCCCACCCTGTAGGCCAAAATGTCCCTCCTCTATTCTTTCAAGATTTAGTAAATGGCACTACCATCCACTCATTTGCTCATGCCAAAATCCTAAGAACCATTCTTCCTTATTTCTTTTATCCTCTAAATCCTATTTATCAGCAAGTCCTGCTTCACTTCCAAATTTATTTAAAATCTGTCTACTTCCTTCTGTCTCTACTGCCAGCATCCTACTCCAAGCTGCCCTTATCTTTTGCTTGGATTATGACAGTGACTCTAAATGGTTTCCCTGGTGTCCTTCAGATTATTCATAAAGAAGATCATATCATTCCCCTTGTATTAAATTGTTATTGCTGTGTAACAAATTACTCTAAATGTAGCAGCTTAAAAACAACACAAATTTGGGGCGCCTGGGTGGCTCAGTTGGTTAAATGACCAACTTCGGCTCAGGTCAGGATCTCGCAGTTTGTGAGTTTGAGCTCCATGTCGGGCTCTGTGCTGACAGCTCAGAGCCTGGAGCCTACTTCAGATTCTGTGTTTCACCCTTTCTCTACTCCTCCCCTGCTCACGCTCTGTGTCTCTCTGTCTCTCAATAATAAATAACATTAAGAAAATTAAAAAAAAAACACAAATTTATTATTTCACAGTTTATTACAAATTATTGTTATTATTTTGGATCAGGAGTCCAGGCATAGCTTTGTTGGGTTCTCTATTCAAGAGCTCACCAGGCTGAAGTCAAGGTGTTGGCTGGGGCCACTAGTCTCCTCTGAGCTTCTTCCAAGTTCATTGGTTGTTGTCAGAATTCAATTCCTTGCAGTTGTAGGGCTGGGGTCTTTAGCAACTAGAGACTATGTACTGTCCCCTGCCACATGGGCCTTTCCACACAGAAGTCTGCTTTTTAGAGCCAACAGGAAAGCGTATTTGCTTTATCTGAATATGTCTGACTTCTGTTGGGATCTCTAGACCCTCTTTTAAAGGGCTCACATGATTGGGCCAGACCTACCCAGAATAATCTCCCTCTGAAATAACTTAAAATCAACTGATTAGGGACCTTAATTACATTTCCAAAAATCCTTTCATTTTTGCCATGCACTATAATCATGGGAGTGATAGGTCTTCAAATTCATATTCATATTCCTGCCCATGCTCATGGAATGGGAAAAAGTGTACAGGGATGTCTACTAGAGGATGAGAGTCTTGGGAGCTTGTATGGATTGCATGAATTCATATGTTGAAACCCTTACTCTGTTGGGATAGTATAAGAAGGTGGGGCTTGGGACGTCATTAGGGTTAGATTAGGTCATGAGGGTAGAGATTCCCAAGATGGGGTCAGTGTCCTTATATGGGAAGGACCAGCACTCTCTCTCTGCCATGTGAGGATGTAACAGGAAGGCAGCCCTTTGCAAACTAGGAAGAGTGCCTTCCTCAGACACCAGATCTGCTGGCACCTTGAGCTTGGACTTCTCAGTCTCCACAACTGTAAGAAACAAATGTTGGTTGTTTAAGCCACCTATTCTGTTATACGAGCCTGAACTGGCTAGTACAGAATTCTTCTGTATCTTCCATTCCATACTTGGCTCTGGATGACGGTATGTTGCATGGTACATTTTCTTTTTAAAGCTTTTTGTATTTTCTGAATTTTCTACACTGACAATATGCTAGCATTCTCCCTCTGCAAAAATCTAAAGTCATGTCATTCTTCTGCTTTAAATCTTTCCATGGCTTCTCATCATCCTAGAAAACTCCAAACACCTAGTGGCCAAAAGTCCTTCTATGATATGGCTCCCGCCTGCTTTCAGCTTCTCCTCCCTTCAGAGAACTTTTAAAATTATTTTGTGTTTTGTTCATTTACCACTAGAATGTAAGCGTAAGTAAAGCAGAGACATTCTGCCTTGTATCCCAGGACCTAGCTCAGAGCCTAGCACCAAGAAATTGCATATGTGTTGGGATGAACAAATGCTAATGGAAAATGGGCCTTTCTAAGATCAGCCTGCATACCATGAGCAATGCAAGTAAACTTGAAATAATATAGACAAATATGAGGACCCTTTTTGCAGTTATGGAAGTAATTGTAGCACCCATGAAGCAAAGAGTTAGAACCCTCAACACTGACAGACTCTCAAGTAATAATCACAAAAGAGAGAGGCCTATGGGACTCTTGCTGATAAGAGCCATCTACTGTTAAAGTTCACAAATCATTGCTATTAATATCCTCAACCACAAAAGAGACTACTTTTACTACCATTGCTGATAAAATTGATAAAAATCTTGGCAGCTTCAAAAGTTAATACGTTCTTGTCACTGGAATTGTTCCAAAAGAAGTGAACAGCCACTTGGCAGGAATGTTCGAGAAGGGATATGAAGCTTGGATAGTATGTTGGAAGAAACTGCTGTTTGGGCTGGGCTAAGTCATAGGGTAGCAAATTGGGGCACATTTATTTTGCAGATGTGTTTTTTTGGGAGATACAATATTTACTTTAAATTGGCTTGAATGTCCTTAGATAGGGTATAAGCTCTAGAATTCCTGTGGTTTCTATCACTTCTATTATTTGCAGATGATGGATATGGTCATTCACGAGCTCAAACAAGCATGTGGGTTTGCCACCCCTGGACTCTCTAAGGTCTTTTTCAACACCTGACTATAAAGGACAAGATGCCATGTTAAGAGAGTTGTTGAAATGGAGGGATGTAAGCTTTACACTAAGAATAATCATCACTGCTTGACTTTCAAACCCTTTCTGTACTCTTTATCCTTGGCATTCTAGCCCATAAAATCTAACTTTCATTACTTGAGCTTGTGGCTCACTTTGAAGATTTTATCTGTTGTCAAAATATTAACTTAACCTTTTCCAGTAAGAAATCTGATAACAATCCAATACATCTGTGGACCAAAAGATAACAAATCTTTTTGTTCCTGGTTGAAGAATAAATATGACCCAGTTCAGATATTTGAAGAAATACATATGAAGTAAGAAGTCTCTCTAATCATGCAAATATTGACTTCATCCTCGAAGTTCTTTTTTATTTCAGGGCATTGAGTTACAATGGTATTTTATTTTTTTTAGTGAACATTTTAACCACTGTGGTGGATAGACTTCATGTCCTACCGCTCATTTTTAGTTTCAGATGCTGAATTACTGTCTGATGAAGGGATGCTGACATTTCTTCTTCTCAGTAATAAAGAGCAACTGGGAAGAAAGAACAGTGTGTGTTGTGAGAAGAAGATAACACTATCCTCTTATTTGCCTTTCAGCTAGCATCCTTAATGAAAGAGGTCTTCTTTTTTTTTCCCTTAGAGAGGGAGAGAGAGAAAGAGAGAGAGAGAGAGAATAAGCAGGGGAGACAGGCAGAGGGAAATAGAAAGAGAGAGAGAATCTCAAGCAGGCAAAGAAGTGTTCACACCTGTGCCTTCCTGAGCAACATAGGAATCAGGTATGTTAGGTGTAATAACAGAGGCTACAGGCAAAAAAAAAATGTCTTGAGAAATAGCTTAAACTAGTGACAATCCTGGAGGATAAATGAATTTCACAAGTCGTATTATCAGCTTGATTGTATGTGACCCCAATTAGCCAATTATGATTCATAATCCACAGCTGATACTAACCCAAATATGATAGCATTTGACAGGCAATAAATAATACATTCTTCACAAAGTCATGCTCAATTTAAGGCAGTTACATTTACTTAAAACATGAGGTACCTCCTGTTAATTTTCTGAGTATAAGATATCCCACAGTTTTGAATTAAATTTTTCAGACTATATTCAAAGGTGAAATTTATACTAAAATTTCATCCTGACGGTATTACAACTAGATTATATAAATATAAATATTAAGCACTTCAAAGTTAGCAACAGTTCTGCTCATGAGTTTTGTTTTTATATTTTTATGCTTTCCAAAAATAGTAAAAGGCACTAGTTGGAATTACTATATAGCTATGTAACACATAGCTTAAAAACAGTTGCCTTTTAAATTTTGCAACTTTTGGTTCACTTAATACAAAATACAAACATAAGTAAAAATGAAAATATAACTTCAGATATTCATGGACATTTTTTGGTTTCATGGGACACACTTGTGTTACCAGGGGTGCAATTTCACACATTAACGATAATCCCTTTGTGAACTCTAAATATCATGGATTTGCAGAAATGCAGACTTGCCTAGCTTCCTGATTATTTTTAGAAAATGCTCTAAAATTAGGAGATTAAAAAGCACATACAGTAAGGGCTCAGACACTCAGCATACCCATCTGTTAATCATTAACACCGTCATTTATAATGGTCTTTTCTCTTTGGTCTAAATTTTATTTATGATTATGTTGAATATTTATATATTTTTGGTACTGACAGTTGTTTAAAAAATTTGCTTTCAGTTCTTTCCTTCACAGCATTTCAAACAGTTAAAATTCTACATTACAAAAACAGAAAACAAAAAAAACCCTGAGGCACAGAGTGGTAGTTGAAAATTGCCCCTTTCCCTTGTACTTCCCTGAACTGCATTTGTTGTTCTGAATATTCAGGCAAGCAAGATCATGTACACATCCCGTCTGAGAGCTTTTTCTATGTTTATATATGAGAATGTCAGGAATTTGTGTCAAAATCAGAATGCTTGTCAGTTTTTCAGAACTCATCATGAAGACTCAGTAAGAGTAATGGCTGAAGAACTCTACGAGATGCTCTGATCTCAAGCCATGCCCCTGGCATTACAAAGAGGACAAGTTCTGTTAGGGCACAGACTGTGTATAAACAAGAGAGAGTGAGAGGTGGCATGATTCAATGGAAGAAGAAGCATCTGGGCTAATGCCCTGTTTCTGCAACTTCTGTGTGACCCTGGGCTTGTGAGAACCAAATGAGAAAGTATGGGTCAGAGAGCTTCATCTACACGAAGTCCCTTAAAAAACCTCATGTACCAACCAAATGTCCAAATTAAATCATTCTAGTGTACTCTAGTCTCCCCACGGGAGCCGGCAATCTGCCACTATTATACCTGGGAAGAAGTGATCCAGGAGAAGAAGTTCCCAAGTTCTATTTCTACTGGAGTGAAAAATGAAAATAACTAGGCAATGTTGGTATACCCTCAGCCAAACTTATGTATGGCAGGCAAACTGGACTATGGTGCCAATCTCTCTTTGAGTTAATGTTTACTGCTAATTGCTCTGATCAAGGGAGTCGCAACCATGAACAAGACATCTGTGGATATTTTCCACCCATATGCAAGATCTATGCTTTGTTTGCAAAGAGAAGATGAAGCGGCAGGTAACTCTGAAAGGAGCCAAACTCCAGTGAGCAAACTGGGTTTGTTTTCATGGAAAGAAAAGGACAGTCACAATAGGACTAAGAAACTGCCAGATGTAGGAAAGTAATTACCAAACTAGAGGAGTTCTAGAGATACCCAGAGAAAGAGGGTTACCTTCTCTTCTGTAGTGATGGAGCCGTTACAAATTAATGACCAGGTGAAAGCCATGGAAGGCCTTGGACTTGGAGGATTTTGAATGGGAGGGTCTAGAATTGCAGCTTCCTATACAGCCTGAACAACTGATTAATCAAGTTCTTTATTCATCAGCTGAAAGACCCATAGGACCATAAACTGCACGAAGAAGTGGGGATACAGTGGTGGAAAAAGACACAGCCTCTGTCCTCCAGAAGCTCACAAAGAAGCAATCACAGAAGGACCAATGAGTACTTTGATAGGGATGACCATAGGGTGCTGGGGAAACATGGAAGTGGGGGGCATTGATTTCAGCTTTTGTAGAATCAGGGAGGTCTCACCAGAGGAAGTGATGCCCAAGTGGAGACCAGAAGGATCTTTTGAGAGTGGCCAGAAAAGGTGACCCAGAACAGCATGTGCAAAGGTCCAGAGGCAGGAGAGCTCAGCAAATGGGGAAAAGGGAGCAGCTCAGTATGGCTGGAAAGGGATATTGACAGTACATAGTGAAAGGGAACTTGACAAGAGATGGCGTGAAAAGGTAAGCAGAGACGGGATCATGAAGGGCCTTGTGAGTCGTGATCAGAGGTTTGGGAGATGGGGAACCAGAGGGAGGCAATGAGGAACCACTGAAGGGTAAGTACCTGAGCAAATCTCTAAGCTTCATTTCTTCACCTAATAGAAATAATTCTACTTGCCTCACTGAGTTACGATGAACATCAAACAAAAGTATACGGAGGACTCTGTAAACTATAGCGCTTTATAGAAACATGCTGTAACGTTACTCCTTTCCTCACTGGAAAAATACAAGAACCAAAACCAGATGTTCTTTAAGAGGTTTATTTTGGGGCGCCTGGGTGGTGCAGTCGGTTAAGCATCCGACTTCAGCCAGGTCACGATCTTGCGGTCCGTGAGTTCGAGCCCCACGTCAGGCTCTGGGCTGATGGCTCAGAACCTGGAGCCTGTTTCCGATTCTGTGTCTCCCTCTCTCTCTGCCCCTCCCCCGTTCATGCTCTGTCTCTCTCTGTCCCAAAAAATAAATAAACGTTGAAAAAAAAAATTAAAAAAAAAAAAGGTTTATTTTGTATTAAATGTGTCTTCCCCTCTTTACTTTAAAGATATGTATTCTATCAATACATACCACGTACCAGTTCTTCACCACTTAGCTTATACTGCTTTGTTAAGTGGAAACAAAAAGCAAAACAGAGTGGGAAACAGTAAAAAACACCTAGCTTCCCTCTGCGGGTCATTGCTCAAAAGTCACGTGCGGCCCACACTGACTTGCCTATTTAAAAATACAGTGTAGGGGCGCCTGGGTGGCTCAGTCGGTTGAGCATCCGGCTTCGGCTCAGGTCATGATCTCACAGTTTGTGGGTTTGAGCCCTGCCTCGGGCTCTGTGCTGACAGCTTAGACTGGAGCCTGCTTCAAATTCTGGGTCTCCCTCTCCGTCTGCTCCTCCCCCCACTTGTACTCTGTCTCTCTCTCTCTCCTTCAAAAATAAATAAATAAATAAAAAACATTTAAAAAATTTTAAAAAAGTAAATAAAAATACAGTGTACACCCCCACCCCCAGCTCCACCCCCAGCCCCAGCCCCTCTTAGCCTGCTCTTCATTCACTTTTTTCATTGTACTTATTTTCTTCTAACATATCAGCAAATTTGTTATTTATTAGTTCCAATATATAAGCTCCTTGAGGGCAGGGATCTTTATCTTTTTTGTTAATTGATGGGTTTCTTATATTCATATAAGTTCTTAGCACTAGTAAGTGTTAATCAATATTGAATTAACCGAACGAATAACTAGATAAAAGGGAAGTCTGGTAGAAATCTTTGCAACAATTTATATTTTGAAAATAATATATGGCAAACAGAAATTACAAAATTAAGAATAAAAACCATTTGAAATGAGTTAAAAAATTTAAAGCCTTATTCCACACTTTCTTTTACAAGTGTTCCTATTAACTGGTTTCCTCTAGCTTGGATCTCTTAGCCTGTAGCTAAAAAGGCCGCAGGCCTCATTTCCAAAAATACTCAAGTGTATGCTGCATTTAATTTCAGTGAGTTACAGAGAATTTGAATTCTGCTCTAGGAGTTTTATTTGCCACCTTTATTGGATATGGCTTATTCCTATTATGCCGGTGGGCTCATTTACAAGCAAGGGGGTAAAGGCCACTTCCACTATTATTGCATGCTGGTAAAAGTGACCATAAGAACTAGATAAATGCTGTCTTTATTAATTTTTCCCCCATGAGGTATAGTTCTGGCATTGTTAAGGGGAAATGATGCTGCTATTTGGATAGGGAAGGTAATGATGTGACTGGTTGTTAGGAAAGCAAAAAGCAAGTTCTCCACATGCTTCTTTCTCAAACTCCTGAAAACAGGGCTCAGTTGTAATTTTATTTTATTTTTTTTAAACGTTTATTTATTTTTGAGAGAGAGGGAGGGAGACAGAGGACCCGAGGCAGGCTCCATGCTGACAACAGAGAGCCTGATGCAGGGCTCGAACCCATGAGCTGGGATATCATGCTTAACCAACTGAGCCACCCAGGAGCCCCTCAATTGTAATTCTGAAGCAAGGGTTGCAAATTGGTGGTCCATAGGCCACATCTGGCTCCCACACAGAATCTCCTACCGCCTACTTCTCGTCCTCGGTAGTACTTGCTCCCACAGGCAGGGGATTATATAAAGATTGAACACCTTTTGGGTGAAGAGAGACCAGTTCTGGTTCATTTGTACCCCACTCTGCTGTCTGTGGTTCATAGGTTCCTTTGGACTCTTAACAGCAATATGGATCAGTCTATTCTTACTAGTGTCCTTGGGCTCCAGATACCATGCCTCATATCAGCCCAGGCTGGCATCCTCTGAAATTTTAGGTGCTGGTGATTTTTGGTTTCTTTAACGGAACTAGTTCTTAGAAGAGATTCTCTACTTGTTCACACTCAAGGCAGAAAGACAGATGAGAACTTCAAGAAGTCTCCAAACAGGAGCTATAACTCAAATAAATGATAAAGCTCTTAAAATGAAATAGCAGACAAGTAAGCAGTAGTTAGGGAATAGGTTTCCAAGGATTCTGTGGGGGCCCAACATCATGCCTCCATTCTTGTGTGTAACCAAGAGGACCCCTAACTTGACTAATTTCAAGACCACTTTTCCAAACTGTCACGTGAACTAGATGATTCGTTAATTTAATTTTGAATTAATTTAAAAGACGATGAGACTTTTCCCTTACACAGCAATATTGATGTTAACATGCCACTATTAAGGATTTACTTCATTGGACACAAGAAAGAAACCAGCCCTCAAATCAGACAGAGCCACATGTCCTATAAACAGCCAGTTAGAGAATAAAAAACTAAGGCCTCAACAATCTATAGACACTTAAGTTTCACTTGCCCTGTTTGAGACTGAGATATGGGCTTGCTGGACCCTCAACTTCATGGTCTTACTTTCTGCCACCAGACTTGGTTAAATCAGAATCAGGTAAACCAGGTCGATCCAGAACCTACTATGCGCATGCTCCCATGCTAGGTCTACACGCTACAGGCAAAGAGCAATGAAATCAATCCCGGCAGTATTCTATATGGCACCTGTATGCAAATTAGGACAAAAAAGAACTCCTCTTGGTGGACGCAGCCCAACAAATGGGCTTGGTGTTACGGGGCTCGTCAATTTGGTAAGTAGAGTTAAGGTTGGTGTTCAGCTGCAAATCATAGGTTTAGTCGGGTGCCTTTGTGAAGTGGTCAACATACACACTCACACATGGTGGCCCTGAAAGTCCTACTCCTTGAACTCATGATCAGAATCTAATGGTCAATGAGACGATATTTAATGAATATCCTAGGATAGAGGTTAACGCAGAAAAGCTATGCCTGAAATACCACAATCCAAAGGATGGGATTATTATACAGTTGAGGAATTGGGAAAAGCTTCACACAAAAAAATACCTGAAAGAGGCTGCAGCAGAAAGGAGGAGAGGGCTCCAGGGAAGGGTTCTAGATAGAGGAAGATGGCTGAAAAAGGAACAGGACAGGGGAACATAGGAGCACATACAGGAAACATGATATGGTTCAGCACTGCAAGGGTTTATGTAATGTTTCTATAAATGGTGGAAAAGGGAGGAGAGGCTTTGTAGTACATTGGGTCCACAATGTGGAAAGCACTGAAGGCCAAAGCTGAGGATTCTGTTTGTAATGTAGTAGCCATTGTCTAAATTGTTCTTGAGCAGGAACAGGTGATAAAAATAACAGCTAACAATTATTGAATACATACCACGTGCCAGGCATTTTGCTCAACTCTTGGCATACAATATCTCATTTAACTCTCATGACAATCCCAAGAACTATATACCCAAGAAAGATACAGATATCTATCTATCTATCTATCTATCTATCTATCTATCTATCTATCTATCTATCTTACAAATATATATCCCAAGAGAGATATAGATATTTATCTCCATTTTACAAATTAGGAAACTGACCTTAGGAAGGTTAATGTCCCCTCAGCTGTGCAGGCTAATAAATGAGAGAGCTGGAGTCAAGCCCTACCATATCAGAGCCCCTAAACATAAGTGTTCTTCTCATTAGACAAGTCGGAGTAATGCTTTGGCAGTAACAGGTAAAATTAATAGAAATGGAACAACAAGGATAGAAAGACGACTGCAATGTTCAGGTGAGAGACCATGAGGACATGAAGGAGCAAACTTTGCAAAGGAAAAGTTGATTTCACTGACAATCCAGGGGAAGCATATGTCAAACTTAGCATCTGCTTGTTTGGGAGAGAGAGTGTTGATACCATAGGTTTCAATGCAGAGCGGCAGTGCTACCGATAAAAATCAGAAAAAGGCAGGAGGTGATTTCCAGAGAGAGTGGAGCCTAATGGGCGGGAGGGGCTGTTCAAGTGAAGATATTTGGGAGGCATGATGGCTGGAGTGGTAGCAGGCATGTTAAAGACAAAAGCCATGCCCTAAGGACGGCAGAACAGACTAACAAAGCCCGATCACTCTCTGGAACCTGACCTGCACATCGCTGGTCACTTTGTATGTTCGTCTAAATAGTGTGGTTGTCTCTGTTACCACGAGCTAAACAGAATCCCTTTTTGATATAGATATCATATATATTTTCACTGATATCATGGAAAACTTCGTCCTGATTACCCAGATTATTTTCACTGACATTCACAGGTTGAGGATTTTCTGTCATTCCACTGTAATTCTGCTGCTGCATTCATGGAACGAAAGGGTTTTATTCTTTCATAAAGTGCTAATCCAAGTAATGTCTATATAAAGTAGGGAAGGAGTTTTGGAACAGTTTACTCAAAATTTGGGCAGGGAGGAAATTTTCACATGAAAGGAAATCAGAAGTATTTAAAAGTAAGAGCTACATGCCTTTATTTCTTCGAAGAAAGTGCAGGATCAAAACAGGGCTTTATATTTATAAACATGAGAGTTGGTCTTCGTATTTTCCTAAAAAGAAGTATCCAAAAGAAATCCTCTAGCTACATGATGTGGGATTCTGGACTTTGCTAGGATCAACTACTAAAGACATGGTGACTTGGCTGGCCACAAATCCAATCCTATCCCCAAATGGCCACGTGAGGAAGAAAATAGGAGGGAGCCTCCGGTTGCATTTGCGGGCATGATACATGATTAAGAGAAATTATTGTCCCATTGTGAGAGGAAATTTACATTACCCTGCCCCATGGTGGGGGCCACCCTGTGAGGGGGACACGGACAAACGAGAGCAGGTTAGAAAGCAACCAGGCTGAAAGGTGTGGTGAGAAGAAAGGCTGGAGAACGAGGAATGTTAGGCCTCTGAAAGAGGAGTTCTAGGTGGGACAGAAGTTACCATTCTCCTAACTAGTTGCCTTCACCAACTCTCGTCCTCCTACAGTCTATTTTCCTTTCCATATGTATGCTGAGCTCCTCATCAGGAATAAGGTTATTCCTCTGATTAATAATTCTCCAAAAATTTCTTGTAGTTTAGAATAAACTTCTCTCGTGATTTAGAATAAAATCCAAGTTCCTCAGCATGGCCTGGCCTCTGTTGCCTTCCCTGCATGCTTCTCTACTACTGCCATATGGCTGTTTTTCTCTTGCTCCCAGACACTCCGAACTCACTTCCACCTCTGGGCCTTTGCACATGCTGTTCCTTCGGCCTGGCCTGCTGTCCCCTAGAGTTTCAAAAGCTTGGTTATTTTCCAATTCAGTGTCATTTCCCTAGAGAAGTATGCCCTAAATACTTCTGGAGTCAGAGGGGTTTTGTGTCAAATCCTGGTTTCACCTCTTAGGATCATGTTGGCCTTGCCTCAGCATCTTCTTCTGTAAGGTACAGTAGCAACTTGAGAGCTGCTACGAGAAATCAAGCAAAGCAAGTCACAGAAGACACTATGAACACTGCCTTTCACTTGCTCTTCTCATAGTGACCTGTAAACATTAGTTATCATTATTACTACTTACTGTATCTATCATAACCTTAAAATGATTTTATTGATACTTTTCCTTATTTATTGGCTGTTTCCTCACACTACAATATAGATTTTATCAGTGCAGATTTCCTGGTTTTCACTTCTCCACTTTGAGTGCTTCTAACAGCCCCAAGCTCATCATAGGCACCCAATAAATAATTCATTCACGTTTAATAGGGAAGGACAATATGGCAAAGCAGGAAGTGACTTTTCAGTAGTCTTAATCCTAAATTTCCACCATTTGTGTCACCTTAGTCACTCTGGGGCCTCAGTTTCCTGAGTGTATGACTCTTTAGCATGACTCTTTTTTTAATGTTTATTTTTTAGAGAGAAAGAGAGAGATAGAGAGAGACAGAGAATGAGCAGAGGAGGGGCAGAGAGAAAGGGAGACACAGAATCGGAAGTAGGCCTTAGGCTCTGAGCTGTCAGCACAGAGCCCAATGCGGGGTTCAAACTCACAAGCCGTGAGATCATGACCTGAGCCAAAGTCATACACTTAGCCCATGAGCCACCCAGGCGTCCCCATTTTAGTATGACTCTTAATAGGAGATTCAGCTTGTTAATTTTATAATGGTAGGATGTGTGAGAAAAGTAAAGTCATGTATCAGGCAGCAGGGGGCAGCAGTGTGCCAAAAATGCACCTGTAGCTTTAAGATCCAGGTGTCCTCTCTTCTCCCTTTAATTGAATAACTTAGAATTAAATATTCCATCAAGTCATTACATTTTGCAAGATGAAGATAAAACTGATATCTTTGGAGAAATGCTGTGTATACTCTTTTCTTCCTGTAAAAATGGAGTTTTCAATTAAAGGATCAAGGAAAACTCATTCTTTCTTCCTGATTTTATTTCCAAGTGGGAAGCAGTTAGTCATGGAACCTATAAGAATCAGACTTAAAACGGGGCACCTGGGTGGCGCAGTCGGTTAAGCGTCCAACTTCAGCCAGGTCACGATCTCGCGGTCCGTGAGTTCGAGCCCCGCGTCGGGCTCTGGGCTGATGGCTCGGAGCCTGGAGCCTGTTTCCGATTCTGTGTCTCCCTCTCTCTCTGCCCCTCCCCCGTTCATGCTCTGTCTCTCTGTCCCAAAAATAAATAAAAAACATTGAAAAAAAATTAAAAAAAAAAAAAGAATCAGACTTAAAAACTGTGCTGTTGGTGGCAGTGACAGTTCCAGTTCCACTCTTTACTAGCTGTATGACCTTGGAATTTGGGGAATAAATAATAAAAAGGTAGCTTGTCGGAGGCACCTGGGTGGCTCAGTTGGTTAAGCCTCCAACTCTGGATTTCAGCTCAGGTCATGATCTCATGGTTAGTGAGTTCGAGCCCCTGTCAGGCTCTGCACTGAGTGTGGAGTCTGCTTGGGATTCTCGCTTCCTCTCTCTGCCTCTCTCTCTCTTGCTCTCAAAGTAAATAAATAAACTTAAAAAAAAAAGTAGCTTGTTTTTAATAATACTATTTAATTCTCAGACCAACCCTGTGAGTTAGATTTTAAAACACCAAGCAATGAGAGATTGATTTGTCCAAGATCATGCAGCTGAGATACATAAACCCTGATAGGAAGTTTTTAACTATAATGTCATATGGTAAAAAAAACTGCTTGGTTTGGGGTACCTGGCTGGCTCAGTAGGAAGAGAGTATGTGGCTTTTGATCATGGGGTTCTTGATCTTGGGGCTTGAGTCCCAGGCTGAGTGTAGAGATTACTTAAAGAAAGAAACTTAGGGGCGCCTGGGTGGCGCAGTCGGTTAAGCGTCCGACTTCAGCCAGGTCACGATCTCGCGGTCCGGGAGTTCGAGCCCCGCGTCAGGCTCTGGGCTGATGGCTCGGAGCCTGGAGCCTGTTTCCGATTCTGTGTCTCCCTCTCTCTCTCTGCCCCTCCCCCGTTCATGCTCTGTCTCTCTCTGTCCCAAAAATAAATAAACGTTGAAAAAAAAAATTAAAAAAAGAAAGAAACCTAAAAAAAAAATAAATACTTCAGCCCTAAAGAAAAAGAATTTGCTTGGTTTAAAAGTAAATGAGAAATTATACTAATTTCTTGTAAATAAATGAAAACAAAGAGGCAAAAAATATATTCCCCCTTGCTTGAAAAATTAGATCATTAAATAAAAGATTCAGTATTGCGTTAACCCAATATGTGGAAATGCCACTAAAAGTAATTCAAAACAGCTTAGGCATCCCTCTGAGATCTATCTCACACCATCACCCTGCTTTCTCTTTACCGTTGTTGTTCATATAGTTCTGCTAGACTTACTTTCATGGGCCTATCATTTTGAGTAATTAAAAAAAATTTTTTTAATGTTTTTATTTATTTTTGAAGGAGAGAGAGACAGAGCATGAGCTGAGGAGGAGCAGAGAGAGAGGGAGACACAGAATCTGAAGCAGGCTCCAGGCTCTGAACTGTCAGCACAGAGCCTGACACAGGGATCGAACTCACAAACTGTGAGATCCTGACCTGAGCCGAAGTCGGACGCTCAACCGACTGAGCCACCCAGGTGCCCCTGTCTTCAGGCATTCTAGTATGTGTTTTGTTTTTTCTCTTTTCACCCAACTCAAAAATAATGGTAGTGCTCATCGGTTCAAATATTAACATTTCCATCTAGGAATGCCCTAAGAAAGGGGAATACACACCAGAAAGAAAGAGAAACCTATGGAAGGGATACCGAGAGATTTGAAGAAGAGGAAGAGGTGAAAAGGCAGGTAGTAGGTTTATCTAGGCACAGCAGCAGCCATGAATGTGCGTATACATCAAACAGAAACCCACTAATGATCACGCATTGACCTATTGGACTTCTACGAGAAATTCAGCCCATTATTTTAGAACATTCTATAGTTCTAAATATAGAACTATATTTAGATATAAATATATATCTTCTATATTTAGAATAAATATATATTCTTTTTCAAGAATATTTCAAGTCCATCTTAAAAAAGAAACAACTGTAAAGTTGCTTTGTATTTTCAAATTTAACCATATAGGCATGACAAGGAGGCTTTCCAGAGATATTTCTGTGAACCTCAAGAGGACCCAGAGTGCTGCCTGGCAGGTGTACTGTCTTTTCCCTTTATGCACTCTCCCGCCATTTTCCCACTCCTAAAAAAGGCCTAATAAACTCTTCCTCCATCCATATTTTCGGTTGATGATCTTGGTACTTAACTTATTGGAAAGAGTGAAGCATTCAGAGAACTTGCAGAGACTCTTAGTGCCACATCAATGCTCCCACTAGCACCCACAGCCACTCACTCAGCTTCTTATCTGCTCCTATTTTAGCTCATTTAGCCCCTTCTTCTTCCAGCTATTTCAAAGACAATTCTTCTGGAACTCTCTACTGCACATTGTCACATTTCCCCCTCTCTACTAGATTACTCGCATTCACATAAAAACATGCTGTTATTTCTCCCATCTTAAAAAAGCTCTCTCTTGACCCAATTTACTCCATGGGTGAGTACTCCCTTCTCCTACTGCCCTATGCAGAAAAACTCCTTGAAATTTTCTATATTTGCCATTTCTAATACCTCCCACATTCTCTCTCTCTCTTAAATTCAGTCCAGTTGGGATTCCAGCTGACTACTGCACTGAAACTGTTCTTGTTCAGGTCATCAACGTCTTCCATCCACCTTCATAAAACCAATGGTCATCTCAGTTCTCACTCAACATCTTGACCTCTACGTCCTTCCTCATTCACTTTCTTCACTGGCTTCTATGATATCACAGTCTCATAGTTTTTCTCCTACTGAACTGGTTGTTCCTTCAGGTCTTCTTCTCCCCAAACTGGAGGCACCTAGGTTTCAGTTCTTGGTCATCTGTCCATGCTTCCTCTTTTGGTGAGCTCATCGTGGTTTTTGTTATCATCTCTATATTGGAAACTCCCAAAGCAGTATTTCCAGCATAGATTTTTTCCCCCCTGAACCCAAGATCCATATAGCCAACTTGCTTATTCTCCACCTGGACACCTAAGTTGACATCTCAAACTTAACATGTTCAGAAATAAACTCATGAATTCCCTGCAAACATTCACCCTCATCTTTTCCATTTCACTTGAGGAAAACTCGATTTGCTCAGGCCAAAAAACCTGGGAGGAATACTTAACTCTTTATTTTGGTTATCTTTACTTTTACTCTCTCAAACCCCACATCCCATCCATCAGGATAATTTGTTGGCTCTACATTTAAAATATAAACAGAATGTGACCACCTCTCATTACTTCCATCACTACCATCTTGGTCTAAACTGTCACTATTTCCCACCTGAATCACAGCAATAACTTCCTAACTGGTCTGTTTCCATTCTTACTGATCTAGTGCTCTACTCTCTCCATTCCAATTACAATAAGTCTTTTAGGGGTGCCTGAGTGGCTCAGTTGGCTAAGCACCTGGCCCTCGATTTTGGCTCGGGTCATGATCTCACGGTTCGTGGGATAGAGCCCTGTGTCAGGCTCCATGCTGACAGCATGAATTCTGGTTGGGATTCTCTCTTTCCTCTTCTCTCTCTGCCCCTCCAGTGTACATGCCCCCCCACCCTCTCTCTCTCAAAATAAATAAATAAACATTCTTTTTAGAAAAGCAAATGCAGGGGCGCCTGGGTGGCGCAGTCGGTTAAGCGTCCGACTTCAGCCAGGTCACGATCTCGCGGTCCGGGAGTTCGAGCCCCGCGTCAGGCTCTGGGCTGATGGCTCAGAGCCTGGAGCCTGTTTCTGATTCTGTGTCTCCCTCTCTCTCTGCCCCTCCCCCGTTCATGCTCTGTCTCTCTCTGTCCCCAAAATAAATAAACGTTGAAAAAAAAAATTAAAAAAAAAAAAAGAAAAGCAAATGCATATTATGCCCTAGCAGTGACTAGTGCTATGAAGGAAAATAAAGGTTGCTCTTGAGAAAGTCACCTAAACTCCTGCTCTCTCTCTCAAAATAAAAAAAAAATAAGAGTAAGTCTTTCTAATGTTAGTCAGATCTTGCCATTTCTTTTTTTACAATCATTTATCACTTTATTTTTACTCTAGGTAAGAGATATAGTCCTACAATGCAGAATAAAATCTTCTAAGATGCTACATGATGTAGCCCCCCCCCATTATCTCTCCAAACTCATTTCCTATTTACTCTCCCCTATTCACTTCATTCCAATTCATTCACTTGGATGTTCCTGAAGTACATAAAGCAAGTTCCTGCCTCTGGGCCTTTCTTTCCTTCGTCCTGGAATTCTATTTCCCCAGGTATCTGTATTGCTAGCCCTCCTAAAAGGGTTCATCTTTGTCATCTTAATGAGACTTACCCTTACTACCATTAAAGAAAATTACAACACACCCCTTCCCTGGCACTACTGATTTACCTTTACTATTTTCTTTATTCACTAGCACTTATCACTTAATTTATTATAAAATTTACTTATTTATGATGTTCATTCTTTTTTTTTTATCTTTATCTACTGACATATAAGCTCCAAGAAGAACCAGATTACTATAGTATGTAGAATGGTAAATAATGAGATAATGTTAAAAAAAAACTGTAATAAATTCCCTTGGGCAGAAAATATAACTTGTATTCTGAATAATGGGTACATAACCTAGCATATTAGTTCAGACAAAAGTTGCCTGAGATGATAGGAGATAAAAATGAACACGGAACATGTGATTCACTAAGTTATTAAGAAAAGTGGTGGGCTTGAAAAACCCCATTGAAAGAAGAGATTTGGCTTGTTAACCTGTATTTTGGTAGAATTTTCCTAGAAGAAGCACTAAGAATCCCAGAATCACCATCCAGAAACATCCACAACCCAAATCAATGACCACAGTTGCTACAGTAGGCTGGAGATGATGGTAACAGTCTCCTTGGTTGAATTAGAATTTTTAACACCAGGAAGGTATACCAAAAACTACAGTGATGGTAAAGAAATACATATTGCACAAATCGGGTTTATGAATTTTCTAAAACATGATGGTTTGATTATGTTTTGTCTCGTTAGAATCTTAGTTTTGATTTTTACCAAAGTTTCATATGAACTAAAGAAGCTAACAATTAGTTCTTTTGGGCGTCTTATAAAATAAAGCAGTTCCTCCAATCTCTTTCCACTCCCCAGAGCCAGTCTCCAGCTCTCTCCATTCTGAGCTGCTCCGATCTGGACTGCTGTTATCTAGGATAGCTATCTCAGGGGAACTGCCCTTCAGGAGGTCCCCTTCACTTCTCCCTTAGGGTTATCTCCTGCTGCCTGGATTCTATTGCTTTCTCTTTCTTGTTTGAGTTCCTTATATTGACAGAGCACCCAAGAAAGGGAGCATGGGAGGTAAAATTTAAAGACATGCATGTATGAAAATGCCTTTATTCTACTCTCACATATTACTTATAATTTCAGTAAAACTTCTAGTAGGAAATAATTCATCATTGGAATTTTGAAGGCATACGCCATTGTCTTCCAGCTTCTAGTTTGGTGCAGAGAAGTTCTATACCATTCTGATTCTTGATCCAGTAAATAAATATGTCTTCCAGAAGATGTGAGGATCTTTTCTTTGTCACAACTTTTCTTAAGTTTCATAATATGTCTGAGTGTGGGTTTATTCTTTTTCATTGTTCTTGGTACTGGGATATTTCAATTTGGAAACTCATGTCTTTCAGTTCTGGGAAATTTTCTTGAGTTATTTCTCTGACTTCTCTCCACTCCAATTTTTCCCCCTTGTGTCTTTTTTTAAAACTCTTGTGTAGATGATAGACTTCCATGACTGGCTCTCTAATTCTCCTATTTATTTTTCTCTTATTTTCATCCCTTTATCCTATTGTTCTACTTTGGGGAAGATTTCCTTCAAAAGCTTTTACAGAGTTTTTCATTTACGCACTCATATCTTTAATATTGTAGAGCTTTTATTTTTTGTTTTTGGAATATTCATTTTTCTACATACGAAATATTTTATCTTGTTATGAACATTAATGATGTTTTAGAAGTTGCCCCCCCCCCCAACTGGAATATTTTCTGTTCCTTCCAAATGTTTTTTTGTTTTTGTTTTTTTTTTCTGTGTTTGGTTCGGTCAATATTCTCATATCAGAAGGTTTAAGAGTACTTAAATTAAGAATTTAAAACTTTAAATTCTGGAATGCACCTTAACAGCTTTCCTACTTAGGAGCAGGACACTAAAAAAGCTTACTGGCAGTGAGGCTTGTAGGCTGTACTCTTTACTGTTAGAGCCTCTGGTGGAGCTGATTCGTAGAATTCTTAATGTCAGTAACTTCAGGTCTTTTCTCTTGGGTCAATCTACTTTATAAACCGACTTTTTAGTCTTATCTTCAGACTCAGTATGACCAACTGACTTTCAGGAATTCTGCACTGCAAATATGGTGCCTCTTAGCTTCTCTGTTAGCTTCTCTCTCTCCTAAGCTCTCTGCTTTCCAGTTTCCAAAATTGTTTGCTATTATTCCCTCTTTCAATTTTGGTTCTTTTTGTCCTATGTTTCCTTCTTTTCTTTTATTTTTTTAAGTTTATTTTTATTTATTTTTTAGAGAGACAGAGACGGTGTGAGCAGAGAAGTGGCAGAGAGAGAGCGTGCGAGAGAGAATCCCAAGCAGGCTCCATGCTGGTGGCAGAGAGCCCGATGCAGGGCTCAAACATGACTTGAGCTGAAACCAAGAGTCAGACATTTAACTGACTGAGCCACCCAGGTGCCCCAATGTTTCCTTCTTTTAAAAAATCACTTTACTGGAGGTGCCTGGGTGGCTCAGTTAGTTAAGTGTACAACTCCTGATTTCAGCTTAGGTCATGATCTCTTGGTCTTGAGATCGAGCTGCGTCAGGCTCTGCATGAGGCATGGAGTCTGCTTAAGATTCTCTCTCTCCCTCTGTTCTGCTCCCACCCACACATGCATGCATGAGCTCTCTCGCCCTCTATCTCTCTCAAACAAAAATCACTTTACTATGTATATGGTTGAGTTTTGAAATGAAACTTTAATGGTTATATTTCATCTGCCATCTTTAACAGAAAGCCTTGTTTCCAGTCATGATTTTAAGACATTTGAAATGCTTAAGAAAATCTAATTTACTACATTTATAGATATGATTTGTTTTATAGGAGTTGTTTAAGTACCTAGAAATTATTGGCTTATTATATTTTAAATTTGCCCCATCAAGCATTTTTAGTGTTTGTTAAAAAACTGTAGTTTAAAATGTTTAAGGAAGCTTATTTAACTAGGTTTGTAAATGGAAATAAATCTCAAGGGAACTTAATCTGTTCAACTTATGAGTTAATGGAATCAAGTAACTATGTATTTTTTTGAGCAAGAGAGATTGCATAAGAAAGAGCATATGGGGAAAAGAGTGTAGAGAGGGGCAGAAGGAGAGAGAGAGAGAGAGAGAGAGAGAGAGAGAATCTTAAGCAGGCTCAGTGTGGAGCGAAACATGGGGCTCGATCTCACAACCATGAGATCATGACCAGTGCTGAAATCAAGAGTGAGAGGCTTACCTGACTGAGCCACCCAGGTGCCTCTCAAATAACTATATTTTTATACAAAAATACCTAGACCTATGAATTGTGCTTAAACGTAAAGGAAAAACTGTGCTTTCTAATTAATATTCAGTTTATAGAAGTTACATATTTTAACCCAAATAACTTTAAATAGTCTTTTTCACAAAGACCAACAAATAATCCCTCCTCCCAACTAAAAACCTAATTGATGAATCTGGAGGACATAATGCTAAGTGAAAGAAGCCAGATAAAGAATCACCACCACTATGTGATACCACTTATATGAGAAATCTAAAATAGCCAAACTCATAGAAGCAGAGTGGAATGGTGGTTACCAGGGGCTTGGGGGAATTATTAGTCAGCGAGTACAAAGTTTCAGTTATGTAAGATGAGTAAGTTCTAAAGATCTACTGGGCGACATAATGCATATAGTTAACATTAATGTATTGTATACTAAAATAAATTCTAAGAGGGTGTATCTTATGTTAAGTGTTCTTATCATAAAAATAAGTAAGAAGAGTGGGAGAAAACTTTTGGAGATGATGGATATTTATGGGATAGATGGCCTCACAGATACATACTTATCTCCAAACTAATCAAGCTGTAAGCATATACACTGCTTTTTGTATATCAATCATACCTCAGCAAAATTTTTTTTGTTTTAACTCCTAATTGATGGGAATAAGTTTAAAAATAGCATAACTACATCTGTCATAGAAGTACAGAAGTTATGGAAGTAGAACTTTGATTCAGTTTTGGCTGAGGACCAAGGTTGAAAGTGAAGTAGGTACCAAATATCTCCATATCCTAAAAGTGATACTAAGAGACTATAAACACGGTTTGGCCACCATTGGCCCACCACATACCTACGAGGTATGAAACAGTTGATATGGAAGATGCCAAAAAAGAATTTATTTGAAGAAACTGGCCAACATATTGTGTTTCTACCCCCAAACCCACATGTTTGGGGAAGAGGACAAGGAAATCTTCCTCCCCATATCAAGTCAAGTGAGAGTCATCAAAACGAATAGTTAGAGAACCTACTACATTTGGCTGGCCAGAGAAAGAGAAGGAGTCTGTGTAGGCATTGAACTTCACTTCCACCAATGGCAGAGCAAAGTAGTCTATTTTCTGGAAACCAGATTTCATGGTAGGTTACTACCAAGATGCCACAGTAGCTAATTCTGTGGAGTTGTTAGAAAAGGACTCATGCAAGTAGAACACCTAGTGAGAGAAGGGGTATTCCAGAAGACATCTTAAGGGCTAGCAGTATAGAGTAATTATATGTAGTTAAACATCCTCTGGCATAATTCTTAGAAGTCCATAGAAATTCATCTACTATCTGAAATGAGTATTGTAACAAAGTAAGTCAAATAGCTTGTTGGCTATGTTATTAGAGTCCATCAGAAAATGATGCTCCCTTCTTATTTCATTGGCTAAAGACTTTGCTAGACTAGAAAGAAATAAAATACTATTATAATTATGGTTGCAATTACTTGTTATTTTCCAACTATTACTAAAAAGGCCCCTGAAAAAGTCAAAGGTCTTCATTTTTCTCTTTTCTATCCCAATTTTCTACAAAATCTCCTATTTGTTTCATGGCACTTTGTGACCAATTCTATAGGCTTCTCGAAAATCTCACTGTAGTATACATTAACGATTCCTTCACAAAATAAGCCTGCTAGTCAAGCAATAAGTTTTAATAGTTATTTTCCTAAAACCAGGAAATACAACACTGTTTGTGGCTTCATGAATTTTCTTTTTCTACTTTATAAAATGTGGTGTTCCCCCCTCCCAACTTTGTTATTATTCAGCTTTACGCATAAACTCAATAAGGAATTTGGCTTTTTTTTTTTTAATTTTTTTTTTCAACGTTTATTTATTTGTGGGACAGAGAGAGACAGAGCATGAACGGGGGAGGGGCAGAGAGAGACGGAGACACAGAATCGGAAACAGGCTCCAGGCTCTGAGCCATCAGCCCAGAGCCCGACGCGGGGCTCGAACTCACGGACCGCGAGATCGTGACCTGGCTGAAGTCGGACGCTTAACCGACTGCGCCACCCAGGCGCCCCAGGAATTTGGCTTTTTAAGATTGGCAAAGGCAAAGTTGAAATGTTGTAAAAGACTCTCTATTTTTATTTCAAAATAAAAGTATTCTCCATTGTTGAATACTTACCACCAAGAAGAAATTATAGTAAGTTCTACAATGGCAGGGACATTTCTGCTTTTGTTCATCATGCTAGATATCCATAACACAGAATAAATATGGAAAAGGAAATCACACTGTCCTCAGGTTTGCTACTTTTAGCTGTCTCACAGAACAAGTGCCTTGTTTTTAGCTTATAATTCACTTTTATACCTCCACATAATCTTGTCTTACCTAACCTAGTAGGCTTTTGTTATTTTTATTTCTTTCCAAGTGAGCTACCGTGAGTTTTGGCCAACATTTTTCTTTACATTAAAACAACAACAAAACAAAACAAAACAAAAAACCCCACCTGACTTGCTATGCTTTTTTATCAACTATTTTTATAAATCATCTGATAGCATTAGAAAATTTATCAGTCACTGGCTATAAAAGGTTAAATTTTCCGATTTTTTTCCATATTAACAATTCTTTTGAGAATCTAAATATTGTTACCTTATTGTAAATACACGTGAGATTAAATGTATTACAATTTCATTTTGTTCATCTGTTCTACTGTTTAGAGAGAAAAGGACATTTGCTTCTAGAAATTTCTACAGGGAAATATGAAATGTAAGGAAGAAAAATCAAACAATATTAATAGAAATAAGATAAATGTTTTAAGAGTTTTTTCAAAACTCCTACCAAAGTATCACATTATTATAGTTAGCTAATATAAGTAGTGCTTTTTTCTTAAAGTCAAAGGTTGGCAATTTTTGGTACTTACTCAATAATAGGGCCACTATACAGATCTCCAAATCCACTGTTATTTGCATAAGATTCTATCATTTAGTAAATTTCCATGTTTTGCTAGCAGGACTATGCTTTCCCCAACTAATGATTGACATTTCAAGTAAATGAGAAATAGGATAATAGAAAGGCATGATTTTAGAAACTTACTTCTCAGCTTCATACATATGGGGCATATTTCCTTGGAATTCAGCCTTCTGTAGCAGTGGGTTGGCGACTTCTCTTTCAAACATTCTTGCTATTTCACTGGGTTTATTTCCATCCTAAATTCTAAATATCCAAGTACAAAGTGTCTTTGAATAGCACCATTTTTTATCCATCTTTAGCAAACTGTCAAAGTGAGAAGTCTACACCTTCCCACTTGTCTCCTTCTGACTAATTTTGAGAAGATTTTAGAGCTGGGCAAGACAGTGGTAGCCCAAAGAATGAAGAAACAAATATGTGTTTTAGGTTCAAAAGAGCAAGTTATTCATTTACGCAAGGAATGTTCTGGGAAATATTTAGCTTCTGAAATTAAACACATTTAGAAGGCTGGAAAACATTTAAATATGCCGGCCCCATATTGTTCCTTGCAAAGTATTAGCTTCAGTGATATTACATTTTCTGAAATCAAAGCTATATTGCTTCATCAAAAAATTGAAAAGGATATAATGTTTTACAGACAATAACCAGTGTTGACAAGGATGTGGAGAAATTAGAACCCTAGTGCACTAAACGCAGGACTGTGAAATGGTGAAATCGTTATGGAAAACAATTTGGAGTGTTCTCAACAAATTAAAAATAGAACTACGAAAGATCCAGCAGACCACTTCTGTATCTATATACACAAGAATTGAAAACAAGGTCCCAAAGAGATATTTGCACCCCCATGTTCACGGCAGCACTATTCATCATAGCCAAGAGTTGTAAGCAACCTGAATGTCTACTAATCGATAAATAGGTAAATAAAATGTAGTATGTGTGTGCAATGCAATAATATTCAGCCTTAAAAAGGAAGGAGATCTATCTTGTCAGACGTTCCAAGATGGATGAACCTTGAGAACTTTATATTAATGAGCATAAAGCGTTTTGTTTTGTTTTTTTTCACTAATAAGTAAAAGAAGCCAGTCAAAAAAAGACAAATACTGCATGATTCCAGTTATATAAGCCATCTAAAGTAGTCAGATTCAAAGAAACAGGAAGTAGAATGGTAGTTACCAAGGGTTAGCATTAAGGGGACAAGGGAAAATGGGAAAAAAATCAGGTTTATAAAGTTTTTGATATACAAGATGAAAAAGTTCTGCATCTCTCTTTTACAACAGTGCAAATATTCTTTTTTTTTTTAACGTTTTTATTTATTTTTGAGACAGAGAGAGACAGAGCATGAACGGGGGAGGGGCAGAGAAAGAGGGAGACACAGAATCAGAAGCAGGCTCCAGGCTCTGAGCCATCAGCCCAGAGCCTGACGCGGGGCTCGAACTCACGGACCGCAAGATCGTGACCTGAGCTGAAGTCTGACGCTTAAACGACTGAGCCACCCAGGCGCCCCCAGTACAAATATTCTTAACACTACTGAACTGCACACTTAAAAATGGTTAAGACAATAGAAAGGTACAATGTTTGAAAGGATTCTTATTTAAATTATTCTCTGCATGTCATTCTGTGTATTTAGAGTCATAGCTGCCAGTCAATCATACTCAAGAATAAAATGCTGGTCATCAGTATAAGTTGAATCATGAATAGCGATTTTATGCGGCTTGCTGGAAGTGTGTAGTCCATCAGAATGCACATGCTTCCACTGTGAGCCGTGTGGGATGACAACGGCATCTGGGCTGTGGCCACAGGACTAGTGAAACTTTTTGGAGTTTTAACCAATCATTGCTTTCCTAAACCTCACTGAATTGGAAAAGCCAACAGCTTATTAAGGCTAACCTATATAAAATCAAGAACATACAGCACTGTGATTAAGAATATGGGTTCATGGGGTGCCTGGGTGCCTCAGTTGGTTAGGCGTCTGACTTCAATTCATTCAAGTCACTATCTCACAGTTTGTGGGTTCTGGCCCCGTGCTGGGCTCTGTACTGACAGCTTAGAGCCTGGAGCCTGCTTCACCTTCTGTATCTCCCTCTCCTGCTTGTGAGCACACGCCCTCTCTCTCTCTCAAAAATAAATTAAAAAAAAAAATATTGGCTCAGAACTTAGTCTGAGTGTGAATCCTGACTCCCCTTATTAGAAACAGTGTGATTTTGGACAAATTACTTAACCTCTCTAAACTTTAAGGTTTTGTTCCCCCTCTCATCCATTTAGTGAGAAGTTTGTAATTACTTTGTGGGTTTCCAATGAGCAGTACATCAGGTGAAACATGTGTATACTTACTATAGTGCCTGGCACATAATAAACACTGATATCTTGGCTATCATGTTTTTTGTTTTGTTTTGTTTTATTTTGTTTTGTTTTTGGAAGAGATGTTTGAAGCTAGGGATTTTCTTCTCAATATTCAATATTCTGAGTGGGAAAATAAATCAAACTGTTTTAGTGAGTCTCTAAAATCAGGTTACATAATTACTTTGATTTGTAGATTACTTGTTTCTTCAATTATTAAGGTATTAAATATTCAAATATTAATGATATTCATCTTTACCATTGTTACCACCAAACTCTATGACATTTTGTGAAGTAGCAAGAGAGTATTGGCATCACCTTGCAGTAATGGAAAGAACATTCAATTTGGAGGAACAAATTTGGGGTAAACAATTTGTTGGTTGCTAGCTGTGTTACACTGGACACATTATATGAACTCTACTTCTTTGGACTGGTCCCTCATATAGATAATTATATCAAGTTCTGTTGGAATCTTGAAAGTAAGTTAAATGTGATCAATTGTAATCATGCTTACAAAGAAACTCTGCAAACCCTAATAAATTCTTTAGAGTTATTTGATAATTAAAATGGATGATTAGATTAAGAATTATTGCTATAGGATGTATATCACTAGTAACTATTCATTGTGGAGTCATTGTCTAGGGCAAAAAAAGTGTTAGCCAATTACATGCAGGTTCACTTTCATAGGTGAAAATAATATCCTTCGTCTCATACGTGGAGCTCAAGTATGAACCCAGCTACACTGTTAATTGCTTAACCCAGCAACCTGGCTTTGAACAGGCTGTTCTAAGATTTCTATTCTGGTAACTGCTTCCTCCAGATACCTACGATCTTTGGGCCTTTCAAAGACAGGCTGAAATTACATTCTAAAGGATTTTATCAGTAGTGATTTTTCTTCCTTTTTCATTTATGGAAATAGGTGCCACATACACATGGAGGGTTTGATAGTTGTGTACGTAAGCAATGTCTACTTAATAATGCTTCTATAATGTTAGTGAATCAGGAAAACAGTCACTTAGACATGATATTCAATTTTAGACTCAACAAAGTCATCAAGTATCATTACCGAAGGGTAACAAACAATTGCTAACATTTGAGTCATTTTTCTGTGCTGAACAATTCTAAGCAATTTATATGGATTATTCAACTTAATCTTTATAATATTTTTCAGGCAGATATGTTGTATTCATATCATACTTAAAAAAACTGAAGTAGAGAGGCAGAAACCTGCCTAAGGTCACACAACTAGTAAATGGTTGAACCAAGATTTGAGTTCAGTGCATTCTGACTCCAGAGCCAACAAACTCAGCCATAAAGCTTTACAACATCCTTCCCTGAATACTTGGAGAGAACCAGAAATACAAAAATAGTTACCTATTACTTCTCCCACTTTGGCCTAGGCTTTTCGACTCTTTCTTTTTTTTTTTTTTTTGAAGTAGAGGCTGGCAAGCTTGGGAAGCAGTAAGGCTAAGTAAGGCTAACCCTGGCCTCAGGGAAGATGAAAGGACACAGGAGAACCAGAATTTTGAGAAATTTCCAGGGTCAAGGAACAGCAATTACAGGATCTAAGACAGAAAGGGATGAGTTTCACATGGTTACTATATAACTAACCGAGCCATAAAGAGGCAATTGCAGCAAAGGGAAGCAGTAAGCCAGAAATGCAGTCTGGGACAAGTCAGGAACCCAGAGTAAGCTCAAAATATCGGGAATAAAAGTAGTTATGGCTAAAGACAGGCAAAGGTGGCCAAAAATTTCAGGAGCTAGGAGAGGTCAGTCCAAGTCAGCAACACAGAATGTGGCAAGTATTGATTGGCATTTGGCATATTTTCTCCCTATGCACGAAGAAGGTTGAGAAGATTAGGTTTTAATTGAGGTCAAATGTAGTGGTTGAGTTCAGATGCTAGTAGGAACAGGACAGAGAGTAAATGGGAAGAGAGAACAACCTTGTTGATAAGAACAATGTGAGGGGCTCCTGGGTGGCTCAGCTGGTTAGGCATCCCACTCTTGATTTTGACTCAGGTCATGATCTCACAGGTTCGGGTTCATGGGATGGAGCCCTGCCTCCGGCTCAGCGCTGTGCAGAGCCTGCTTGGGATTCTCTCTCTGCGTAGCTCTCTGCCTCTTCCCACTCCCCATCCCCTATGTGCTCTCTCTCTCTCTCAAAATAAACAAATAAAACTTAAAAAAACAAAAGAACAATGCAAACATCACTGAGCTGATGAATGTGTAACCAGATGTGCTAAGTATTTTGCTAACCAACGAATTTAGTACTCAGAGTCCAGAATTCAGATGCAAGTGGGACAAGGAAATGAATCCATTTTAAAAATTAATGATTGATCTATTTTACAACCACATTAACTTTGTAAGTTATTTCCTTCCTGTCTTCCTGTCACATTTTTACAATTATATATATGTGTGTAAATACACACATATATATATATATATAAACTACACGTATAGAGATACACATACATACACCCATACACATAGAGTATATATAGTCAATGTTAAATTCCTTAAAAAGTTGATAAAGAAGCTATGCTGGGGGGCGCCTGGGTAGCTCAGTTGGTAAAGCACCCAACTTCAGCTCATGTCATGACCTTGCGGTTTGTGGGTTCGGGCTCCACGTCAGGCTCTGTGCTGACAGCTCAGAGCCTTGAGTCTGTTTTGGATTCTGTGTCTCCCTCTCTCTCTGCCCCTCCCCCACTCATTCTCCCTTCCTCCCTCTCTCTTTCTCTCTCTTTCAGAAATAAATATAAAAATATTTTTTTCAGAAATAAACAGTAAAAAAAAATTTAATAAAAAAAAAAAAGAAGCTATGCTGGATCATGAGAAGAACTATGATTTATATCCCTGAACCATATAGAACTACATATATCTTATATATGAACTCTTTCTTTTTGGAAAGTTCAGATAGCTTCTACCAGTTATCACATATGTGTCCATGTTAACTTATAACATTAACTAGTAGGAAAATTATTTTATCAATCCATGTATTTCTGTTTTAGGAAGTTATGTTGTACATCCATATTGCTTTATCAGTCAATATAGCCAGGAGACAGAATAGAATATAAAAAATAGTTTAGGTATGAGGTTGATAACACCAAGTTATCACCAATGGCAGTTGTAGGAAGCAGCTGCTAATTCCAGGGCTGGGGAACAAAAGGAAGTGGCTGGAATTATTAAACATAGGAACTTAGAGAAGGTTGCTACTGGAATGAACACTGGTTGCCCAAGTAAAGAAGGGTAGCTGATAAATATTTACAGAATGGCAAGCACACAGGTGTTCCTTCTGCCTTCCCTCCCTGCAGTCTCCCTCTGGCGCCCCCTATGGGCAGAGCCTAAAAGGTAGCAGCTGGCAAAGCAGAAACTGTTCTGAGACCCAGCCCAGCCTCGCGAAGCTGAATCCTGAACAGTGGGTTTGGACCTGAGAGACAATAACTTAAAAACAGGCAAATGTAGAAATATATTCAGTGTACTTAATCATTTAATAAATGAAATCATGTAATTTGTCTATGTGATCAGTTTAGAAAATCCGCAGATACTTATTTCAAGCTAAAATTACAAAAATATTTCATACATTTATTAATTATCTGGAAAATACTATGAATTCTTCTAAGTATAACGTTATTTCCCCAAAATGCAAAGAAACAAATTTACATGGAAGAAATGCCACAGAAAATTTACATAAACATTTCATTCCTGTATGTAAGATGAGCATATATAAAAAATTTTTAAATACTTTTTTGTTTTAAATTATTACAGTTCTACTGACCTGAAATACGATTTTAATTTATAAAATATCTCCAATATTATTTAAATAGCATGAACAGTCTGTCTAAATATATACTTGCCTAATTTAAGAATTTCCTTGCTAATGTCATAATGTGTGATGGACTATTATGACCATTACTTTACAGAACAATTTAAACAGCATCCAAGAGACATATCTAATAGACCCCCAATTATCCTTGTAACTAGACCACTGAATATTATTTAAAAATAAAAAAAATTCAATTATCTTTACTAGAGCAATATTTACATTTTAGAAACTTTAAAAGACACAGACAAAATAATCTTACCAGACCAAGAAAATCATAGTTAATGTTTTAACGCTTTTACTTTCAAGATATCTCTTTTTAATTTTTAAAATCCTATTTGTGATCTAATTCTATGTGCAAAGTTATATTCAGTTTTTTTTATTATAAATGTTTTCCTGTGATATTAAAGCTTCTTGTAAAAATAATATTTATGAACTTTTTACTCTTCTTTGAATAGACGAGCCATAATTTCATTAAATGGAATGTTATAAAAATGTCACAATGTTAAAAAATAGAATTTCAAGTTGTTGTTGTCGTCGGTGGTGGTGGTGGTGTGTGTGGGGGGGTGTTATAAAAGATAGAAAATCTGTATCTCCTCTTTGTCAGTCTCTCAGCTACCATTATTTGTTCTTAATATGTTTGCTGCTCTTTTCAAATTAGATGTTTTTAATCTGCCAAGGACTTGGAAATCATACGATCAAACGTGTTAGGATTTTCTCTAAATTCAGAGTTAATGTGCTTTGAAATGAGAGTTTGAAATCTCTCCTCTGACAAAACTGCATGAGCTTTGGCACATAAATAAATGAGGTGTCATTTACTTTAGTAATTCAATACCTGCTCTTTTTCAAAAATATATATTGTTCAAGATTCTTGGGCTGAATCAAGTTGGTTGGTATCATTAAATTAAATGTATGCCATTCAAAGCAGGTGTCATTAAATGAGATACTGTAATTCATTTTGAAGCAGCTTTAGTGACTCAGTCACATGAGAGTTTAAATTTGCATTAAAACAAGGGATGAATAAATGACCAAAATAATAGAATTTAATATAGACATGAAAATATTGCTGGGTACACATGAAACCATACTCAGGTTCACCAGTTCATAGAGGGTCTGTGAATGTGCTTTATCAAATAAGGCAAATTTCATTTATTTAATTATAAAAATGCTAGTGAGGGTGATACGAACGAGACTAGAAGAACAAGTTGTAGACATTTTCAATATCCTTTGTGGAAAGTGGCTTAGCAATCTAGATCTAGAGCATTTAAAATTTTCTCACCTTCTGATTCCATTTCATTTTTAAGATTCTATTCTAATAATTCAAAATGCAGACAAAAATTTATGCAGAAAGATGTTCATAGTAGCATTATTAATACAACAAAGACTGGAAACTCTAAGCATCTAGTGCTAGCAACAGAATAAATTCTGGTACTTCTCCAGGTTAAACTAATGCAAACATAAAAATGATATTTAGTGTCTCATTTTAATGATGTGAGAAAATTGTACAGTATTAGGTTTAAAAAATGTAAAACTGTGTCTAATTATGTGACTAAAAAGAAAATTCCCGTGGAGAAAAGCCATAAAGGAAACGCACCAAACTCTTAAAAATGGTTATCTGTGGCTAGTCAATGGTTGATTGTTAGCTTCTATTTTTTTGTATTTTCCAAACTTTCAGAAGTGTGCATTTTTAGAAATCAGAAATAAACAGTGCATATTATAATGATTTTTAAATGATGGATTCTATAACCCATGGTATCTGAAGTAGAAACATTATTTTCATGCACACAAATCTCATATTCTGTTCATGACAGTTGCTATTTGGACAACCTGGTCCACTTGTTGAGAGAACTGGGCGGATGCAACTTAGCTTTGGTGGATAGGAAGTTATGCAGCCTCTTCAGAGGCTGTGTCCCAGAGCCTGCTAGTTCTCTCCCTATTATATGTATTCATCTTTTTCAAGGATAGAGGGTTTAATTGGGCACTAAGTTGTCCAGCAAGTAGTTTCTAGCCAATGAGAAATGAACAGAAGCAACACGACAACTTTTGAAGCACGTTCCTACAAAGAAAGTTCTGTGCCCATCTTTTCTTTTCCCTTCTTTTCACTGGTTAGGATGCAGATGTTAGAGTGGACACTAGAGAAGCCTCTTTTTTTGGACTTTGGGATGGGAAATGAATATTAAGGATGCCAGAGGAACTAGAGTAAGTTTCTACCACTGACAGCGAAAAATTTGCCCAGGACTGCCTACCTCAGACTGCTGTGTGGGGCAAAAAGAAAATCTTTTGGCCTTTAGTATAACAGCCAAATTAGTATCCTAACTATTGCTGTTCTATCTGACAGAAGCAGCTGGATTTGGTTGGCTACTTTTAGAAGATTAGTTCACCATTAATTACACCCAAACTAAAATTACTATATTTATTAGCCATTCCCCAACATTTAAATAGCTAATCTTAACGCATTCTATAGGGCAATTAATATAGCTATTTGAGAGTGCAGAGTGCCATGCTACTTGAAACCAGATGTCCCCGAAGCCATCTAGGGTTCTTCTAAGAATGAATGCCTTTTTTTTTTTTAATTAAAAATCACTCATAATTTGCCATATGGCTCAGACTCAGTTGCTGGAGAAGATTCAAAGTATTTGTTGGGATGATGTTGGGAGCACTTTCAGGCCACATGGCTTTCTACACCAGTACTGAATTAAGAATCAGGTTCTCAGCCGTTCACAATAGAATGTTAGAAACTTCAGATCTGATGTCTTAAGTATAAAGTAACTTTGATTTACTTTACATCTTAGAATACTATATGCTATGGTCCCTTCTTAGAGAACTAAATCTTGAATTAACCACAACAGAATACTGTTCAAGCATTTAAAATGCCTTTATTTGAAAGACTAATAGATGTATTAGCAATCTATTCTAGATTCTCCAAATCATGTCTCCTATTAAATCAAAACATCAGAAAACAAAAACGTATACAAAAAGTTAGTATTTGACTGGTGTTTCTGACCCAATCTAGGAGAATCATTACTGGATGTAATGTCTCTGTGAAAACACTTTCTTCTTTCTTTTTCTTTTTTTCTTCCTCTTCCTCTTCTCCTCCTCCTCCCCCACTCCTTTTTCTGGCAATACTTAATTCAATAAGCTCTCCCTTGAATTTAATTTCCAGAAGTATAAGGTGAACTTCAAGCTTCCTTTCTTTCAATTATATATCTCACATATACATATAAAACCCAGTGTTTCCCATTTAATCACAACTACTCTGGTGGATATGTGCCCTTTTAGCCACCTAGCATATATTCGCATTACTCTTCCTGACATCACCCTACTCCAAGGCAACCCATGTGCTTCAAGGGTAACTGACTTGGCCTCCAAATTAAAAGTAGACTCTCTGGCTCAGTCCTCAGGAATTGGCATGACCCCATACCTAGGTCACATTTATTGAGAAAAGAATGGGCAAGTGCTCTAAGTTGATTCATTTAGGCCAAAGCTCAGGATTTTTGTTTGAGAGTAGAAAAAACTTTTCTTCTTTGCTGAGTATCAGTGAGATAGCATGTATAAGATACAAGTTCTCGACCATTCATAATAGATTGTTGGCTACTTCAGACTAGACATTTTAATCACAAAGAAACCTGAATGTGAACAAGGTAACCATGTTGGGACCATGAAGTAGGAAGCCTCCACAGAATATAGGTAGCACTAAAGTAGAGTTGAGAAATGGAGAGAGCATGAGTGTGGGTCCTTTTCTCATCTTTTAAGTAGACAGATCAAGCCTGACCTTGTCAAGCTTACCTCTGGATTTCAGTCACCTTTGCCTATGAATTTATTTTATTAAAATCAATTTGAGATTGATTTTCTGTTGCTTGTAACCAAAAGCAAGAAATTGAGACAAATTCAGGGCTTATCTCCAACACTAATTTCATCTCACATTCCTGATAATGACAATTTCCTCTCTTCCAGGTGGTCCTTGTTTTGTTTTGTTTTTAATTTAATTACACCATTTTACAGTATGTTTAATTTCATAAACCTTTGCAGACTTTTCTTGCATTGCATGGAAAGGTGATGAGAAAGAAACATATGTTAATTCTCTGCTTACTTTGTCAGACATTTAATGTGTACTATTTTATTTAATTGTCAAAACTGAGACTTTAGATTTTTTTTTAATGTTTATTTATTTTTGAAGGAGAGGGAGACAGAGTGTTAGTGGGGGAGGGGCAGATAGAGAGGGAGACACAGAATCCAAAGCAGGCTCCAGGCTCTGAGCTGTCAGCACAGAGCCCGACGAGGGGCTCAAACTCACAAACCATGAGATCATGACCTGAGCCAAAGTCGGACACTCAACCGACTGAGCCACCCAGGCACCCTAAAACTGAGGCTTTAGGATTTCCACTAATCTGTAAGGAAAATAAGATTCAGAAAAGACAAGATTCCCAAGGTCACACAGCCGTTAATTCAGCTGCTAGGATCTGAATCCCCAAAGCTCAATCTCTATTACACTAGACTGCTTTTGATGAGTAACAAATTCCAAACAAATAATAACAGGCCCAGGGAAATAGCATTTAATATATGAGTGTTTGAAACATTGGCTACTGCCTGCCTCTCTAAATTTGTGTCACATTTTAAGAATTAAAATTTTTGTTTTGGAAAAAAATGAGTCTTTTTCAGGTCACATAGGGATAATTTCAATGTCTGCAAAGTAAGACAGGTTATCACTGAGTCCTAAAAAGAGAAAAACGTGAATGTGCTAATTTGAACAGTCTGACAACTAGTACCTATTTTCCCTCAATCTTTGTCTTCAGGAAGCACCATATGTTTGAAATGATTCTTTATTAAAGAGCTATTTTTAGATATCTTCCCCATCTCTCTAAGCCAGGTCTCACAGTTCAAATCTACCTCTATAGTTAAAGCATGATTCTTGGCCATTCTTCTGTTTTCATACTTTAATTTCTCCTTTGATTTTTTTTGGCAACTTTCCAGTCCATAATAACCTCCTTCCCCTGCAGATGGAGGCCAGCCTCTTTGTCTACTTTTATATCATGTTTTTCTAGCATGCATTGAAGTTCAAGTTTCATTCTTTTTCTTTCAACATCTGTTTAATTCTTCATTTTAAATTCTTGCTCCCCTCCTCTCTCTAAATCACCACTCTATCAGCCAGCCTCTTCCCTAATTGTTGATATTGGCAACTATCCCTCTGTGAGCTACTCCATAGATAGCAAAATCATGTCTAAATCTCGTGGCAATCACTAACTGACCACTTCAAACTGATCCTATGCAATACAGAAAATATAAAAAAAATATACAGAAAATATAGGCTCTGGACTTCCAGGTCTACATAGAAATATCTTCAAGGGACAAAAAAAAAAATCTCCAATCTGGAGATGCTGACATAGTGGGAGCAGCATTAATGATGGTGTTTATGAATGTCAAAGTTGGAGCACATGAGGAAGAATAATGGAATATTGTCTGATGCATCGTTTCACGTAAGAGTGGATGATAAAAATGTAAGAATCATGGCCGGGCGTGAAACTCAGATCAAACCATGAAAGCTACACCATGACAGTGCGCTGACAAGAAAGCAGTAACTGTGAAAACTTATGTAAGGCCACCTTCAGCTGCAACATGTTCTGGTTATTTCAAAGCATTTGCACCTAGAGATATAAATAATAATCTATTTACCTTGGAAAAACAACTCCCACACAAACATTTCACATCCGATTCCATGAAAGAAGAACACTGAACAGGCTACAAATATTTCACAAGGTTTTACTGTGTTTCTGGGTTTCATAACAGTTTGTGATTAATTTAAATGGACACTGTCAAACTTTTTACACTATTTTAGCAAGAATTTATCCTTGCTGGGTTATAGGATCTTGGATCCCAGGAAATGTAGAAATGGTTATTTACAAAATTTAGTATGCAATGACCTTTTTAAAACTTTTTTTTAAAGTTAATTTATTTATTTTGAGAGAGAGACTGTGTGCATGCAAGCAGGGGAGGGGCAGAGAGAGAGGGAGAGAAAGAATCCCAAGCAGGATCCTCAGTGTTGGCACAGAGCCTGATGCTGAACTCAACCCATGAACTGTGAGATCATAACCTGAGCTGAAATCAAGAGTCGGACGCTTAGCTGATTGAGCCACCCAGGTGCCTCTAAACTGGTTTCTAAATTTTTTTCAGCATAATACCTACTATCTGTGAGAGTGCAGGGAAACACTCAATCTCAGTTGACAAGATTGTAAATTGACATTATCTTTTGGGGAACAATTTGGCAATATATGTAACAATTCTCTAAAATTGTGAGTAAATTACTTGCACTTGGCAATTCTACTCTAATGAATTTATCCAAACAGTAGTAAAGAAGAAAGGCATATATTTATTTGTCTGACTATTGATTAAAATACTATTATAGACAAAAAAGAACAAACAGAAAACCTTACAAGGCTGACAACAGAGGATCTACTGAGTAAGCTGGGATATATCTACACTGTAGAATACTATATAGTCACTGAAAATGATGCTGCAGAATCCATTTATTGGTCCCAAAAGATACAGAGGATAAATTAGGTTAAAAAGAGTATTGAGCGCACACTCTTGGTTGGCATGTTTTAGATGCTGGAAGAACAATACTGAACAAATCAAAGCACATTCCGGGCCACTGCACCCATACTCTGGTGTTGACCTTAGCACCATATAGTATCAGCCTGTTTTGTCAACGTGTACACATTGTGCACACATAGTTTAGCTGGCAAATTATATTTTAGGTTGTTCTCTCTGGAGAGTGTGTTTATGCTTCCTTTCTCCTATTTTAAAATTTTTGTTTAATGTTTCTATTTATTTTTGAGACAGAGCATGAGCAGGGGAGGGGCACAGAGAGGGGGAGACACAGAATCTGAAGCAGGCTCCAGGCTCTGAGTTGTCAGCACAGAGCCCAATGTGGGGCCTGAACTCACAGAGTGTGAGATCATGACCTGAGCTGAAGTCAGACGCTCAACCGACTGAGCCACCCAGGCAACCCCCCTTTCTCCTGTTTTTTATATTATCCAGTATTTTGTATAATGAATAATCAGGTTATTTTTAATTTAAAGATTTTCATATGCAACAGCCAGTAATAGTGAAAAAGTAGTGAAAAGGAGCGATGAGAAAAGGTTTTCTAAACACAGGAAGCAACCCACTTCTACTTCAGATGTATTTCATTCACAAAAATTAAGGCCAAGACAAACAGAAAAAGAGACAGCCAGCAGGACAATTATTTCAATAGATGTTTTCATTCTTTTTACCGAGACAATTCAGGAGGAAAAGATATATATATCTCATATATAGATATAGATATAGATATAGATATAGATATAGATATAGATATAGATATAGATATAGATATAAATATAGATATAAATATAGATATAAATATAGATATAAATATAGATATAAATATAGATATAAATATAGATAGATTTTATTATCCCTCTAGTATAGTTTTGGGATTATAACTTTTCTGTAGGGACGAGAGGTCAGAAGCCAAAAGATTTCACTGAAAAGGTAGATTTGAGATACCAGAAATGATGCCAGATAAGAAAAAGAATACAATTTATGCAGGATCAGAAGTGTAAGTGAAGGATTCTGTACTTGGAATTTTAAATACTCCCTCATTTATGTATCATAAATCCATGAAGTAGGTATTCTCCATTTGTTTCACATGAAGAATGTGAGAAGGTTATCACGTTCATGTTCATGCACTTAGGAAGTAAGGAAACAAGATCTGAATGCATATCTGGGTCCACAATTAGTCCTTCTTTCATGAACTTGGTTGGTAGAGAAAACAAGATATAATAGAGTCAAAGACCTGAAAAGTCAGAGTTTTAGGTCAGCAAAGGACCTTATAGATCATGTGTTTCCATTTCCTCATATTATAGACGGGAATACAATGACTCTGGGAGGCTAAGAAACTTATCCAGGGTCACATTCCATCAGCAGTAGAGAGTAATGATCATAAAATATCATAATTTGAATCATTAAGCAATTATTTTATTTTCCTTTGGCCATTGTTCGGTGCCAGTTAGCAAATTATTCAGTGATCACATATCACCCAGATAGATAGCTTCATGCAATTAATTCCATTTACATTTTAATTGAAGATATTCTGCATTTAATATCTAACTGAAAAGGAGAGCCAGAGAACTTACTTTTTTAATTATTTAGTTTTTGTTTCCATTACCTTTATCAACTCTTCCTAAATACTGTGTGGTTTGAAAAGATGAGTAGACAAGGTTTTCAAATGATGCAATATATTTACTATTTTGACAGACCATCATGGGCTTCCAAATGTTCCCCATTTTAGTAGTTTTAATAGCATTTATATTTGGTATTACAATGAGATTTGGCAGTCCATCTCTGGAGCAGTAACTCCTTATTTGGGTAATTACCTGGCAGTCTGCTCACACAAAACCATGTAAACAGATGAGGCTAAAAACTATCTGAATTCATTCCTTGCTGAGGCAAGCACAAAGTGAAAGCTATGCATCAAACGAAGTATCCCTCCTTTTTGAGGTGGCCTCTGCCTAAACCACATGGTGCTGATGAAACTGCAGAGCATCTGGTGAAGCCATGAGTAATCTTTTTAAAACCCAAGGAACCTATCTGAAGTGTCTGGTCCACCCGTTGTGAATCTAAATAAAGTCAACATCCCATATACGTCTATACTCATAGCAAGCATTTATAAAAGACAGTGTTCCCTCTTGCTTCCTCTTCCTGCACCCAATGTGATAAAGCGTGAAAAAAAGTCTCATGAAAGGTAAGATATACAAGTTCCTAAGGCAAGCTTTTTGTAGCATATTGGAAAAATAAAAATGAAATGGGCTTAAGAAGAGCAGTTTGATCAGAGGATGGGATCTACTTGTCATGACCCTTAGCAAGTGGTCATGACTGTAATGCCATCAGGAGCCTAAGCCATTCAGAGTTACGCCCCTGCCCAGCAGATGGTACTCTCAGGGCATGCACGGACTTCAGGAGAGCCCCTATAGGTTATCCGTCAAGGTTCAGGACAGGGACCACCTCTGGATGCCTGCTATGAACAATCCTGGTCAGCTTTACACAACTTCCATGCAAATAAAATGAGTCACTAGGGAGCATCCTTCTTATCAGGACAGTCTTAAGGGTGAGGCTACGCAAAAAGAGCTCAGAGAAAAAAAAAAAAAACCTTAGCTAGTTTATAGAGAAGAATTCTGTAACCAGTGGATCTCTCAAACTTTCCTTAGCGAGCTGACATCCCTCTCTTTATTACTCAGGTTAGTGTCTATTTATAACTGCATTTCTTCAGTACAGTGGACAATCTGTAGCCCTTGGTTTTCCAATTTTAGCGCCAGTAAGAATTATTTGTTTCAAGTGCAGACTCCCAAGTTCCATCCCAGACATTCTGGCTTTCTCCACATTACCTCTAGTTTTACGTTTCTCAATGGTTTTCATCCATGATGCCTTTTGAAATAGGGTGTGTGTCTCTTTCCACTTTGAGAATTGTGTGTTGGGACAAATCTTTACCAACTTTACTTTTATTTTCTATTATGAAAAAAAATGGGCTTATTTTGTCCCAGTTGACAAATATAATTACTATTATATTAAAATACTTAATGTGTTTTTTTCAAACTACATCCCTGTTAAGAACTGTCATTTTTCCATCATTTTTCCATCAGTTTTCCCCAGTTAAGAACTGTCCTGTGGTGCCTCAGTGGCTCAATCAGTTAAACATCCAACTCTTGGTTTCAGCTCAGATCATGATCTCACAGTTTGTGAGGTTGAGCCCTGCCGTGGGCTCTATGCTGGCAGCGTGGGGCCTCCTGGGGATTCTCTCTCTCCCTCTCTCTCTGCCCTTTGCATTCTCTCTCTCAAAATAAATAAGTGAACTTAAAAAAAAAAAAGAAAGAAAGAACTGTCCTATTCCTAAGGAGTATTTGTATAACTTATGTTTGTGGTTGATGTGGGTTGTTGGAATTTGGGAGAAACAGAATGGAGAGACACATGGGTGTAAGTAGTATCCTTGGTGCCAAGATGTAGGGAGAGCCATTGCTAGTCTCAGGGTAAAGTATATTAATAATAAAATATCAAGAATCTTGGGACATCTTAGACAGGAAGATTATTATTATTCAACAAGTTTGTATCAGAGATACTTTTATACTGGCTGATGTGTAGCTACTGCACTAATCCCCAGATGGCCTTCTCCCTTGATGTCTAGGCTCCTCCATTTGCCCCCTCAGACCAACTGATGATTCAGGTACTAAAGCATTGACAATTACGTGGCAGGGGGCATCCAGGCTGGTGATCCTGACCTGTGATTGCATTTAATTGACTGCATTCAATTTAGCAACCAAAGTGGTTGCTAAATATGTTGAATATCACTTTGGATAGGGGTAAAATATAAAAACATTCATAATAATCCATTATTTTGATTGAGCCATCTGTAGAAACATGAGAAGAATGAAGGGGCTCAGATGAGACCTGAAGAATTACCCACCTAAGTGTTACCTACATTACCAACTCAAAGAAGCATATGTTCAATAAATGGTAGTTGTTTTAAGCTACTACGTTTGAGTTGGTTTGTTATACATTAGTAGCAATTGATATAAAAAGGGCTATGTGCTTTCACTTCCCACAGTAGCCAGTTCAAGAAGGAAGCTTTTGGGGCGCCTGGGTGGGTCAGTAGTTAAGCGTCCGACTTCAGTTCAGCTTATGATCTCATGGCTGGTGAGTTCAAGCCCTGGGTCAGGCTCATGTGCTGACAGCTCAGAGCCTGGAGCCTGCTTCGGATTCTGTGTCTCCCTCCTCTTTCTGCCCCTCCTGGCTTGTGCCGTCTCTCCCTCTCTCTCAGAGATAAACATTATATATATATATATATATATATATATATATATATATATATATATATATAAAAGATCCCAGGTCAGATAGGAGGGTTTTGTCACTAACATGAGTGGCATTTGACCACTGCAAAGGACAGCATCTCTCCTTTATGACTGTAAAGGTTTGTTCTTGTTGCATTTTAGCTTAGTTCATCCTTAGTTGAGTACAGAGATGAAGAATAAATGAGGAGTTCCAAAGGATCCTGTGTGATGAATTCAACAAGTAGAATCTAGGGGAAACATCTCCTTCTTTCTTTTCTTAGGGGCTGCCTCACAATAAGGTGGTTTCCAATAAATAAGTAGAATTCCACAAATAGTGGTTTTACTGAGAATGGCTTTTTGCTGATTCTGTGGCTCAGATAATAAACAGGTCAGGGAAATGTTAATCTCCTGAGTTAGCTGCCAATCAGTGTTAGAAGTAACCTAGGCCTGGGGCGCCTGGGTGGCGCAGTCGGTTAAGCGTCCGACTTCAGCCAGGTCACGATCTCGCGGTCTGGGAGTTCGAGCCCCGCGTCGGGCTCTGGGCTGATGGCTCAGAGCCTGGAGCCTGTTTCCGATTCTGTGTCTCCCTCTCTCTCTGCCCCTCCCCCGTTCATGCTCTGTCTCTCTCTGTCCCAAAAATAAATAAAAACATTGAAAAAAAATTAAAAAAAAAAATATTAAAAAAAAAAAAAAGAAAAAAAAAAAGAAGTAACCTAGGCCAGAACAGTAGCCTCTGTGGGTAACATAATCCTTAACTTTATGCTTTATATAATTAAAGTCTCATTTTAAATTAAGCACTAACTTAACAGCTATGTATGGAATAATTTCCCATGCTTCAGCTACCTTATTAAGGACAGCAAGAAGTCAAAATGGTTTTAAGTAGCATTAAAGGGAAGCCTTCTTTAAATCCTACTGTTCAGCTTTTTAGGTAATGGGTTATATGTCTTTCATTAGATTAAAAAAAACCTTAATCAATTAATTGGAAGAGCTCAATGCAGAAAATGTTTCATTAACTACACAGAGCAAATAATAAGAGAAAAAGGAATTGGAATTTATGTGTATGTGTGAAAAGAAAAGAATTTGATTCACAGGGGTTCAGGAAAACAAGAAAAACTGCAGGCGAGTATTTGCTCAGACTGCATAAATAGCTTCGGGGTTAGGAAATTAACGAGGGAAGGGAATTGCTCAGTTTCAGAAGAGAGAACAGGAAGCCATGGCCTGAAGCTACGGAAGGAAGCTCAGCCTAGCTGTGAGGAAACACAGGGAGTTAGAGAGAATAGTTAGCAGGGCAGCACACACACAGAAAAGTAGACTGAGAAACACCAGCACAGACGTTACATAATCTGTGAGGAAAGATTATGTAAGACACAGGCGTTGCGTTAGATATAGCAAGGGGCTTCTGCGCAGCTTTTGCTGAAGTCCGTTTTCACATGCTTTTGTGCCTTTGCGTTTCAAGGACATTTGACATCCTACTATGCTCAGCTGTTTGTGCATGATCTCATTTACTTATGAGAATCTATGAATTAGGTACTTCTTCCATACCCAGTTCTACATAATAAGGACAGAACCAGGATTGGAACAGCTTCTCGCACAGGATACCGAAGGCTATGCTCACTACCCCTCTTCATCGTCTTTAACATAAAAACTTGTATTCTTCAATACCACAAGACCCCGGTTTGCCTAAACCCAGCGTCTTAAAAGAGAGCACCATCCAGCACAGGTTTGGGATGCCTCCTCCTTATTCAGTAGGCTCCAAGCAGGAAATACTGTGCTTAGGGTCAAGAGACAAGGACTAGGAATGCAGCCCCTAGGGAGATCCCCTTCTTGCTGCTCGCCCAGGCTACTTTTACTCTACTCTCTGCTTCACAAACTCTGCTACCAGGATAGCTGTGGTTGGCTTGGGCAAGGGGCATGCCCAGTGCCTTGTTGTGTAGAGTTCTCAGACACTGCTGGCGCTGAGAATATGCATTTTGCTGCAAGGCTTGAGGAGTTGGTGTCTTCGGGGAATTTCCCCCGCTGCATCTGTTAACATTTCCAAAAACGTGTTTTCCTCACTACAATACGTTTTTGTTCTTTGTTAACACTACAGCTAAATAGACCTTACCTTCCAAATGGGAAAAAAGTCGGGGGTGGGGAAGGTTTATTCATACATGAACTGGACCTGTACACTGAGGAATTTGTAGAACTTGAGCCAAAAGAAGTAATTTAGAACTACCTTAGGTAGAGGAGAAAATTACCCTGTGTCACCCTCTAATCAATAACCTATTAGGTGATCAAATGTCATCTTCTGTAGCTGCCATGAGTCCTACTAATCCCAGCTTTACCAATATTTCCATAGGCAACCCCTATTCCATGGCAAAGCTTTGTTTCAAACCAGAGCATGTAGTTCAGGTCAGAATTTGTCCTAAGATATTTTGTTAAACTGATCATAAGCAGAGGCTCAAACATGTTCAGGTCACATTTAATTGAAACCTTGGAAATAAGCCTCCTTACCATCATTTTGAGACAACTGAGCCTAAGACCCATTAATTATCACCAGCATATTCATTTTATACTCAATGTAAATAAGTATATTCACATTAGATGTGATCCCATCAAAAAGCTGCTTAAGTAAAATACCTGAAGTAAAATACTCACTTTTATGAATGCAATTAATTTTTTTTTTTCAGTGCATCAACTAAGCTACTCTGTGGCAAAATTCCAGTTCTAGAGCCACTCTACTGGAAAAGGAAAGTTACTCAGAACGTTTACTTCTCAGAGTTATTTTGCTCACATCATATCATTATTACATAAGCCATGAATGGATGTAGACAGATATGATATATATATATGTACATATATATATATATGTATATATATATATATATATGTACATATATATATATTATTTTCTCAGGTGATGGGTAAGTTAAACAATACACACTGGCAAACTGTTTCGGTTTGGCAGATACAGGAATGAATCGAGACACACTCTACTAGTTTGACACACAGTTGGAATGTTTTCTACACAAGGGATGAAAACAAAGTCAGTTTAGACCACTTTCTGATAAGGATACTTCTTATTCCGTATTTACCAGCATGATGCTGTTGTTTTTCAAAGGAATGAGATTGGAGAATTATTTCTATTGGGTATGGAAAACTTGAATGTCTTCAAATAAGATACCAAATTTATTTTTCACTTTAAACGCCAGTGGTAAGAGCACACATATTTTAATAAGGATGGGATAGTCATGCTCGTCCTTTGGAAAGATCCCTGATTGGATCTGCAGTTGGGACAAGATGACAACTTAGAGAAGTGTAGTAATAGCTGTGCTTCATACTCAATGCTTTTAAGTAATAAGGTTAACACGCAGGAGACATCCCCAGAAGGGAAACTGTATGATACCTCTTCCTCAATAAAAGTCTTGCTGTCAGAAGAGAACACATGAGAAAACAAGGTAGGGACCGCGTGTCCTGCCATCTTCCAGTGCAGACCAAATGTGTGGAGCTGCTGTGCTTTTCCTCTCCAAACATCTGCAGATCATCAATCACTGAAGAGCAGAGACGGGAGGGAGAGGATAGGGCTGCAGTTCGAGGAAGGGGTCAGCTGCCTCCGAAAAGGCGTCAGCTAATGAACTCCTAATGAAGGCACAGATACTCACAAACCAGACACTCTCAGGGTCTGCAAGAGGCAGAGAAATAGCCCCCAGGAGACCTGGGCTGAGCAATATCTACAGAAAGTCACTGATATTTATTTCTACTCTAACTCCATGTGTTTGGGCATGAGAATTCAAAGCACATAAGAGTCTTTGTGTTAAATATTCATCTTAATTACTAATTCCCACATGGCTCCAAAAAGGAAAAAAAAAAAAAAAACCTATATGGTAATTAAATAAGACACCTATCTTATCCTGCCTAGAACAAAGCCAGGCATGATTAATAAATGAAATAGATGCTCATCTTCAGCAATTAATAAAGGAGCTCCAAAAATACCCTTGACATTGATCATCAAGATAAAACAGAATTCTTAGGGGACCAAGGCACCTTGGAGCTTGAGAGGTGCTAAACACAGACATTCTCCCTACAACTTCCCCTTCTATCTGAAAATTCAGCCCTGTCTGGAAGGGGGACACTTGTGTTTAGATATCTCCAATTCCCCACCTGTTCCCCTTCCCTGCCCTCGTATCTCCACATCTACTCCATCAACAATCTTCTCAAAGAGATTCTGAGTAAATTCACTGCTAATGCTCTCTCTCTCTCTGTCACTCTGACCCAAGTTACAATCTTCCCTACTATACTGAAATAGCATCCCAGCTGGCCTTTCTGCTTCCAGCTTTACCTCCAACAATCCATTCTTCACACAAAGTATTGAAGAAGTATAAGTGGGTTCAGATGATGGTTGTTTAAGCTCCTTATTGTGGTCTATTAACTCCAATATGACCCATCCCAATCTTCTCTTATAACTTCATCTACTTTCCCCCCCTCCTCCCTATGTTGGCCTTATCTCCTTCCCTACAATATGTGCAGGTCATTCACACCTTAGGGCCTTTGCAAGACTTGCTACTCCAGGAGTTTGGGATTTTCTACCCTTTGATGTTGACTTGACTTGCCTCTCAACATTTATGTTTTTTTTCATTAAAATTTTTAAATGTTGTTATTTATTTTTGAGAGAAAGAGAGACAGAACTCCAGCAGAGGGGGGGCAGAGAGAGAGGGAGACACAGAATCCGAAGCAGGCTCCAGGCTCTGAGCTGTCAGCCCAGAGCCCAATGCGGAGCTCGACCCCACGAACCGTGAGATCATGACCTGAGCCAAAGTCAGACACAACCAACTGAGCCAACCAGGCACCCCTTTTAACATTTATGATTTAATTAAAAATAACTTCTTTGGAGATGTTTCCCTGATGGCTCAATCTGAAGTATCCACCCATCATCTGCCCTTCTCTATGATGTTGCCATCTTACATTTTTAAAATTATTTTTCTTGAGGTGTAACTCACATAACAATGTTAACAATTTCAGACTAATTTTTTAAAAATTTATTTAAAAATAAATAAATAATTTATTTATTTTTTGGGGGGGACAGAGAGAGAGAGAGAGAGAGAGAGAGAGAGAGAGAATCCTAAGCAGGCTTTGCACTGTCAGCAGAGCCCAATTCAGGGCTTGATATCACAAACCCAGAGATCATGACCTGAGCAGAAACCAAGAGTCAGTCGCTTAACCGACTGCCACCCAGGTGCCCCAGAGTAATTTTTTAAAATAAACTCTGCCCCCAATGTGGGGCTTGGGCTTACTGCTCCAAGATCAAGAGTCCCATGCTCTACCAACTAAGCCAGGCAGCTCCCCCTAAAATGAACAATATTAAAGTGAACAATCCAGTGGCACTTTGTGCATTTGCAATGTTGTACAGCCAACCTCCATCTATTCCCCAAATATTTTTATTACCCCAAAAGGAAATGCTGTACTTATTAAGCAGTTGCTCTCTATCTCATCCTCCTGAGCTCCTAGCAACTATCAATCTGTGTTCCGTCTCTATGGATTTACCTTTTCTGCATATTTCATATAAATGGAGCCACACAATATGAGGCTCTTGGGTTCTGGGCTTATTTCACTTAACATAAGGTGTTCTAGGTTCATCCACATTGTAGCATATTTTAGTATTTAGTATTTAGTATTCCTTTTAATGGCTAAATAATATTCCATTTTAGGTGTATACTACAATTTGTTTATCCATTCATCTGTTGATGGATACAATTTGGATAGTTTTAAGATTATTTTTCAGGTGTAATTTATCTGAAATTATCATGTTCATTTGCAATTTTACTTATTTATCATTTGTGTCCCTCTACGACTGGAATGCAAGTTTTATGAGATCAGGGACATGACTCTCCATTACTCTACCTCTAGTAAATCACTATTGAGTAAATAATGGCCAAACTTACATTCCATCAGATTTGGGGGATTTACTACCCATGGACTTCCTCTGAAGTCCATTGCTTTAACCTTCCTCACTGCTACCATATGGAAATGTCTCTTGATAGGGCCTTAGCCTTCACTGCCAGAATCTAGAACAACTTCAGTATTTCTAGATAATGTTTCCCAAACTTTTCTGGTCATAAAATTCATTTTGTATAAATGTTAAAATACTCTCCTCTGAGTATTGATACAGAGTGGGTACCTCTACATTAAAATGCTCATGACCCTTTTCACAATCATGGAACATTCCAAGATATGCTATGATCATGCATATTTGGGAATATTAGCTGAAAGCAACAGTTTTCTACCATGACTTGCATAGAGTTGCCTAAAGAAATTCTTTAAAGTATCAGCGCATTGGCTCAACACTTAGATATTCTGATTTAATCTGGGATAAGGAGTGAGAATTGGGATTTTTAAAAAAAATCTTCCGTGGTGACTCCAATAAGCCAAGTTCATAGGCTTAGAGTGCTGGTTCTCAGCTTGTCTATCCATCAGAATCACTTGGGAAGATTTTTAAAGTCCCCATGCCCAAGTCTGAACCCAGACAAGTTAAATCAGAACATCTAGACATAACATAAATAATTTTTTACAGTCTTTTAATTTTTTTTTATTTATGTATTTTAAAATTTTTATTTGAGAGAGAGTGAGAGTGCATGAGTGGGGAAGAGGGGCTCCCCATGTGGAGCCTGATGCAGGGCTTGATCCCAAAACCCTGGGATCATGACCTGAGCCAAAATCAAGAGTCGTACACTCAACCAACTGAGCCATCCAGGCTCCCCAACTTTTTATTTTTAAATAATTGTAGACTTATAGTAAAGTTGAAATAATGATAATCACTATATAACTTTTACCCAGCTTCCTCTAACACTATATCTTATATAACCATAGTCAATTATCAAAATCAGGAAATTAACATTGATAGGATATTTTAACTAATCTACAAGTCTTATTAAAATATTACCAGTTTTGGAGCACCTGGGTGGCTCAGTGGGTTAAGCATCCAACTTTGGCTCAAGTCATGATCTCACGGTTTGTGAGTTTGAGCCCCACGTTGGGTTCTGTGCTGACAACTCGAACCTGGAGCCTGCTTTGGATTCTATGTCTCCCTCTCTCTGCCCCTCCCCTGCTCGTTCTCTCTCTCTCTCTCAGAATAAACATTTAAAAAAATAAAAAGAAAATAAAATATTACCAGTTTTCCTGGTAAACTAATGGCCATTTTATCATTCAGGGTTTCATTCAGGATCCTGCATTAGATCATGAGATTGAAGGAGAAATTCACATCACATAAAATTAACCATGTTGAAGAATGCTGGCCAGTCATTTTGTAGACCACTCCTCAACTGGATCTGTCTGATTTTTTTAATGATTAAACTGGATTATGCTCTTTTGGGAAGAATACCACAGGGTGCTATTGTAGCCCCCCTCAGTTCATCATATCGGGTATACATGATGTTGATATGTCTTATTATGCGCATGAGTAGGTTTTAAAACTTCCCACATGATTTCAATGTGCAGTCAAGTTTGATAACCATGGACACAGAGGAGATTATGGTAGTGCCAGAAATCTATGGTAATTTGATGGATCCTGGGATTTGGATATTACAGAGAATATAACAAGAAAAAACCTTCTGGGATTCTGAAAATTGATGATAGAAATATAAATATAGATACAAATATAAATATAAATATAAATAAAATGGTATTTAGGCTTAAAACTTTTTATTGAATGTTTACTACATTGCAGGCATTGGGGAAGAAAGATACATGGGTCATAAACTTGGCCCTCAGGGATCTTAAGGTAATGCAGAAGAGATATTTTAGCATGAAATATCAAGTATTAATACAGAGGTATTCTGGTGGCTTTCTAAAAGTGATGCTACATGAGTTGAACCTTAAAGAAAAAGGAAAAGTCCACGAATGGAAAGTGAAAATGGCCCTCAGGTAAAAGAGCAACTTCACAAATAAAGAGCTATAGGCAAGAATAGCAAGATTTATGGCTTAGGGGAACGGGATGTATACTTTTGCTTTTAATATAATATTATGGTTTTTTTTAAATATAATACAAGGATAGAAATTATTTAAGAATTACATTACAGGTTTTGTTTGCATTTTACTTTTTAATGTGTAAGACTTTAGGGTAATTGTTTCTCTAAATAAGAATATATTTCTAGTTATGCCTACTAATTTTTTCTCCTTTTCGTTTACAAAAATTTCTTTCCTAAGATGTCAGCAAATGTTTATGAAACACTAATGCATGCCTGCCACTCTGATCAGAGCCAAGGGGCATTTAATAGGAGAATAAAACAGTCTTTGATATCCAGGATGCTATTATTTATTTGGAGAAGCAAGTTAAAATGATCCACCCCTTGGCCACACTCAAGCTTCCAGAAATCATGTGGAACTAAGTAAACTGAGAACCCAACAATGTCACCAGTGTTAAGAGAAATGACATATTCATACTAATAAACTTAATGCAATTCAAATGAATGTCACATATGAAAATCTACGGATAAACAGTCTCTGGTCACCTCCATTCACCAGAAAAGCTATGTTTTTAATCTTTTGAAGATGCAAGAGTCACGAAATCCTCTCTCAGGAAGACACAGAGAATGTGTGGAATCACAATTACTTTGTGGTTTTTCACCAATATATCTGGCCAGTTACCAGCTACATTTACAAACTACTATCTATCAGGAAGGCTTAACATTTCATGTCTCCGAAGTCTCTGTGGATTTCTAGGAGGCCTGAATGCAGTGAACTCAACTTTGATTTTTAAATGTAGCCATAGTTTAGGCCTGAAGTCCACATACTGACACTGCCTAAGAATAGAAACAGAGCTGGCTGTCCACACAGAATAGTCATACAGCGGTTGGGGGGACATGAACAAATGATTTACTTGATAAACAGAAATGAGACTATTTAGAATAGACCCATAAAAGAAATCACTGGCCAGTTTATCTTCTCAGCTGCAGCTCTTCCAACAGCTGAAAGTTCAGCCAAGCACTTCGCCTGTGGGCAGCACAAGAGTGGTGGACCTACTTTCTCTATGGCCGAAGCCTTAGCATCTCAAAGGACATGTAAATCCTGCCTGTTCTCTTACTGCACCTAATCTCTTAGCATCACTGATTCCCCTAGTACCAAGGAGTACTTATGGAGCCCTTCCTTTGATATCAAATCTACCTTTAAAAAAATTAGCTACCCCATGGTCTTCTTCTGTTAAGTTTCTCAAGATCCACATATAGGGAAAGGGACGGGGAAAAAAAATAGTTACAAACAGAGAGGGAGAGAGGCAAACCAGAAGAGACTCTCAAATACAGAGAACAAACTGAGGGTGGATGGGGGTGGGGTGGGGGAGAGGGGAAAATGGGTGATGGGCATTGAGGAGGGCACTTGCTGGGATGAGCACTGGGTGTTGTATGTAAGCGATGAATCACGGGATTCTACCCCAAAAACCAAGAGCACACTTTACACACTGTATGTTAGCCAGATTGACAATCAATTCTTAAAAAAAAAAAAAAAAAAGACAATGAAAACTTGCCATTTGCATTGACATGGATAGAGCTAGAGTGTATTAAAAAAAATAGCTACAAGAAAAATAAAGGAACATCACCAAGTCCTTCCCACTCTCGAAGATACTGAACTTAGATGTGGCTGGTCTCTAATGGAACTGTTATCACAAATGAAGATCAGAATTCCAGTAGCAGAAAGATATTTCTACACAAGCAAAAAAAGAAAAAAAAAAGTGAACCAAATGCCAAAACAAATAACTAAACTTTTTTATATTTTTGTCCTTTACCCAAATGTAGGAATAGAAGACTTTAGAGTGTTTTTCCTGTGGCTCATTTCTTAATTGTTACGTTTCAACTAAATTTTGCTCATTTCAACAAGAAATATTCTCTAATCACAACAATTATTGAACCATACCTACATAGCTGGCTGTTGTTTGGACACTATGTTTAATTGGCTATTTTCTTAAAATAAATACAGTGCGCCAGGATGAGTGAATTTTCCAGATAATTTACATACTTATTAACTGCTCTTGATGGTAAACTTTTGGAATTCTATTACTCCACTTAAATGCCCAAATAAACCACGGTGTAACAGAATGGGAGCACAGAGAATGGGAAGGTTCGTTTTGGGAGTGGGAGAAGGTTTCACAGGAGAGATAGCATGTGACTTAAGTCTGAGGGCATTAATAGGCATTAATTAGCTGAGGCTTAGAAAAGAGAACCATTCTAGGATAAAGAAACAATTGAGCGCTTTAGTGTTGTGATAGCTCTACCCTGCACTGCTCCCTCATTTTTGCTTCGTTTGGGCTCATCTAGCATCCTAGACAGGTAGATCTGTTCCACCATGAGTGAGATCCAGATGGCTGAGGCTTCTGGAAGTCTCACTGATGAGTCACACAGAACGCTGTTGTGAGGACATATACCGTGATTTTGGTTTTTGCTCTGTGTCTAGTGTACATAGAGTGGTGTATCAAGAGCTGTGCCTACATGTCTGCACTGTCACCCTCTGCTCAGAAGAGAGAGCAGTCGGAGACCATCGCATTAGCAGCAGAGCCCAGCTTTCCACGTTCCGCTCCTGAATAGCACTGTGACTGGGCAGACATGTAAGCAACTTAAGCCACAGTTTTTTCATGTAATATAGGAATGACGAGGACATCTACCTCATAGCAGTGTTGTAAAGATTAAATTAGATGCCTAGAAAAAACTCATTAGCATGATGCTAGGCAAATAGGAAGAATTGAGAAATACCTATTATTTTTATTCAGGCTGACCTCTGCTAAACTGTGATCTTTCCAAAGGCAGGAGATGCAGGAGTCAGAACGGACTTCTGTAACAGGACACAGAACAGGAAGATCTCCCAAGTGGATAATGATAGTTGACCGTTATCACTTAGGCCTATAGTTTTTCATCTAAGTGATCACACGGTTTTAAAAACATATGGAAAAAAATTTTTTTTGCCAATCCCCAAATTAAAAAAAAAACAGATATGATGGGACATTAGTAAGAAAGAACCTTTGGTGTCATGAGCAGAAATAAAACTCCAAAATTAAAAAAACAAACAAACAAAAAAACCATTGAGCTTTCCCAAGCATGCTAATACATATTTGCTAACATTCAATGTTCACTCACCAAGTCAGCAGGTGTTCACTGAATGTTTGCTATGTGCCTAGCCCTGAGCAGAGTGCTGCGAGCTACTGATGAACCAAGCAGCCATGACTCCTGCCTTCCTGGAGATTATGGTCTGAAGGGGGATGAAAGTTACTTCAAAAATGTATAATAGGTTTTATGATGGGAAAATCTAAGATGCTCTGGGACTTGTGCAGTCAGATTTGTGACTCATCACTTCCTTTGCTTCAAGGAGCGGTGTGTCTGTGTGGGCTCTTCCAACTCCCTGGAGGATGGGAGCCCATAGCTTAGATTTATATCACTGCTGCTGTTTTTTTCCAGTGATCATGGCTTTGAGGCAGGTGTAGTCTTTGCTGGCATTAGGACTGCCACTTTATGCTGCTTTAATATATTCAGGAAAGTGCTGGGGTTATTTTTGTGTTGTGATCAATTGCAGTGAGGGGAAAGAATTATGTGATTGGATGTTTAGACAAGCAGTTCTTTTTCTGCAGCTAGTTTTAGACTGCCAGAAAATGGCACATTTTATAATATTCACAGACTACATTACCTTTGAATCCCCAAATATTTTGAGAACTCTGAAAGTCAAATCCAAATCTCTTCATATTAATAGAAAATGACAAAGCAACAGGCAATACACATCCCACTAAAATATTCAACTCTCTTTTACACATGGCAATTTCCTATCAACTGCTTCATTCAAGTCCCAAACATACAGTGTACTAATACGTGAAAACTACTTCAGCTGTTACCCATTCACTGTTGAGACAGAGTATAAATTACTTTTAATTCATCCTTCTCTACTGCTTTGTAGACAAAATATTTGTCCATGTTTCTTATTCAGCATTCTATATAACATTTCTTATTGTGTTAAGAGCACTTCACATGACATCTACCCTCTTAGCAAAATTTTAAGTGCATGATACAGCAATATTCCCTTTAGGCACATTTTTATGGCTGCTTCCTCTGTAGTCTCGTATTTTCCTGTTCTCTCTCTTTTTTTATACTGAAAGAACATGTTCAGCCACAAAACAAAAGGCAGGCAAAGGTGAAATCAAAATGGAAAGTTTCTCCTCTGTCCCTCTTTGTGTCTACTTGTGCGACCAGAGGAGTGTGCCTTGGTGAAAGGAGCACTGGACCAGGACTCAGGAAACATGTTCAACAGCCACTTACCCCAGAGTAGGTCCCGTGAGTTCCCTGACACTGGGTCTGCTTATGGCAAAACGAGGGAGTCAAATTAGTTAATTGCTAAGATACAAAAATGAGTGATTCCTACCACTTCATACCCATTAGGATGACTATTATTTTAAAAATAAACAGACATTTGCAACAATATGGATGGAGCTAGAGAGTATAATGCTAAGTAAAATAAGTCAGAGAAAGATAAATACCATATGATCTCACTTATATGTAGAACTTCAGGAACAAATGAACAAAGAAAAAAAAAGAGACAAACCAAAAAACAGACTCTTATGGTTACCAGAAGGCAGGAGGGTGGTGAGATGTGTGAAATAGGTGATGGGGATTAAAGATACATTTACCATGATGAGCACTGAGTAATGTAATGAATTGTTGAATCACTATATTGTATACCTGTAACTAATATAATAGTGTACATTAACTATATTAGAATTGAAATTTTAAACAAAGTAAACAGATAAAGCTAAGTGTTGGCAGAGAACGTGAAGAAAAACTCTCGTGAATTGCTAGTGGGAATATAAAATTGCGCAGCCCCTATGAGAAAAGTATGGTGTGTCCTCAAGTGATCAGAGATAGAATTATCATTTTATCCACCAATTCCACTTTGAGGTATATACTAAAAAAAATGAAAGCAGGGATACAAACAAGTATTTGTACGTGTAAGTTTATAGCAGCATTATTCACAATAACCAAAAGGTAGGAGCAGTCCAGGTCTCCCCTGATGGAGGAATGGATAAAGCAAATGGGGTATATACACATGAAATAGATGACTCAGCCAAAAAAGGAAGGAAATTCTGATACATGCTACAACATGGATGAACCTTTTAGACATTGTGCCAAGTGAAAGAAACCAGTCGCAAAAGGACACTTACTGTATGATTCTACTTACATGAGGTACATAGAATAGTCAAATTCAGAGACAGAAAGCAGAATAGCGGTTTCCAGGGAGGGGAGCGGGGAGTTGGGGAGAATGGGGAGTCACTGTTTAACTGGTGCAGAGTTTCAGTTTTGCAAGATGAAAAATGTTTTGGAGATAGATGGGGGTGATGGTTGCACAACTTTATGAATGATGAATGCACTTAATGCCAACAAGACGTACACTTAAAAAATGGTTAAAATGAGGGGTGTTTGGGTGGCTTAGTTGGTTAAACATTGGACTCTTGATTTCAGCTCAGGTTATGATCTCACGGTTTTGTGAGATTGAGCCCCGCTGTAGGGCTCTGCTCTGACAGTGTGGAGCCTGCTTGGGATTCTCTCGCTCTCTCCCTTGCTCTCTGCCCCTCCCCTGCTCACTCTCTCTCAAAATAAATAAATAAACATTAAGAAAAAATGGTTAGAATGGTAAAGTTTATATTGTTCACATTTTAACAAAATTTCAAATAATGAATGATTCCTTCAGAAGTATGCTCTGCGATACACGTCTACAAAGCTAGATAAAGCCTGGGAGTGCAGTGACAGAAGTGTCCTCAAAGAGCACACTGTTCAGCACAGAAGGGAGCTAAGTGAACAGACACCCATGATACAAGCTAAGCACATCTTGGTGTGCTAAGAGGGCAATCTAATGGAGACTGCACGTATTAGAGGAGAAAGTGGCTCAGGTAAGCCCAAGGGTGAAAGCCAAGTAGCTTGGTAGAGGAGAAAACACAGGCCCTCGGGTAGAGCGAGACCCACAAAATGGCACAGAAGAGTCAACATTTATTTTGCTGAAATGTAAAGTGTGAAATATGTAACATTTCTCTTCCAAATGGTTAATCAATGTACAGCATCATTAAATTAACTTTCTTTCCTTTACGTTCTGATTTTTGATGTTACTTTTCAAAACTAATTTTTTACATGAATTAAAATTAGTTTTGAAGCCACTTATTCTGTTATATTGGTCTATCGGCTAATTACTTCATTGGTGTAGCACTGGCTTTGATTATTATAGGTTTATGATATGCTTTAGTATCTGGAAGAGCAAAATGATTTCCATTCCTTTCTTTTTATAATGTCCATACATTCCCTGCTTTTTTTCCCCCTAGTTTTTATTTTGTTTTTGCTGCTCATTATAAAAGGGACTCCTAAATCTCATTTTCTAATTTGTTATTGACGGTTATAGATTTTGTATATTTATGATTATATATACATATATATCTGATTATATGTATATATGTGTATTATATGTATATATGTATATTATATGTATTATATGTATATTATATGTATTATATATATGATTATATATATATATATATACACACACACACACATATACAGTTTTGACTATTCAGTGAAGTCTTTCATCCAAATGACTTTTCAACTGAATGCCTTGGTTTTACCAACCAGGTAGACAACTGCATTATCTAAAATGGTAATTTTCTCTCTCCTTCAGTTGCTTTTTTTCTAATTTCTATTTTTATTGTATTGCATTATCTAGAAGAATGATTCTTAACCAGACGTAATTTTACCCCCCAGGGGACATTTGGCAATGTTTGGGGATAGTTTGGGTTGTCACTGCTGGGGTTTGTGCTATTGGCATTTTGTGGAGACAGGCCAGGGGTGCCGCTAAACATTCTACAATGCACAGGGTAATTTCCTACGACAAAGAATTATTTGGCCCAAAATGGCATTAGCACTGAGGCTGAGAAAGCCTGATCTAAAACTTCCAGAAACTGTTAAATAACAGTGACATAAGATGGGTAGTATTGACTTTTGCTATAATCACTTTCTCAGTGATAAACTCTAGCAAACTAATGAAAATCTAGATGGTAAATTTATACAGTGTATTACTAGCTATCTTGAAGGCTTTTATTTCATAATAGGATAGTTACAAAAAGTTAATTAAAAAATAGGAGAAATAAATCTGGAGAAACCTTGCTTCAAACCTTACAAATCATCCCAGCACAATTACACAATCTTTCATACAAAATTCTCAGGGAGAATCTACTATGTCCTATGATGATAAGTTGCAGCATTACGATTTTTTTATACATTATTTTTACTTACAGGGGAACACAGAATACTTTTACATAGTTTTATGTCAGTCAAAAAGAGCAATGAGCTTTTCTCTGAGGTTCCTTACACTGATAATATGTACAAGCTTAACTGCCCTTACCAACTGAAAACAAATTGGATATACCTTAAAGAATATTTCCACAATGTAAGGTTAAACTTTTACCTTCCAAAACAAAATAAACAAAATACTGAAATACATTCCTGCTTACTTGGCCTTTTAATGTGATCAGATTTGCTAACACAAATGCTAATCAAAAGCAAAGGAAAGCTGAAAGTTTCACATATTGTCAGTTGCTGCATAACTTTCTTACTACCTGGGTGTTGGACAGATCATGGGTCCCTTTGGATTATATGATTTGACATGAACACCATCTTGTAAATTAAAGAAACACCTTGTCCTCTCTGAAGTTAAGAGGCAGGATAAGAATAGATATGTCCACATTTAGAATGCTTAGTCATTCAATATTACTCAAGCCAGTGCTTTGGGGAAATCTACAATTCCATCGAAGACTTACAGAGTTGGTCAGTGTGCTCTTTATTGTATGGATTATCATTGCACTCCCATTCCTGACCTTTTACATACAAAGACCCAAAGGGCTAGAGGCTGAAAACTAGATTTATCTACATTATCCTGCTAGTAAGATTTCCATTTAGATTCCATCAATGAGATGGACTCATTTATGGACATAAAGATTTGGAAAGGAGAAGATAAGACTTGACTTTGGGCAAGGGTAGACTTAGGGGTGGATGGCAATGTGAGGTTTTCAGAGACTTCTTGACTCTCTCCTCAAATCATTTTTTTCAGTGTTAGAGACAGCTGAGAGCATTAGCATGAGCTTCCTGCCATATTTGCACTTCTGTTGTTATTGTTTTTAAACCAGCAATAGTTCTCTCTGACTTTTACACAGAATTTTCCATAGCTTTGTAGGCATATAATTCCTTGTATTAAGTCCTTTCTTGGTCAACCACCTAGAATGCTTTCTGTTTTCCTAAGAAAATTTTGGCTAATACACAGTATCGCTCACCAATAAGTATCCACAGGGAGAAATCACCTAGTTGTGTTTGAAGAAACCAACTTGCATGTTTAAAGATGCCAGAAGCTTTTCATAAATTTTTAAAGAAATCACTAAGAATTACACAATTCACAGTTTCTCTGTTTTTGTTTTTGGTCTTCTCTTTTGTTTGATGTGTATATACTATTCAGTATCTTCTCTCATGGAATCATTAACTAACCTCTCACCCCCACCTGTAAGTACGCAAAACTGAAAGAATCCAACAACATAAAACAAGGAGAAACAAAGATAAACTGACCATGTCTCATGTGGGGAATTTTAAAATAAAAGTGTGTATAAAAACAAAGGAATAACCACACGCAGCTTAAACTAATCAAACTGCATTAATTTCAAAGTAGGATATGTGGTCAATAAGCCTTTCATGAAATTCTGTGAACGAAGAGTATAATGTTCATTTGGTAGCCTCCTTATACTTTTCCTTACTGATGTTCTGTAGAATCCTCCAAATGTCTGTATTTAGACCTAGCCACAGAAGATGTCACCAAGAAGTGCTGACATGTAGGAAATCTCTTCTTTATGCTTATAGTACAGAAAGAAGTCACACATTTCTTCTTAAAAGTTGCAAGTTTTAAGTCAAAGCTAACAAATTGACCAGCTATATCTGAAATCAATTAAATGCAAAATAGAGTTTACCATACGCTCCACAGTTTTGGGGGGGAAACTATTGACACAAACTGTACCCCCACTCATAAAAAAAAAAAAAAAGAAAGAAAGAAACCAGAGATAGGGTGAAAGGTTTGCTAAAAAAATAAAAAAATAAATAAGAAAAGTAACTTTTGAAATACTGGAACTATATTACATACAGTTTCATTATTTTTTTTCTCATGATCTTAGAACTCAAGCCAATGTGAAATTTAGTCTCTTGCAATGATATTACTTTCTGGTTATTGCTAACAGCATGATCTATTTGAAACAATTATTTAAACTGAATTTACTTGTATTCAGTAATGCACCACAGTTTTATTGGAGAAAATGGAAATTAAAAAAAGAAAAAAAGTCTAACCCACATTGGAAACGCATGATAAAATAAGCTTGATTGCGTATATGTGAATTTTCTCAATAAACTTTGGCAGAAATATAGATTGGGGAGAAAAATAAATCTTTCTTACGAGTTTTTCAAGTTCTGAATAAGAATTTCATGTTTCAGAAGGTTTCCTCCAAAATTTCTTGGAGTTGCTTTATGAAAAGTAACAAAAACCTATGGGGTTCAGAGAAAAAGGATCTATTTTCCACAATCAGGTTTACTGCCAGGTTAATAAACACTTATTGTAGAATATCTACTGTTTGTTTCCTTGTAAATTATCTCATTTTAGGATTTCATGTTGGATAATATTTATAATAATCTCCAAGTGTAACCTTCGCGGCTAAGTAGTCTCCTTAAATCTAAACAGTTATCTTTGAAGGGCTTGGGAAGATCACCTGGATATGTATTAATGATAAAGTAATTTTGCTGTTTGTAAAATAGAGGATGACTTTATCCATTGAACGTGGGGACATACAGCAAATAGGCCTCTGCTTTTGTACAGAAGACAAATCCTTGGTCTTTCAGTTACTAACTGTGGGGTCTCAGGCAAGCTACTTAACCTGTCTGGGCCTTAATTTGTTCATTTGCTAAATGGAGATAAAAAAATACACAACTCATGGGATATACTCAAGATAAAATAGAATGAAACATGTAAGAGTCAAGAATAAAACCAAGTAATAAACATAGAGCCTACAAAGAATGTTTTTATCTTATCCCCAATGGATGCGTTTCTTCTTTACTACTTTTGAGATATCAGTTCCCTCCCTGGGGTCCCTCTTGGGCTGCCCTGTATTTCAACCACGGATGTTAATCCTTGCCTTGCTTCTTGATCTCTCACTGAAATCAACTGTTTCCTGATCCTTCACTGAAATCAACTGTTTTCATAGCTCATCACACCTCAGGGAACTGCTTCGGTGCTTCTAAGGTATAAACCCACAATCCGCTAAACTCAATGTTTCCAAAGTGCTGTAAAGCAAGAATCAACAGTAGTGCCTTTCTTCTCACAGGTGGATCTGTGATTCTCTGATAAAAAAATTCCTGTCTTGCAAGTTTTATAATTTATATAAGCCTTCAAAGGAAGCTTTTGGTTTTGGGATCAAACCAAAAGAGAAAAGATTTCAGGTAGATATGGCTTTATGATACCCCTTGAATCATATAGTATGCTTTGGCAACAATGAGTGAATCTTGCTTTCTTCTTCACCACTGTATTTCCTGGAAAGGATAAGGTACAGAATAATACTGAAATGAACTTGTATTTCCCAAGGAAAACTAAAGAGAACCTATAGCACGAGTTTATGCTTGTTAGCAAAGGCACGTGATTGGGGATAAACGATTTGTGTCACATCTCAGGAGCACCAATTTGTTTCATGTTAACATGATAGTTATTCATTTTTATTTTGTTACTACATACTATGTAGTAAAGTGTTTCTAAGTGTTTTAAAAATGTGAATTATCATAATCTTGTAAACTATTAATAGGTGTTTGTTAAACATTTATTGTTTCAAAGGGTATCTTAATTTAAAAAATATATTATGTACATTTAATCCTTGGAACAGCATAGTGATTGAGACAATATCTTCTCTTCACAGATGCAGAAACCAAGGTTCAGAGAAATTAAGCAACTGGTTAGCAAAGGAAAGGTTGCTTTCCGACATCACATAGTAACTGGTGAAGACTGGATTTAAATCTGGCTGTCTTTGGCTTTGTGGCCAAGGCTTTTAACCTCTTCCACAATGCCACTTACTGAGGGACACTCCCAATTGGGGCAGTAATGCAAAAATACTGGAGGAAGAAAAAAGGGAATCATTTCAGAAGTCTACCAAAATGAAAATAAAAGGTGACTGTGGCCTGGCATATTATATAAAATGGAATAGTACAAACATTACCATCATTTTCTGCAAAAATAAAATACAAATGTATCATTTTACAAGGTCAAGTAAATAAAATATAGGGCAGAGTTGTCTTAGTATCCCCTATTTTTTGAGGCTATTATTTTCATATAGTCCTTCTTTATATTTAGCTAAAGAGTGATCTGGAACTTCTGCCCATTGGTTTTAGAGTTACACTTTGGGAGCCAGGTAGGTGATGGCTGATCATTCGTCCTTGGGGGTACACAACTGCTATAGTGTATCCCTGAGATCTTGATCATTTAAGATTATATCCCTTTTGGGGCACCTTGGTGGCTCAGTCAGTGAGACATCTGGCTCTGGATTTGGTTCAGGTCATGGTCTCAGGGTCCCTGGGATCGAGCCCTAAGTTGGGTGGGCTCTGTGCTGACAGGGCTGAGCCTGCTTGGGACTCTCTCTCTCCCTCTCTCTGTCCCCCACTTCCTCTCTCAAAATAAATAAACATTTTTAAAAAAAGATTACATCCCCTTTTTGGTTTGCTGTGTCACACTGCTGACCGTTCTTTCTGATGAGGAGCAGAATTTGCCACACCAAAATGTCTTTGGCATAAGGACTATTTTAGGCTGATTATTTTTAAGAAAGAGCAGACACGGGAAAAGCTTTGAAAATTAAGTTATACTTTTATAAGAGACTTTCACATTTATAAGGAAAGTCACCACTTGTAAGGGTGTCTCCCTCTCTGTACCAGGAAGGGAAGGATGACTAAATATCTAGAAACTCCTATCAGTGGAGTAGGAACAACTTAAATCTGCCTAACAGCCTTACCCTTGTTTATTGTGCTTTGCCTGGTACCTTCTCATAACTGGCCACCTCCCCACCCCAAATATCTTTTTTTTTTCCCCCAAACATCTTTTATCTTAGGCTGAAGATGTTATTTAAAGGGATGGCTTGGGGGATGCCAGGGTGGCTCAATCAGCTGAACATCTGAGTCTTGATTTCGGCTCAAGTCACAATCTCAAGGTCATGGGATTGAGCCCCACATTGGGCTCTGTGCTGCATGTGGAGCCTACCGAAGATTCTCTCTCTGTCTCTCTCCCTCTGCCTCTCTCCACTGCTCACATACACACTATCTCTCTTGCAATGCAATGCAATGCAATGCAATGCAACAACACAACACAACACGACACGACACAACACAATACAGTGGTGGCTTGGGCCATTTCAGGGAATTGCTCGGTTTTCCTGAGTATTTCCTAAGTATACAGGAGGCATGCATGTTATTAAACTTCTGTTTTTCTCCACTTAATCTGTCTTTTATCACAGGGGGAGTCTCAGCCAAAAGCCTAATAAGATAGAGAGAAAATTATTTTTCCTCCCCCACAACTCCTAAAATCTATGATTCTTTTTTTAACTCAAATTGTTGTTGAAGGAAAGCAGAATTCACCACCCCAAAATATGTCAGTTTGGCATAAGGATTATTTTGAGCTAAAAGCAAACAAACTCCAGCAGATTCAGGAAAAGCTCTTTTCCTCCCCCTCAACTACCTTAATTTACATGGGAAAGAGGGTGTGTACCAGGAAGAGAGTTCTTACAGAAGATAGGGTTTACCTGAGAACCTGACCTGCATAACAGGGGACCTTTGTGTTCCAAACATCTCCCACCTTCCTCTGAGTGGCTTTCCATCTCTTTTGCCCCCTGCCCCATGGCCCGTATCCCTGTCCTTAGCTCAGGATTTTATATAAGCTTCGAGTGCTTAGCTGCCTTTTGGCCCATATTTTTATGGGCCTCTGATATATACAAAGTTAAATTTGTTTTTCTCCTGTTTATCTGTCTTATTTCAATTCAATTATTAGACCAGTCAAAGATCCTAGAAGGGAAGAAGGGAAATTTCTTCCACCACTACACTAGTAAATCAGGTTTTCTGAAATATGTATACATACAGCTGTCTTTTTGAAACAAAGAGAAAAATTAACACTCAAACTCATCAAATATTAACTTTTCAGTCTGAATCAATTATACAAAATTGGAATCAATTATATAAATGTTAATTTTTCAATTTGAGCCAATCCTTTACAACGTATCTTGTCATATTTTGATCTCCCTCAGCATCGTGTCAGTTTATGTCTTACCTGTCTGCGTCAACGGTACTGGGGAAATCCGAATGAGACAACAGTTTCATATTCAAGCCTTGAGGCCCAATGCCAGGAACCATTCTCTGAGCTGACTCCCTGCCATTTGTCATCCTTAAAGCTAGGAGAATCATCTTGTGATTATTTTGCTCTCTTCTTAGCTGACCACCTTAAGACATCTGAAGGATGGTTCTACCAAAATCAAGATATTTTCTCTATGACATTTTCCTCGTCCTTAAGTCTTTTGTTAACAAAGAAAGGTTTGTTTGACATGAGTCCTTCTTAAAGGAGTCCTACCCAATCCCACTGCATGACATTTTAAATTAATTTACCATTTTCTAACAGCATGTTTAGTGAACTTAATTTTGGTTCCTATCAACAAATTATTGTGATATTTCATCAGGTCATAATGTACTAGGGCATGAAACAAGCAAATTATAGAAACCCATTTAATTTTTACTAAAAAATACACACAAACACACACATACACACACACACACACACACACACACACACACACACCACACAATAACAAGCCTCAAGCCAGATCCTACAGTGAGTTTTCAAACATTGCCAGTATTCTCCTTTCATGGAGAAAATAGGAAAAGGCCACGTTTAGTACTTTGGTGGGAAAAATGCATTAATTATAAAATGCTATTTCAAATACGCACATGAGAAGTAAAATTACATAAGCAAAACTAAGTGCATAATTGTGCATATCAATTATTTATTATTGTTCCCTAGGAAGGTTAAATGCCTTACCCAGTTTTATCAGTTAAAGCAATAGTAAGTCACACCTGGTCACTTTACAGTTGATATAGTAGTGCTTATACAGCCATTACGTTATCTGATAAATAACAAAGTTGCCTCAAAGAATAGGCCACACAGCTTGAAGAAAGTGAAATGTCATGGAAAGAAGATATGTTTTAGAGTCAAATGTAGATTTAACATTTTTTTTTAATGTTTATTTATTTTTGAGACAGAGAGAGACAGAGCATGAATGGGGGAGGGTCAGAGAGAGAGGGAGACACAGAATCTGAAACTGGCTCCGGGCTCTGAGCTGTCAGCACAGAGCCCGACGCGGGGCTCGAACTCACGGAACGCGAGATCATGACCTGAGCCGAAGTCAGCAGCTCAACCGACTGAGCCACCCAGGCGCCCCAATCAAATGTAGATTTAAATCCTCTTCCTCCTCGTTACCAGCTGGGTGACCTTGGACAATTCATAGGGTATCTCTGAACCTCATGCGTACTGCGAAGACGAAAAATATCCACTAGTACAAAGTTTTTATGATGAGAAGATGAAGTGATAATGCACCAGGGTCCTGCTTGCACATGTGCTCATAACTACTGGTTCCTTTCTCCTTCCTCTTCCCCACTTTGAAGAATCTAGCTTCACGTGCATTTTCCATGCTCCACTGAACTCAGCTTTTTGGCTTTACTGCACTCAAAACACCTACTTGTATGCTATTCACAGCTGTGGCGTATGTCAGACGTTTAGGGGGTCATGAAACCCAAACAAAGGACAGAGCCACCGAGAAAAGATTCGTTCCCATTAAGGGATTTAATTGTTACAAAGGTTGCTTGTTTCAGTGGGATAATACAATATGGGAGGGCTGCAAGAAAAGACAAATCATGATGAGTGGTTGGAATCATAAACAGGAAATAAGCAGGTCCGACCTGAAATTTGTAAATCTTGGGAAAAACTAACCCAGCCTAGTTTTAGAACAACAAAATTTAATGAAAGAATACTAAAAATGGCACAAAGGAGATAAGGCAAGTAATTGAACATGTTTTTAAAACTAAATGTTATGTGAGCTGAATTTAGAAAGGTGTTGTGCCAAAAATCAATGCTCAAAATAACTTCATTTGAATACAGCACTTAATAAAATGCACTTCAGTTAAAATTATTAAAATCTAAGAGTCAGAGGCGCAAAGGAATCTTTAGGAGCATGAGGATATGACATTCCCTAGTTTGTGGGATGTGGGAGTTAGAATCCTGAGACAAGTGACCCAGGTCCAGGGCCCCGCAGTTATTTAGGAACAAATGCGGGAAGAGTTTCAAGTTCATCTGATTTTTCCAGTCCCCTTTTTCCACTATTAATGATTACATACCTAACCCTAAGGCCAGCTGAGGGTCTCTCTATCCTACGTGTCTGTGTATATTCTCCCTATCTCTGCCCAAGTCAGGCAGGACAGGGAACTCAGTTCTTCCATCTGTTTCCACAGGAAGTCCAATCACAGCCAGAACTTCATGATTTGCACAAACTTTGCTGACAGCTCAGGAATCAGAGGTAGGGGAGGTGGGAAGAGGATATGAGGCCCAGCATTAACAAAGAACATTGGGTTAAAAGATGGCTGAATATATGGAGAAGGATCTGGAGAAATACAGATTTATTTCTCTGGAGTTACGTATTTACATTTTCAAGGAGACTAAAACCCTCAGTGATTCTGTTTATTTGGCAAAGGATTGTGAAATCTTAGGGACCTTTCCCAGAGAGGATTCATTTACATCAGGGACAAAGGTGTTTTGTTTTGTTTTGTTTCTCTCTTTCCAGAGGGGATCAGAGCAGCTGTCCAGCTCCTCTATAAATGTCCAGATTCATCACGTCAGGGTTTCTGCAGTACAAGCCCCTATAGATAGAGCAGACATCTTTCATTATGTTGCTGCAAGGAGATTCAGGAAAGGGAACCCATGATTGCTTCTGTTGTAGGTAACAAAACGTCTGATCGAGAAACCTTATTTTTGCTTTCAGTACAAAATAAATAAATATGGATATTAAAAATTTATCAATACTGTATTTTCCGTAAGCTAAAACTGTTACTAACTAGCTATTACTTCCCCTATTGACTCCCCCCTCCATTTTCTTTTTCCTTCTTTGGCAAAATAGCAACTATTTGTTACATATTTACCAGCCAGACTCAGTATGAAGAGCTTTATGCACCACCTTTTTTAAAACTCACAAAAAGTCTAAGAAAGTACTTTTATTCCCAATCAAGAGCTGAAGAAGCTGATCAACAACTCTGACCAACACAATAGGTGAACAGTAGAGCAAAAGAACCAGTAAATTTCTAATTTCTAACGTCTCTTTCGTGTCAGAATCTATGTTACTTCTGTTGCTTGCTCTTCAGGAAACTATACAATATTGTCACAGCTCACACCCTGGACTAACCAAACTCAGGAACTGCTAACATGTCTGAAATGCCCAATTTTATCTATTAATACTATAGGGTAATTTGTGTGTTTTATAATATGAAAACCATATATGTATGTGAGATAATATCCACGTTCTTCTCATGTTTTTTAATCCACATTCTTGGGATGCCTGGGTGGCTCAGTCCGTTAAGTGTCCGACTTCGTCTCGGGTCATGATCTCACAGTCTGTAGGTTCAAGCCCCAGCTCGGGCTCTGACAGCTGACAGCTCAGAGCCTGGAGTCTGCTTTGGATTCTGTCTTTCTCTCTCTCTGTCCCTCCCCTGCTCACACTCATACTCTCTCTCAAAAATAAATGAATCAACATTAAAAAATGTTAAATGCACATTCTTATTCTGAAAGTTTCTTATACCACACGCATTAAGGGGTGGCAGCTAAGCAGTTTGTTTTGAGGAAGCAACACAAATCTTAATGATAAATTCCAGGATGATAATCTGGGTCCAAATATTGAAATATATCTTATATATGTTGCCAAATGGAGAAAGCCTTCAGGCTTGTCAGACTAGCCTTACTATTCATGGACCAGTAGTCTCAGCATCACCTGAAGTCTTTTTACAAATGCAAAACTGCGGGCCCTGCCATGGGTCTACCGGGTCAGCACCTGCGTCTTAATAAGACTCTCCAATGCACATTAAGTGGAGAGAGCAATCCTTTAGAATCGTTTTAAGGCATTAAAGCTTTCCCCTCTGAGTCCTGCTGATGAAAAGTAAAACCTAACCTTTCCCCCGTTCAGGTGGTGGATCATGAAACTGCCTTCAGACTCTGAGTCATTTGCTTTCTGGTGCTCATCCTTAGGTTTTCTACAAGTCCCAAAATAATGTCGGAGAAAGTTCTCAGACCATGTGATGTGTTATGACTCTGCAACAAATAGGGTGTTTAAGCAGAATGAATCATAAGTGTGATTTACACAAAAAGGAGAGACTCATGAATACTGATTTGATACTGGAAAAAAAAGGTTTTGAGATACATTGACTTGTCTTTAAATCAGATAAAAACCATCTGCCTTTAACATCAAAAGATTTTTTTTAATGTTCACTTATTTTTGAGACAGAGAGAGAGACAGACAGAGAGTGCAAGCAGGGGAGGGACAGAGAGAGAGAGAGGAGACACAGAATCCGAAGCAGGTTCCAGGCTCTGAGCTGTCGGCACAGAGCCTGACGCAGGGCTCGAACCCACGAACCGCAATGTCATGACCTGAGCCAAAGTTGGATGCTTAACTGACTGAGCCACCCAGGCATACCTAACACCAAAAGGTTTCTGATGTGATATTTAGACATCAACCCCAGTTCATCCCATTTTTCTTGACAGATATTATTACTCTAGTGAACTGAAATGGGAAGTGATGACCAAAGAAGGGAACCAAAGAGATCTCTCTTTCTATAAGGAATAGTTCCAGCCCACCTCCAACATAGCTTTCATGCACAGATTTATTAGAGAATAAATTCTCTAATCATAGCACATCGGGGTCCCATCACCATAAGCTTCTTTGGCACTTTGGGTCATATGAATGACATGGTTTGATTTCTCTCCCGAGTAAATAGTAGAGGCTAGGAAGGACAAACTTCCTGGATTACAGAGCTGGAGGAAACAGCAAGGATTGCCTCCTGTGTCCCTGACCATACTTCCTCGGCCTCCGGTCTCATCCCACCCCCTACATCTAGGTCAAAATATTCTTCTTACTTTACTCACGTGTCTTCAGAAACTCCTGTATCCCTACATGCCAATTTGATTGGATGACTTTATTCTAAGCTGATCCCTTGAGGGCCAGAACTGCAGCTCCAAACTGCCCATTTCCACAGGTTCTTCAAGCTCAACTGACCCCCAGTTGAACCCTATATCCTATTTTAAAAGCCATCCTCACCGGGCGCCTGGGGGGCTCAGTTGGTTAAGCATCTGACTTCGGCTCAGGTCATGATCTCACAGTCCATGGGTTCGAGCCCTGCATCAGGCTCTGTGCTGACAGCTCAGAGCCTGGAGCCTGCTTCGGATTCTGTGTGAACTCCCCCTCCTTGCCCCTCCCCTGCTCATGCTCTGTCTTGCACGGTCTCTCTCAAAAAATAAAAAAAATAAAAGCTATCCCTACAGCCTTTTCTATCTTTGTAAATAGCAACCCCATTCACCCTGATATTCAAATTTGAAATTCAAGTTATCCTAGAAGCCTCCAACAAAACATAATGTCAGTTTTAAGAACTATTTTTTTTCTTTGTATCAAGAGTCAATTCCTCACCCAATTGTTGATTTTGTTGACTTTCTCAGGCCTAGCTTCCCTCATGTACTTAAATTTTAGTTTTAAGCTCCTCTTGAGAGGGAAATTTTAGGTTTTTCACATTTTTCTTACTCTTTCCATCTCTGTAGTGTGTCTTCTCTTTCCATCCAGTTATTTTGTGCTTATCTCTACAGGCCCTCTGAGACTTCCATTCTGGAAAAAAGTCTTTCTTTTTAAAGTTTATTTATTTACTTTGAGAGAGAGAGAGAGCACATGCGCTAACAGGGGAGAGGCAGAGAGGAGGACAGAGAGAATCCCAAGCAGGCTCCAGGCTCAGTGCAGTGCCTGACCCAGGGCTCGATCCCATGACCCTGGGATCATGACCTGAGCCGATATCAAGAGTCAGACACTTAACCGACTGAGCCACCCAGGCGCCCCCAGACAAAAGTCCTACATGGGTGGCTCCTAGCCCATGCTGTCAGTGGGTACAAAAATAGATCAAAATAACAAATAAAGGGGTGGCTTCTCCTAGGCCCAGGCTGCAAGCCTTCCTCTTTTTCCTCTGGCTTCTGAAGCTTGCTAGTGCCACCACCTGGGGTGGGCAGCATCACAGCTTTTTCCAGCCTCCTTTCATAGTTGGGAACCCCTGCTTAGGTCAAGTTCAAAGAAGTGAAGGGGGTTCTATTCCCCTGCCATTTAAACAAACGTTTCTATTTGAGAATAGTTTTTATATTTACCAAACTGTGCTAAGATAGTCTAGAATTCTCATATACCCCACCATCCAATTTCCCCAATGATTAACATCATATATCAGATATCACGTTTGTTATAATTAATGAATCAATAATGATATATTTCTGCCAGCCAAAGTTCAGACCTCATCTAGATTTCCTTACCTTTTACCTACTGTCCTTTTTCTGTTCCAGGATCCCACCCAGGATCCTGCATTGCATTTACTGGTCATGTTCTCTTGAGTTCTACTTGCCTGTCACAGTTCATAGGGTCCTATAGTCCTAGTCCCCCTACTGAAATTGAGCACTTCTTGGCTGTCCCTGACTGTTTCTGAACCAGAGCTCAAAAGGCCCAGGGCTTCAGTGTTCATATATTGTTATGTGTTTTTACCCCCTTTTCTGGCCCATATAGATATTCATTCTGTTTACAAAAGAAGATATATCTTCTTAATTGAAAAATGTTAGCTGTTGTTTCAGGTATTTACAACCTCAAACTACAGAGGCACCTGGGTGGCTCAGTCATTTAAGCGTTGGCTCAGGTCATGATCTCACAGTTTGTGGGTTCGAGCCCCACATCAGGCTCTGTGCTGACAGCTTAGAGTCTGGGGCCTGCTTTGGATTCTGTGTCTCCCTCTCTCTCTGCCTCTCCCCACTCACGCTCTGTCTCTCTCTGTCTCAAAAATAAATAAACCTTAAAAAAAATTTTTTTTAACCTGAAACTATAGTATGAACTGGAAAATCTTCCTTCTTCATTTCTAGTTGATCATCAATTCCTTTATATTTCTAGATCATCTCTCTGTAATTCTTTCTTGTCCCATTGCCTCTGCCTTACTTTAGGCTCCCGTCACTTTTTATTATTTTGATACTTTGCTTTGTATCTAATATTCACTGTGTTCCTACTCTAAGCCAGTATCTATTAGGCAATCTGTACACATTATCTCATGCAAACCTTATTACAAACCTAAGTGGTACATGGTAAGATTTTCACTTCCGAAATGAAAACCAGAAGTTCAGAGAAGTGATTTGTCCAAAGTCACAGAGCTACCCAGAACGGCCAAGCTAGGATCTAAACCCTATGTAATCCCACAGCCAAAGCTCCTAAACAGTACACCATATTATGTATTCAGCCCTTACACCATTTGTCTGAAAGACTTTTCTGCCTCTAGGCATATATATCCCCAACCTATTCTCCATACGGTGCTTGAAACAACCCTCTATAAAGAGACTTTATCAAGGCATTTCCCTAGTCAAAACCCTTCAACAATTCCCAATGCTTAAGATTAAGTCCAAATTCCATAGTACAGCACACAAGACCCCCATTTATTCAGCCTCTCATCTTTCTGAAGCCTCATTTCCAACTATTGGCACTTGTCAGTGGTGCTCAATCACTTATTAAGTAAATGAATGAACAAGCATTCTTAAAACTGCATATTGAAGTTCAGATAGGCTTATACAGGAGTAGAGGTGAAAAATAAATGAGAACATGGCAAGAGGCATTATTATTTATATTTCTCTCTTTTTTATTTAAATGCATGTTTTTGGCTATACCCTTCCCATCCCATTCACCCTATGTGTATTTACAAGAATGTTTCGCATGTCACAAAAGATCTGTAATTTGACAAAGTTACTTAAAGCAGGAAGTGAAACTCTATAGCTCCAAACAGCATTCTAGATATCCTGTTTCTCAGAGTAAATATTATTCTACTGCTTTTGCTACATCCTGACTCACTTGAAATAGTACTTGAAAAAGACTTCAAAGACACTTAAACTACCTAATTGGAAAGGGAATTATTTTGAATTGGTCTATAAAACACTCAATAAACAGTCCTAACATTCAACTCTCCATGAGCACCTATGATGTTTTAGCTCCAATATACTATTGACAATACTTTTTGTCTCCTATGGCTTCAAGAACTACGAGACGAAATCAATGTCCTTTCTATCAGCGTATTAAAATTTAAGCAACACATAAAGTCCAAGGATCCTTGAGTACAAATGCTAGCAAACAAAATATTGTAATGCAGTAGATGGGCAGGCACTATTTAAAGTCTCACCGATTTCTCTGATGATGGGCTATTTTCCATATACTGAATGTGTAATGTTTTTAATATTTATAACACACTTCTTTTAAATTAAACATATATCAGTTCTTTCCACAAGACAAAATGTACCAGAAGACTTAAGACTCAAATTTATGAAAGACGTTTACCAAATAAATGACCAAATAGAATAGAGGAAATGGGATGCTGAGGTTCACTGGCCAGGATTACAGGGACAACATGGGCTTTCTCCCCCAGGAACCATCCATCTAAATTACTAAAAACTTATTCATATAATATTTTGAAGTTATTTAACTTTAACATGCATAGTAACATGAAATAGGTTAATTAAGAGATAATATTACTTTAAAACCACCTCATTTGATTCCTCTTAGTAGGTATTTTTACCCAGTAAAAAGCTGTTTCTTAAGCTAATGTCTTCAACATAGTATTTTCTGTACCCTGAACTCATGTTTCCAGTTCAAATCCATGTATCTTTTTATTCATGGATTGTACTAACACAAAGGCTTTTAATCTCATAGTTTGTCCAATTGATCTCAAAGTTTGCATTAATGAAGTTTCAAAAATGCTCAGTAAAGGCCTGGCTTGCATGGAGAAGTATATGTGCTTTGCTGTAAATCTATTACAAATGGTCACTGAAACATTTATAATTGAGTTGTTCAAAGTAATTAACTGTAGTCAAAGTAGTTTCAAAATATCTGGCAGAAATAGCAATGGAAGCCTTCCCCTCAATTGTGCCTGGCTTTTAACTATTTTTATTCTTCTAAGTAATATTTTTTTGGTCAGAGTTGTGAACATGGTCATCATTTCACTGAGGAACATAAATCCTGATTTTTTTTTTTTTTAATGTGTGAAGAAATGTCTTTAGTATGAATTGGGAAGAAAAGCCAACTTAAAAATAATCAGGAGATACCAACAGCTTTCTTTCTGAATGTGTGAAAAATCCTTGGAAGCTCTTTAAATTCATACTGTTTTAAAAAAATGGAAATACTGGGGAAATTAGGACACATATTTTACTGTTCAAATTGCCATTAATTCTACCATTAAATGTTTACAATAAAGTGGTCTTTCTTAATCATCTGTTATTTTCTTCCCCTAGTCATGGTTCAGTGAGACGGAACATTCCTACAAGTGTTGGTAAGTGGAAAGGGCAAGTTTTGATTGCCGACAGTGCTAAAGGGCTTATTTTAATAGGGATTTAGCAAATTTCAAACAGGATCATGAATATTTCTCAACCATGACACAATGTCCATTTTAATTATTCCACAATTCTAACTAGTTTTAATTAGGCTGTTTAGAAATCATTAAGTAAATTGACAGGTATAATTTGTTTTTAGTAAGTTATAAGACTATTAGCTGCAACTCAAACACCTTTCTGTGAAAATTAATTAAAGGAAACCTCATTTAAAATGGAATCAGAAGGCCAGCAGGGGGAGCGCTCACGCCTTATCACTAGTCTTTAATTACAGACCCAACAGGAAGCGACACACCTTGCCAAACCGCACTACTCTACCCGCTCCTTTCTTCCTGCCACCAGCCCAGCCAGTGAGAGGCTGTCACAACTCAACCAATAAAAGACCACTATACTTCTAACTCCCAGTTTACACCAGTGGACTTTTTATCACAGTGCTCCCAACCCTCCGGATTTCCTCTGTAAAAGGGCATTCCTCTCCTTTATCTCTCGTCTTCTACGTTTTTGCCTTAGCTTGCTTGTCCTGAATTGCAGTTCTCTGCTATTCCCGAATCAACATATTTTTAAAATAACTGAAAGTTATTTAAGTTGTTATAAATAAAAAAAAAGTTATAAAGTTGTTTAAAATAACTGAAAGTTATTTAAGTTGTTATAAATAACAAAAAGTTATAAAGTTGTTTAAGGTTAACAATACCAATACAAGCTGCTCAGGGAAACCTCAGCTTTATTGACATTTTGTAATCCATTTATCACAACCGTGATTAAGCTGTGTTTCTTGGTCCTGACTTGATTACTTCTGACACAGAACAATCACAGAATTAGAACAAAAAAAAGAATAAGGCAAATGTACAAAATATGGTGCTAACCCAGGAAAATTAGAGTTGGCAAGCTTATCTGCCACATTATGGGTACTACCAATCTAAAGGGATATCAAACAAACATTTTTCTTCCTTCTGAGTACATACTGCTTCTTAGTAAGGTTTAAAATTGTATAAATATGTAGTAAAAAAAATATCTAATTTCTCTAGAAAGACATAAAGCTTTCATATTTATTCTAGAGTTGAAAAGAAGTTTCTGCTGGTGGGTTCTCCTAGCCTTCATGTTTGAAAGTGGGTTTTAAATGGAATGGATTATAAAAATGACATAAAATAAAAACCCAATTAAATACCTCTTCAACACATACACACAGACACAGATGCATATATTGAGTCCTTAGGTCTATTTATCCCACGAAAGAACAAAAAATTGAACTTGGATTCTCAATATCCTTAAATTCACTATCTTAATAAAATTGCACATTCGTATGCAATATTTATAAAAAATAAAAGAAACAACACTTCTACACATGTGGTGGTCCTCAAAATTTGTGAAAAGCCCAGGTCAATTTGGGAAATTTCAGTTTCATGTATCACAAGGAACCTCAGCAATGGAATGATTTTCCCTAAAGACTCTTGTGACTCAGAAAATACAAGAAGTCATCAAACTGTCAGAACAGACTTCAAAACAAAGTCATTTTTCTCAAGAACATGATTTAATTTGAACCCTGAGAACAGTTATCCATTTTAGTTTCTGTGCCTATAGACAGTGACCCGTATGTCAAGATGGTTCTGCTGATTAAATCACAGAGACTTTCTGCTTTTGCATGAAGATTCTTCTAGCTTGGAGAGAAGGTTCTGGTTTAGGGGTGACCTACTTTCATGCTGCAGAATGTGTTGCCTCTAGGAAGATTACTCTTTCCCATTTTTTTTTCTCTCCTGTTACAGTGTTTTCACTTTAGAGTTGCTCTTTTTTATTCTTATAATTAAAAAGTCTGGCTTCAAAATGAGAGGCATACAAGTTATATGATGATATTTTAAAATGCTTAGTGTACTGCAATTAAAAAGCAGTTAAAATATGCATCTTGCTTTTCTCTTTTTAGAGTTTCCAAACTAGTTATTACTGTTTTAATTTTGCCAACTACTCAGAAGAATTCCCAGGGAACCCCTAATTCTGCAGGCTCTCTTTCTAATATGTAAGCACCCAGGGTTAGTAAGATACGAATTTATATTTAACTGTGCTTCATTAAGTTTGCAATATTGAAGGCATTCTATCTTGAAGGCAGGGCAAAAGACAAGAACACTTGTCTTCTCAGAGTTTCAGAGTTTACAATTTCACAGACCAGTAAAATTTCAAAGGAGTATTCTGGTGGACATTTCCCAATTTATTTTTGATAAGCAATGAGATTTAAAAAGAACAAATCTTATTTAAAAAGCCTACCAAACCAATACATATACTATGCCATCATTTCACAAAAAGGCAGTTCATTTTAATACAGGGAAGGAGGCAGGAAAGAAAGAAAAGGAAAAGGAAAAAAAGAAAGGAAAGAAGGGGAAAAAGGAAGAAAGGAGGAAGGAAAAAAGGAGTAAGAGAAAAGAAGGAAAGAACAGTCAGTTTAGTTGAATAAATTTAATTTCGTGAAAAAACTAATACTCTTTCTTAATGGTCTGTTTCACCATCAATGGTATGGACTTGCACTGGGAAACCACTCACTGAGATCTCAGTCAATGATGTTATTTCATTTTTGTTTCGCTTCTGAGAAAAGAATGTGATCTGAAAATGTACAGAGGCCAAGGTCTTTACTATTAGTCATCCATCTATGTAGATTCTTTCCTTGGTTTCGCGCTATACAAAATGTGATCATGAATAAATCATTCAACTTTCAGAGACTTAATTGCACAGAATGCTGCACGGTGGTCAGAATATATATATATATATATATATATATATATATATATATATTCCACGTACCCTTTAAGAATGTTACAAGCAAACACTGAATTCAATGAGTATTTGTTAGAGACCTAAAACACTGATAATGTGTATGTTAAAATGCTTTGAAATCTATTCATGTTGATCAGATTTGGGGAAAGTGTGGCCAGTTATGAGGGAAGTTTCGGTTGAATCCCAAACTATTCTAGGGAGAAAGAGGAGCTAACATAAAGCCCCGGGTATAGCATACATAAGAACACCTTTGGTAAATCATAAGGAATTTGGCTTAGCTAGGGTATAGGGCTGGGGTCTGAGATAAAGCTGGAGAGCACAAAGGAGCAGAAAAGGAAAGGTCTGTAGGGCAACAATCCTATGTTCTGGGGGGGGAGGAAGGAACCACTGCAGGTGTTTTTTTTAAACAAGACATATAAGGTGACCAGATCTACAAGGATCAAAAGACGGTAGGCTTGCGTCACATAAATTCCAGGTTAAGCTTCACATCCTTCCCCAGGGATTACTTGTGCGGGCTGTATCCTTGATGCACAGCAACAGTAACAAGTTAACACTGATTGAGAACTTCCCAATTCTAGGCACTAGGATGAGCACTTTACGTAGATCATTTCACTTATTCCTCACCACAGCCCTTTCAGTAAACGCTAGTTTTATTTCCTCTTGTAAGTGAAGATGCTGGGCTCTGAGATTCCAAGTACCTTGTTTATGGTCATACATATAGCACGGGGAATGGGATTCCAACTTAGACATCAATTTCAGAGGCCAAGTTTATCACCATTGATTGTTGCTCATTTGAGCAAAAGAAGGTGCTCTTAATAAACACAGGGAATGACCACACCTCAGCCTTCCTGACATTGATAACAATCATTTAGGATCTTTGAGCGTTGGTCTTTTCCCTCTAGGCAAACTGACTTCTGAACCATTCTAAAGAGGTTACAGCTATACGTTAAGAAATAAACAAAAAGCAAACTTTCCGGTAACATATAAGAAAATGTGTTACATTCTTTATGTAATTTCAATATTCTATACTACAGCTTAATCCACATGTTTTATTCTTTTCTTGATAGAAATGAAAAAACATCTGGACACCACTTCTTTAAACAGTGCCAGGCAGCTTGAGGAGCATTACATTTCCCCTCAATCATGTTCTTCTTCATGCTGCAAATGTCAATTCCATTAGTCTTTTCAAAACCTAATTCTGTGCAAGGAAAGCAAAAGTGCTTTGAAAAATCTATTATGAACACATCTAATGTCCTGTAATTGACACCATCCTAAGTGATTTCTTAGGACCGTATAAGTCATCTGACAAAATTCATCAAATAAAAATTATATAAGATTTAAACATTTTATAGAGTAACTTTTCTATCACCTTTCTCCCTTGTTTTGTTTGTTTTTTTTTCCTTTAAATACTCCTCATTCCTGGGGCGCCTGGGTGGCTCAGTCGGTTGAGCGTCCAACTTCGGCTCAGGTCATGATCTTGCCATCCGTGAGTTCGAGCCCCGCGTCGGGCTCTGTGCTGACAGCTCAGAGCCTGGAGATTGTTTCAGATTCTGTGTCTCCCTCTCTCTCTGCTCCTCCCCCACTCGTGCTCTGTCTCTCTCTCTCTCTCAAAAATAAATAAAACATTAAAAAAAAACTTTAAATACTCCTCATCCCTTGGCAATGTGCTAGATACCTGACTGTTTATAGCCTATCTTCCCCACTAGAATATAAGCACCTGAGGTCATGGACTTGGTCTTGTTTACTGTTGTATTAACAGAATTTTGGATAAGACCTGGCATGTAGTGAGCATTCACTAAATATTTATTGACTCAATAAATGAATAGATTCATAAATGAACATATTTTCATATGTGGAAGAGTCTGAATTATACACATCCCTCACATAAATCCAGAACTCACTCATCTGAATATAAGTGAAAAGTACTGTGTAAAAAACATTGACTAACTCACCATAGGGGGCATCTTGCAAAGAGGAGGTGTTCTGGTGACATTAATACAGACGGAATAAAAGGCAGAGACTGAGTCATGAGAGTAAACAGGAGATTAAAGAAGGTGAGCAGGCTGTCAGTTCACATGACAAGGTAAGGACCTGATAGTGAGAGGTCTCAAGGGAGGGAAAGCTCCAGAGGTATTATTCATCAGGACACCTGAGAGCCAAGGAGCCTCCTTATTGGATCTGCTTGGAAGCTCTGTTGAGCCAGAAACCTGAGAAGGCTAAGTTCCACCCTGGTCTGCCTTCTCTGTGAAGTTGCACAGAGCATTAGTGTAAGTAATAAAAGAGGGCTCTGATAACTCTAAGGTAGATAGGTAGGTAGATAGATAGATAGATAGATAGATAGATAGATAGATAGATAAAGTGGAAGGCTGTATTATCTGATTCACCATTCTTCCAAGCAGATGTTCCTGAAGCCTCTGAAGCTCTTCCTTAAACTGAACTCTTGGCCAATTTCCTTCCCTCCTCCTCCACTAGCAAGGGCAAAGTTACTCCTCACAACCTCCACTAGGACCACGTTTTCCCTCCTCTTTACCGCCCCCAAAGTTAATTTAGCACTTACTCTGCACCTCACACTGTACTCAGTACTCAGACTACTGAAATTAATGGCATCATTCCCTCCCCATAGGAATTGATAAAGGGGACAAGTGCATGCCAGATGCTAAGGGAGCTTAAACACAAGGAGGGCAAGAGGTGATAAAAGGCGACTGTATCTATGGAGCTAATGAAGAGTCCATGAGAGTCCTTACAATCTGGTGCAATTTCTCCATCTTTTGGATTCCACAGCACTTTGAGTGAGCCTCCCCTAGCCTCTGCTGCTCCCCACTCGTCCCCCTACCACACACACAATGTCATTAGGGCATCTGTCTTGAGTTCTACTCACTGGTATACCCATTTTTACCAGGCACTCTCCTCTCCCACCCATTTGATGACTGTCTTGAAAGCAGGGCTCTCTATTTTACTTTTCTTTCTATTCTCATCAGCACTGCCTGTAAGGTTTTCACAGAGGAGGGACTGATCAGGGGCTCATCAGCATTTGGTGTTTCATGAATGACTGATTGTGGGGACAGCCAGTCAAGAGTTGTTTTATTTTATAAATGTCAAGGAAGTTGTCAGAATGGGAAGACCTCAGCACCTTTTACTAACAATCACAAGAGGTGGAAAAAGAGGTACAAATTCTAGCTCTAGATTCTAAAGCAAGGAACAAATACTACATAGAATTATACAGATTCAACTTGGGAACAATGGGACATTTTTGGATCCTGCATGTAGTGTCTTCTTTACTACCTCTATGCCTAATCTACAATTCTTTCACAAGTCCTTACATATGGTTCTCTGAATTAAAGGTATCAAATAAAAAGCACATTACAAATATCTGAGTCTACTATTTGGTTTTGTCTTCTGTCTACCTGGGACGATGAAAAGAATGTCATAGAGCGCCAATGTCGAAGAATGCCAAACTCCAGGAGTTTTATCTAGCAGAAACAATGGAGTAGTGACAAATTTTATTCTATTTTCATCTATTAACCTACTAATTTAATGCTGGATCATTCTAGTTCTAATTAATCCTATAATTTAAAAATAATAACATAATTTTAAGTATTTGAAGGACTTCAAATATCCAGTCCAGTGATTTTTCAAACTGTAGATCACAATTGATTAATTATGTAATTGCTTCAGTGAGTTGACAGAGCATTAGGATAGGATAAAAATCAGAACAGATAGTGACAGAATTTTTTTTTATAATGTTTTTATTTATTTTTGAGACAGAGAGAGACAGAGCATGAGCAGTGGAGGGGCAGAGAGAGATGGAGACACAGAATCCGAAGCAGGCTCCAGCCTCTCAGCTGTCAGCACAGAGCCCGACGCGGGGCTCGAACTCACGGATCGCGAGATCATGACCTGAGCCGAAGTCGGATGCTTAACCGACTGAGCCACCCAGGCGCCCCATGACAGAAATGTTTTAAGGAAGTTTTGCTTGAGCTGTGCTGGTAGTTGAGTATATAGTGCTATATACTGGGTAAGGGGTATAAAATATGTTAGGCAGAATACTAAGGAGGTCCACAAATTCTTCATCCTTCTGATCTTTTTTTTTTTCAACCCTCTGATCTATATGCATGCATAATCCCTGGGACTGTGAATATGATGGGCATGACCCTCATAATTAGGTTCTGCTGATTTTCAGACAGGGAGATCATCTGGGTGGGCCTGATCTATTACCTGAGCCCTTTAAAATCAGAGAGCTTTCTTGGCTAGCCCCAGGAGACGTAGTCAAAGATTCAGATGAAAAGGATCTGAAGCACAGTTACTGGCTTGAGGATGGAGGAGACCACATGGCAAAGAAAGAGAGTGGCCTCCAAAGCTGAGTGTGGCCCTGACCTGACAGCCAGGAAAGAAATGGGGACTTCAGTCCTACAACTGCAAGGAACGACATTCTGCGATAAGGAGAATGAATGTGGGAGCATTTCTTTCCCTAGTTGAGCCTCCAGATGAGAACTCAGTCCACCTAGCACCTTGATTTTAGCCTTGTAATGTACTGGGAAGAGAACCAAGCCATGCTATGTAGATTTCTGACCTACATAACTGTGGGCTGCTAAATGGGCATTGTTTTAAAGAGCTGTGTTTGTGGCAATTTGTTTCACAGCAAGAAAAACTTACATAGTACTTCATATAGCCAGTTATGATAATAAAAAGAGAGTACGAGACAAAAGATACTTAGACACTGATCTGATCTAAATCTTTCATTCTACAGATTTGAAAAAATTAAGGTCCAGAGATGGCAAATAACTGCAAGATTATACAGTTAGTGACAGAAGCAGGGCAGAAAAAGCTCTTTCCTTACATGGTCCTGATATTGTGATTACTTTCCTTTTCATTTACGTGAAGATATGTGGGGGGCTGGGCCCCGGTGCCAGGCTGAGACCGGGTCGAGCAACGTTCCCCGTTGACTCAAGCCAACCCGGTGGTTCCCCCCTCCCATTCATGTGGGAGGCCGGGCCCCGGCGCCAGGCTGAGACTGGGTCGAGCAACGTTCCCTGTTGACTCAAGCCAACCCAGTGGTTCCCCCTCCCATTCCTCCAGTTTCAAGGGCATACGAAAGCCTTGTCAAGGTTGAGAAAGTTAATTCCTGAAGCCTGTGGTCTGCAGGTGTTGGCAGTAATGCTACCTCCCTTTTTCTACCCCGAGTCAGATAGAAACAAACATGGGAATTGTGTTTTGCTAGCAATCTTATCAACAAGGTCTTGTGACCCGTCTAGAAAATGCACAAGAAACACAGAACTAAATGTTTTGGTTGGCAGCGATTACGTGAAACCTGTTTATTCTTAGAATGGCCTGACCCATAAGAGTCTGGATATAACAGATTGTGTACAGCAACAATAAAGCCGTCACTTGGGCCATCAGCCCACGGGACCCTCCTGTTCCCAAACTCTCTCTTTTTTCTTGCATTCCCCTACCCTCAGGACCCTGACCTCGGTGTTTGTCGTGCCGGTCGCGACAAAGATTCATATATTTTACATCAATAGAGAATAGCTTTTCCCCTACTTAATACAAAATGATGAATTGTTATTATACTTCTTATAAGAAGGGTTAATTCTCTTATAAAAAATGAGTTTATGCTGTGTCATTTTTTTTTGCTGCTATATTAGGTTTAATATGTTTCTATTGTTAGGAATAATTGAGGACCTGAAACTATTGTCTATACAAGACTAGAATATCTTTCTTAGAGTTCTCACAACAGAAAATAGATCCTATACATCAGTTCATGAAGGATAACAGCTGTGAGGTCAAAACTAATTTCTAGAGAAACCCACTGTACCACCCACCCACTAAAAGACATTTAAATAACTTCAAAATTTTCTATTTTTTTAATTTTAAAATTCTTTAATCCCCAGAATCATCACTTGCAATTAAATATAGTATTTCACTTAAATACAATACTGCTTTCACTGCAAAATTTAAATGTAGTACTCAACTTGGCCACATGAGGGCTCCTAGGTTTTGTTTTGTTTTGTTTTGTTTTGTTTTTTTTTTCAGTTCTGTGAACCATAAATTGAGACATCGAAAGATAGCTTTCAATGAAAGGGCACATTGGCTGGCGGATGCGTTAGTTGGCATGGTTTCCTTAAATGAGATTATCTGAGAATTGAAGTAAAAACATTACCCCACTGTATTACCCATAGAAACTCCTTTGGCTCACCTCTGCAGGTATCCTTCTGAATAACACAGAAGCCGATTCTGAAGTGTCACAAGGTTAATTTCATTTGCAGAGTCTGCTATCTTACTCATGGCTCCTTAACTTTTCTCAGGCTCTATCCCTCATCTATAAAAATAAAGAGTATAACACCTACCTAACAATCTTCACTTGTACCTGGTATACGGCATTACCAATTAGTGGTAGTTTTAGTTGTTGTTATTACTAACACATGTATTAAGGAATACTGAAATATACTTGTTTTGTGAAATAATCTTTCAATACAAATGATCACATAGTTGCTAATATTTCGGCCTTGAAAATAATAGCTGTGGGTCCAAATTAGTAGAAGGGTTATATGAACACATTGTTTATAATTCAGATATCTGTTCTAACATAATAGACATGCCATTGGCATTGATTATGAATCAAATTGTTGAAAATCCAATAATTAAATATTCATTAGTGGTAGGGCTATTTAAAAATCATTCACAGTTCATCTTTCTGAAATCCAAACTCACCATTTAGACTTCTATTTTCTAGGTTTGTCTCTTTATTCATGTGGCCAAACTGGTCATTGTTTCTCCCTCATTTTCTCATCTTTAAGGCATATTTGGTTTATATAATAAACTTTATTTTCTGAAGGCAAAATACTGTTTCTTCTTATCCAGTTAATAAGTCAGAAAAGCAATAGAAGGTGGTGGGCATGTTGAAGGATGGGAGGAGAGGACATTGGAAAATAGAGACGCAGTAAACTTTACGGGCTTTTCTAGTTGACTGATTTTTAGAAACATGCTACTGTAAGTTTTAAAAATGTAAACATGCACTTGTTGCCACTGTCTTATATCAATTCTTGTTACTTGACTACTGATATCCTCAAAGACACCATGCCTGCTATCTCTTGAAAAATAAGACTCGAACATCTTCATCTGAGAATAGGGCACTTGAGAGTAGATACAGGAAGAGGACATAGAGTGGTAGAAGGGGAAAGCATGGTTTTAGTTGCCATATCCTGAAATAGTACTAGACCAACACAGAAGCATGTCTTCAAGCTTGAAGGATACAACCTAACCCAAAGACATAGGAAAGTGACTTGATAAAGTCACCCAGAAAATTGATGTGGGAGTCAGAACTAGAATCCGGTCTTCTGGTTGTGATCTCTAGAGAAGAACCCTGAAGTATCTGAGAAAAACATTTCAAACATCCCATATTGGGATAGTTAGGGTGGTGCATACCAAATAAAATGTGACCCCTTTGATGTAGCTTTGGTAAACCCATTAAGCCATAGTTTCTACTTCTAAGGCTTTGGATATGACCAAATATCTCTAGAATGAAATAATAAAGCAAGGCCAAGCATCCACCTCCTCTTCCTGGGTAGATTTATCTCCCCTATGCATCATCCTCTACCATATATGATATACTGAGCAACTTTTGTCTTAAATAGACCTAAAACACTGAAAATTGTTATTAGAAAGCAAGGACAAAGACATAATGGACAAATATTGGTATATAAAAGTTGATAATTCAACTTATTTACTTAAAATCCCAATTAAGTGATAAAGTTCAAAATTACAGGATATTATTTTATCCAGGAAAACAGGCCCATAATGCCTGAAAGACTCTATCCATAGCTGACGACTTTCTTAGATGATGGGTTCTATATGGGATTCAGTCCCTCCAAAGTGAAGTACTGTGCAAGGCCAATTTGCCTTCCCTCAGACTCTGTTTTCCTAATGGCTTTGTTAGTCACAGGGTGACATCAACCACTGCCTTAACAACCTGACAGAACAGGGTCAGGGACTTGAGTGCCTGGAGGGAAAATGAAACGAACAAAATCAAACAAAAAATGGCTCCAGCTGAAAAATGGCAAAAATGAAAATGGTAGCACATAAGCTTAAAAATTGGAAAACTATATATACATAAAATTAACTCCTCTCAAGCGAGGCTATGGAAGGTCCTTAAGCCTCCTCTCTTATTTCAATCTGTTGAAGGTTTTCAGTGTTTTTCAATTTCCACATTCAATGGAAATGACCACACAAACCATCAGAACGATATACGCTCATATAAACAAGCACAGGTGACACAGTGCTGTTCAGACACACGTCACCTATTCACATGCATGGAATGTCTGGTGCTCACCAATGGTGTAGAACCTCTTCAGTTCACTCCTCCGAGAAGGATGCTTCTGGGTATTGGCCGCATTGTTCTGCTCTTCTTCAATGATGGGTGTCTTGGGTGCGGGGGGCTTACTCGCTTGCGGCATTGGCTTTCCTGCACCAGCCAGAGGGTTGAACCCTGGAGCGGTAATATCCACCGACTGGGACTTTTTCTTCAACCTACAGGTAAAGAATACCACAGGCTGTGATTACCGACCCAGCAGACACTTGTTTCAACTTTATCTCCATCATAATTCTTTTTTTTTTCTAATATGAAATTTATTGTCAAAATGGCTTCCATACAACACCCAGTGCTCATCCCAACAGGTGCCCTCCTCAATGCATAATTCTTTTTTCAACAACTGAGTTAATATCAGCCCAGAAACAGAAGAAGATTTATTCAGAAATTATAGACTTTCCCTATAGTATTTTAAATTCTTCAAATATTTGTGAAACTAGTTGGGGAAAAAAAAATCTACCTAATCATTTTTAAAGGTTTCATTAAAAGGTATTAGAATGCAGATGCGAAAGGACTTTTATTTTTCCTAATAGCAAACTAAAATGTGGTGTTGGACAAAGATAATGCATTTGGCTATTGCTTTTAGTTTTGAAAGGAGTATTTTTAAAGCTATAGTAAAACACTAGTTAGAAATAAATAATTGCAACCCAGAAAAAGATAATGAAATGACTATTTGGGTAACTAGATGCTGTCAGTGTTTTTCTGTTTAATCTGTAATAGCATCTTAGCTGTAAAAATTACAGAGTTCACATTATTTCTGCAGACACTGTCATGCATTGTTCACTTCTACATTTTAGAGAGCTGACATCAGAACTAACATGGAAAGCAAAAAGCTATCCGTAAAACATTTTCCCCACTCATGCATATAGAATGTTTCTCTTGATATAAAAGTTCCTGATAAACGATAGGAGTTAAATTCAAATACTTCAAGCTACACAATTTTATATTTGTAATTGTAACTGAACCCTAAGCCTAGCTTACTCTTGGCTCCTGGTACTTCCAGAGGCTACTGTTAAGTGTCATTTTTCAAGTCTAAATTCCCTACAGAAAACAAGTTGGCAGTTTCCTTTTCTTTTTAATTTTTTAAATGTTTGCCTATTTTGAGAGAGAGAGAGAGAGAGAGAGAGAGAGAGAGCAAGTGCACACAAGAGGGGGAGGGGCAGAGAGCGAGGGAGACACAGAATCCGAAGCAGCCTCCAGACTGTGAGCTGTCAGCACAGAGCCCAGTGTGGGACTCAAACTCGTGAACCATGAGATCAAGAACTGAGCCCAAGTCAGATGCTCAACTGACTGAGCCACCCAGGTGCCCCAGCAGTTTTCTTTATCAGTTAAATAATCACACCTGAAAATTTGTAATTTCCTAAAGGTTTCCTACATCCTCATACATCTAGGCTTTATTTAGTTTTTTTTTCAGTACATTCTTCTATATTCAGTCCTACTGTCAGATCCTGCTCATGTTTCCAGACTCAGCTTAAAAATGGCCTCCTCTGGGAAGCTTCCCATGACATGGACCTTGGTAATCTCACATCATTCCACAGAGGGAGTTATTCATTATTAACTCTCAAGAAGCTTCCATTAAATTGAACTTACCAGAGCAGAGGATTTGTTAAAGGAATAAATGTATCAATTAGTAAAAGATTCATTAATGAAAGCAGTGTTTATTAAATTTTGGTAGTTTCACCATCATCCGTATGATTTCTGCCATTCCCACATACCACCTACTTAATATTCATGAAAATTGAACGCTTTATCCAAACTGCCAGGAAATATGTTAAAAAGTGCTCAACAGCATTAGACATGAGAAACATAAATTAAGACCAAATCGCACTCACAGCACACCCATCACAATGGTTACAATGTGAAAGACATGATATTAACTGTGATGGTGAGGAACAACCGGAATTCTCCAACACCTGATGGTGAGAGTGTAAAACGGTACGACCAATTTGGACAAATGTCTGGCAATATCTGCTTAGCTGAAGTATACAGCTTCTGACTCACCAATTCTACTCCTAGGATATGTCCTATACTGCATGTTCACCCAAGGGCACAGTCAAGAATGTTCATGGAGGCACTACTTGTAAAAATGCCCCAATATCCAACAAAACCCAAACGTCTACTAACAGAAAAGGGTAAATGAACTGTGATAATACCTGTACAATGAAACTTTATGCAGCAATGGAAATGAATGAACTACAACTACTTGCAACACGTTGGAGAGTTTTCACAAAAATAGTGCTTGGCAAAAGAAGCCTGGTACGAGGGGCATCTGGGTGGCTCAGTCGGTTAAGCATTCCACTTCGGCACAGGTCATGATCCCACAGTCTGTGGGTTTAAGCCCCGCATTGGGCTCTGTGCTGACAGCTCAGAGCCTGAAGCCTGCTTCAGATTCTCCCTGAATCTGGCCATCCCTGGCCATCCCCTGCTCACGCTCTGTCTCTCTCTTTCTCAAAAATAAATAAACATTGATTTAAAAAAAATATATTTAATAAAAAAAAGAAGCTTGGTACCAAAGAATACATACTATATGATTCCATTCATATAAAGTTTAAACAGAAGCAAGACCACCTCTGATATTAAAAGTGTGGGTAGGATAACCATTTGGAGTTATTACACTGATAGAGACACAACATGGGGAATATCGTCAATAATGTTGTAATAATGTTGTATGGTGACAGACAGTGACTACACTTATCATGGTGAGCACTGGGTAAGATACAGAATTGTTAAATCACTACGTTATGCACCTAAAACTAAATAACACTGTATATCAACCATGCTATGAAAAACTATAATACATTTTTAATGTCAATTTTCTACAGATCATCCTATAAACTTGATTTCAGAAATAAATTTCAAATTCACTCTAAAGCAAGTTTTTAGGGGGAGAGGAGTAGGAATTTAAGGGAAAGGTGCTAAATTTTATAGAAGGAAAGCCAGTTATCTCTAGTTCTCAGAAAAGATTATTTTCAAAATGTAAATGTGACAAGTGTTATCTCCAATTCTCATAGACTATTTTTATCACCAGAAACTGTTTATAGTTTACATTCACCTGTTTCATAATTGTTCAGTTACTAAAGTCTCATATTGTAGCATATCAGCAATGACAGCTTATAATTGATACAGTGCTAGATACTATTATTGATGAAGTTTTACATCACTTAAAAATGTCTTAGTGTACCACAAGCCCTTCTTACAGCCTCTTTGGAATGAGCAAAAGGACACAGTTCTGGGTTCCAAAGGCCAAAGGCAAGCAGAAAATAGCCCTGTGGTATTTTCCCTGTTCTTTCCCTGCCCTTCCTCAACAGAGACTCTTCCCAATCAACACTTGAAGGGTGTCATGATCTCATTGTTATTGCTGGAGTCTGGAAAACTGCAAGTAGCTTTGTTGGCTCGCTTAAGAAAAGACTTCCATTTATACGTTTTTAGAAAGCAGAACTGTGTGGGTAATTGAATTACCCCTTTCAAGATTCTAAAAATGACTACTGTGATTGGCAAAGAAACCTGCAAACTGCTACCTTCAGTTTCCAAATTTCATGAAGGGAAGCCTTTCTCAATTTTTAACAATGTTCTAAATTAAATGTGTTACACAAATGTAAATAGCATAATGGAATATGTAGGTGTACATGAGATAAAATACTCATTGATATTAAACATTACAAATAGAGAACGAAAATAATCTCTTAATAGGCACCCAAAGAATCTTTGTTTAATGTGCTTTGTACTTCCAAAGGAAAATGAGTGCCGACATCTCGGATGGAGAAAAGGAAATGAGGAAAAGGAGCCATCCTTCTTGGCATGGCTCCCATAGGCAGACTATCTAGTGTTTCATAATCTTTGCCCCTTCTTGTTCCTGTTTTTTAGCAGAAAAGAACTATTCCTGTTTTTCACCACATGTATTCAAATACATTTTTCAGCGAGGTAACAATGTTGGACACTTTTCTGAGACTCAGTTTTCTCATCTGCAAAATGGGGATAAAAAGGCCCAGAGGACTAAGTAAACACACTGTGAAAGTGCCTAGTGTATCACCTACAGGGGATGTTCTCAATAAATGCAAGTTCCAGTCTCTTTGTAAGAGGACGTAGGGATGAGGGAATTTTGTTCTTCCAACTTTCAAGGGATGCTGTGGAAAATATACAACAGCTTCCCAAGATCCTTCGCTGCTGTACTACTTTAGATAAACACCAAAACTTCAGGGCCTGCACCACCTTTTGTAGGGGGTCTCACCTATCCTGGAGTGTGGATTTGGGGGAAGAAGCAGAAGATAAGAAGAGATTAAGCTACATAGGAGTCCTTTGTGTGCTGTACAATGTGTTATCTCTCTAAATCATTTGGAAAACAGATGAATCCACTGAATAATTCACTTGAGCACATGTATGTTTTAAATCTGTGTGGGTTGACATAAAATAACAAACTCGTAAGCAGAGGTAGAGACCAGAGAACTATGGAAGTAAGGACAAAGACTTGAAAGGAAGTGTGAGGAGGGTTTTTGACCTTCCTATTCCGTAAAAAATAAGATTCAGGCCAATTTCAACTAGTTCTCCCAGGGGCAGATAAAGCCCAGTAGGCCAATGATGAAATGCCAAGTCACAGGAACTAGAGAAAAAAATAAGTGGCAGAAAACTTCTGATACCAACCAATTTAAATTTTTTTAATGTTTATTTTATCTTTGAGAGCGAGAAAGACCGAGCATGAGTAGGGTAGGGGCAGAGAAAGAGGGAGACACAGAATTCGAAGCAGGCTCCAAGCCCTGAGCTGTCAGCATGGAGCCTGACGTGGGGCTTGAACCCACGAACCGGGCTCAAACTCATGAACTATGAAATGATGACCTAAGCCAAAGTCAGACACTTACCCAACTGAGCCACCCAGGCGCCCCCAATACCAACCACTTTAAATGGGATTCCCCTACCCTCATAGTAATCAACTAAATTTATTCTTACATAATTTATTTCTACTTTACTAGAAGCATAAGAAATCTTCCATGCATCTTCCAAATCACTAAGTAGCATGCATGCATCTTTTGGCTTAAATGAGGTAATGGACACCCCAAAGCCCAGGGCTTGCATCAACAGTAACTATAAGTGGCTTTATGTTGACCGGCTCCCAAGGACCTGGGTCAGTTCTCTATTTGAATGGCTTTACCCATGGAGACACCCTCTCTAAGCTTCTTTACCTTTACCCCTTAATTACTATTATTTGTCACTTGCCACATGCTTTTGGTCATACCTTTCCTTTTCCTCTCACATTGTAGGGTTTTCATCTACTGTCACTACGCTTCTATCATCTTCCATTCAGGTCATAGCCAAGCAATGCTAGTCATCTTTCTATATCTGCCATGCTCTGCACTTTTTAACAGTTTTGTTATTTTGTCTAAACACTACATGATAAAACTCTACCGTAAGCCTAAACTAAATCCCGCTATGATTTAAATGCATAAGGAAAAAAAATGGTTTCATTTAGTTTGGGTTCTTAACTGGAGTTACATCTTCCATCAAGTGGAATTCAAATTGTACCTTTATTATAACTAATTGGATATGTTCCTGAGTTCTGTAGCTATCTGGAAAAAAATAATGTTCTATTATACACCTAGTAAAGTCATAGGATGCCCTGGGGTACTGTAGCAACTGTTGAGAAAATCTAGTGTAGTATAATGAGAATATTTCCTAGGTCACAGGAATTTAAAGTGGTATAACATTAGAATATAAAAGCCACATTTGCATATATCTGACTCTGTGCCTGGAGAATAATAGCTGAGTGGCTAAGACTATGGACAGGGAGAGGTGGGGGCAGATTCCCTGGAACTGAATGTCTAATCCGGTATTTACGAGTTTGCATCCTTGGGAAATTTTCTTAACCTCTCCTTGCCTTGGCCCTCTCATAGGTAAATTGGAGGTATTAATAACACCTGTGTCATAAAATTGACACGAGGGTTAAATTAATATTTATAAAAGTACTTAACATATAGTATTATTATTTGCTTTAAACAAAAACACAAGCAAACATAAACAGTCACTAAGCATTTATAATGGACAGGACACAGGCCATACATAATTTCACTTACTGATCACAATAAACCTATGAGGTAGTATCATACTCTTTATTTGTAGAGGGGGCAGCTGAGGTTTAGAGAAAGAGATAGGTCTAGAAAGTAGGGATGCTGGAATCCAACCAGGACATTATGACCAAAAGGCCACACTTTGGAATCAGGAGATAGTGATAAATTTCAGCAGTGACATTTATCAGCCATGGGACTTTTGGCAAGGACCTGGACTTTCTAGGCCTCTTATTTTCTTACCCATAATGGTGGAAATCATGCTATCTGCCGACTTTACCCAAGAGAGTTATTGTGGGCAGAAAATGTGTTAACTTAAGTGAAAGCACTTTGTAAAATTCCAGAAATCTACAGTACTAGTAGTAGCTATACAAATTCACTCTTTGCCACGTCAATTTGTTGTATACTAACAAAATGTACATAAATACATGCATGAATGTAAATGGCTATGCCCCCAAAACCCAACATTTGTAATCCTTTCCAGTAATTTCCAGCAAGAAGACCATCTGTGGTTTGTACAACTCATTACTGTTAGCAAAGCTGTCTCCTTGCTTTCTAAAAGAGCTAGTGTAAGGATATTTTTTAAAGTAGTAAAGCTGCTGAGAATGCAGATTTTTTCCAAGTTGGATACTGTGGCTGCGGCAAAAATCTCAAGTCACTCAAAGAGAGCTTTTGAGAGCAAATGCCTAAAAAAATTTCACATTTCAAAATTAAGGCCTTTTGTTACCCCTCCTGTATAGTCTGACTACAAATCAGCAGCTAAAAACAAACCACACAATCAGCAAAAACCAAGCATACTCAGAAGTCCAACTAGAAAAAAAATGGCAGATTAGAAACCTTTGCATTAAAACAAACAACCCCCCCAATCCATTAAGATATAGAATATGCCAATTACAGCCTGATTTATAACTGCTGTACTCATACTATTCTTAGTGGCCCCCACACACGAGGACTGAAGCAGAAAATCTCATTAATGTGGAATCAGGAATTACACAATCTTCTTTTGCAATTCTAAACCAGTGCAAAATGTTTCAATAGAAGTATTCTTTGGGAGTGTAAATTGGTATTAAACAGTTAATGGGACACCAAAACTAGATACCTTGTTATAAAAAGACATGTTTCTAGATCTGTATTCATCCTAAGAAATTTATGCTTTCCTTTTTGGAAATACAGAGAACAGAGAGTACAAGAATTAAGCCACAGGTGCAGTGGTATGTAGGAATGGTTTGCTAGAAAGTCTCTTGTTAAATGCAGTTGAATTCAACTCTGTGAAGGGTAAGGACAGTGTACTATGAGTTGTGTAGAAGCATACATGAATCCATTGCTATTATACCTAATTTTATGCTAAAAATACTAGAAATTAAATCCCAAACCAATCTGCCTCTCCAGAGTTTCATAAGCCCTAACATAAAAGGTGAACATTTCTTACTGACCTTTAATGAAAAACACATCCAAATCCTCCAAGTTTGCCAGCTGGTTTATTTATATCCCTACATTTCACCAGCTGAGAGAAAAGAGGTAACAAAGAAGCATGTTCTATTAGGAGTCTTTACCACCAGATTAACTTAACTCCTACATTCACAGAAGCTCTAGTCTGTTCATCAGTTTATTCCTAGGATTTAGCACAGTTCTTGGCATACAGTAGGCAATAAGTAAACAGATAACTGAATGAATGAATGAATGAATGAATGGTCTCATCCTGGGGCGGGGGGGGGGGACGGGAAACACGATAATACAAAAAGACAAGAAAGTTCACATATACAAGCCTGTGAAAATAAACGAAAAGAGTAAGACTTTGGAAAATTTGGGAGCAGATACAATGACCAATTTAATACATTCATATAACACAGCCTTCTCCTCACCCCATTATGGGAAAGTTTTTGAGCTTAGAGAAAGGAAATCATTTCATCTTCATTATCAATACTAAGACAAATCTGAACAATATTTCAATTCTTTATTCACTAAAACCAGTCTTGTAATTTGTAAGAAGACACTCTGCACTTTGACAAATTGACATCCTTCTTAATGAGTGCTCCAAAAACATTAAGTGGATATTTCATCCTTCTACAAAACTTTCAGTGGTGGCGAGGAGGAGAGGAAGGAAGAAGGGCTCTGGAATCAAGGAACTGGGTTCAAGTTCAGGATATACTGTTTTTTAAACAACCTAAAGATGAAGCATTTTACTTTTATTGAAATATCCACTTAATGTTTTTGGAGCACTCATTAAGAGTTTTGCCTATCATGTTTCTACTACGAAATTTCAAAGCACTAAGTTAATCATAGTAACACTTTTGTGAGTTTCCCCTTCCATGTACTTTCCAATTATACCACTATATTACAAGCATTCACCTTGAAATTACACGAATTTCCAATTTATTTCAGTTTTTGCCCTGGAACTTCAAAGCCTTTCAACTGGAAAATCCTGAAAGTACAAACACATTATGCAAATCCAAAGATGAGGGCTTGAAGGATTTGGAAGTCAAATTCTTGTAAATGTTAAACAGCCCTCTACAATAACTCACAGAGATGAAATTTAATTTCATTACCTTTGATGAAATGATTTGTAACGTGCTATTGCCACATTGAATGCATTCTGTTTATTTATTTTAGGAAGAAGAAACCAGAATAAATAAGACTATCTTAAGACATAGGCTTCTACCCAACATTACTGATTAAAGGAATCTATTTTCAACAGGGCCTATTACAGACTATCTGTACAAAACAGTTTATATGGACCAGCTGATTAAAATATAGTTTTGCTTATGCACAACATAAGGCAACCCTGAATTTAATCAAGATAGCTTCTGCAGGTAATGATAATCTGGGCCAAAGCCCAGTGGTTTATAGATAAAATGCCAATTTAGCACAATAATCTCCCATCCTAATTTCCTCAAATGAAGACACAAGGATCAGGAAATCAATGTATAGAAAAAATGCAGGACTTGTATTTACATGTTAATTCAGGATCTTGATGGAAAACATCACTCTGGTTAATCCATTGCTTCTTTACCTCTTTAAATCAGATCATCCTTTGATAGATTAAAAAAAAAATCTATGTCATCCTAAATGTTTTCAAATGAAAATGATGTTTTATGGTTTTTAAATGTAAGAATGCATTGCTGACTGTATTATTGATTGAAAACAATTTTTTTGAAAACTGCTCTTTTTAGATTCTGATTAGTCATCCCAGATACAGCATGCCGTGTCCTCTTCCCCAATTTGAAAATCACTGAAGTATCTGTTGTATGTTTCTTCTGTTCAGATGATAGTAATTCAATACATGAAGGCTATGCAGGGCACTCAGTACAATGGAGTTGGATTTTACACTTTCCTCAGATAAATGTATTATATAACATTTAAAATTACGTTAAAGAAATCACTGTCTTCTTCCCAATGGCACCTCCATCGGGAAAGTGTCTTTCTCCACCATTTTAAATCTTTTCCCCCCATTACAGAAATGAATGTTGTCCTCTTCTTGTTAAAGACAATCTCTTCATGTGTTCTCTGAATCCAACTGCATCCTCTCTATACTCAAGGTTTTAATGTACTAACCACTCTCTTCCCTCTGTGAGTCCTGAACCAGCTGAGGAACAGGTACAGGTGTCAAGGACCCCTCCACAGGTGGGCACCTTGGAGAAGCAGTGCCCTGGTGAGGCTGACCCACGGGCAGCAGGAGTTCAGAGAATACCACAAGCATCAGGTCCCAAAGAGGGGAGGCAGTGGAGGCTGGGCCATCGTCCTTTCCACAATCTGAGACGTCACTCTTCTGCCTTTGGGGAGGCGTAGGCATAGAGAGCCAAAGCTCTCTTTTAAATTCTTTAGAAAACAAGGAAATGTCTTTTTCTTTTTTCTGCCTGAAGAAAGGGATGCAGAAAAGGAAGGAAATGTTCCTCCTATGTCACTTTCTCAAGGCTTTACTCATGGGTTACCTGTTTCCTGCTCTAGTCATTCATCTCGCCCTCTTTGCTAAGCCATCCCCACCATTATTCAACCGGGGGCTAACATCTCCCATCTCTTCAAGTCCTTTTCTTTCTAAAGCTACTATCCCACTTCTTGGTTTCTCTTCCCCTTTGCAGCACTCAGCATCATCTCCCATCCATTGTGCTACACCATCTTCCTGGCACCACCACTTTTGGAATATGACTCATTTAGGTATTCAGTCCGTTCAGGTGGTCAAATTCAAATGACTTTTTGGGTTTTCATTTTAGTTGTGGGATGTATTTGAGGAGGTGGATAGCACAGAGGTTAAGGCCATGGACTGGGGCGTTAGAATGCCTGGCTCTCACACTAGGCTCCTTACTATGGAATCCTGGACCAACTATTTAATCTCTTTCTTGCTTCCTCATTTGTAAAATGGACTCAATAACAGCATTTACCTCAAAGGGTTTTTAAAAAGATAACACTATCCATATAAATATTCAGCATGATGCATACTGGTATATATGCATACTCAACTTTCTTTTTTACAGTTCCTCTATCTTGAAACATTCTAGTTTATATTCCTTGACAGACAATTCTTCTAATATTCCTTTTTTTCATTTTTCCTTAAAGAGTCTCTGTTTTTCCTATTCAACCCTAAATTATGGACTACCCTGAGGCCTAATGGAGTTGGGCCTCCCGGGACTATATTTTTACTATCTCCCTACGTATTTGCATCCACTCCCTTGAGATGAAATAGTTATATGATGAAAACTTCCGTATCTTTATCTCCAACCCAAACTTTACCCAGAATTGCAAACTTAAATACACAACTAGCTTCTTGGCATTATCCATTACCTGTGGTGTGTCTGTGAACAAATTCTTGATTCCTAAACTCACCCCAACCTTCCTTCCTTCTCATCTTCTCTATGTCTGTCAATGGCATCACCACCACCATGCAGTTCCTTAAGCCAGAAACTCAGAAGTTATAATTGATCCCTACCTCTGCAACACTCTCCACTTCTAATTCATCAATAAATTCTCTCTATTCTGCCTCTAACTTCTTCTTTTTATTTTTTCTGCCTTCAAGTTCTATATTAAATCTCTCCACTCTTCACCATCTCTTTAGTCCGCCCTCTTCTGGATTACTGCTGAAGCCTCCATATTGGTCTCCCAGTAGGACTTTCCTCTCCTGCTACTTTTTCTTCTTAAAGCAACCATATCAAGCATTTTTAAAAATTTTTAAAAATGTTTATTTAATTTTGAGAGAGAGAGACAGAGCTCGAGGGGAGAGGCGCAGACAGAGAGGGAACTACAGAATCCGAAGCAGGCTCCAGGCTCTGAGCTGTCAGCACAGAGCCCGACACGGGGCTCGAACTCACAAACTGCGAGATCATGACCTGAGCTGAAGTCGGACACTTAACTGACTGAGCTACCCAGGCACTCCCATAACAAGCATTTTTAAGCATAAAATTTTAAACAGATCATTCTCCTCCAAAAAAATATGGCTTCCCATTGTGGCTGGTTAAATTTGTTAGCTTCTTTCTATGGCCCATCAGGTCCCACATGTGTCTATCTCCTACTTCACCTCGGGCTATTCATCATCAGAGCCTAGTCTATTTCTTGCTCAGGCTCTAGTCATTTTGGTATCCTTCAAGCTTCCCAAACATGTCAAGCTCTCTCCATCTTCAAGGTCCTTGCACATGGTATCCCCTTCAGCTGGAAGAATTGCTGGTTCTTTCTCGTTTTTTTCCAGTCTCCTCAGAGAAACCACCACCTATGATGCTAAGTAGGTTGTTCTTATGTCCTGTCCCCCACCCACACTCAGTTCCAAAGTATTCTTTAGCACTCTGCTCATTGCTTCTCACAAGGTCCAATTATATGTTTGCTCATGTCCATTACACTATTTACTCGCTGGGGTTGGAAGCACAATCCCTTTTTACACCTAGCACAGTGTTTTGCACGTTTTGTGCACACCAAGAATATTTACTACACAAATGAATACATGAATACATGATCTCTTCACATAGACTCCACACGTCTTTATTCGGAAGACCTACAGGGCATGAGCTTATGTTTATTTTTTCCATTTTCTTTCATTTTTAGTTTAGCTCAATCACAATGTCCCAAATCTTTCTCAAGAAATTACTGTCATGCTCTTTGGTTAGAAAACCACAAGATTCATAACAGTTATGTGAAAAGAGCACTGTCTCCTGATCTATGACCTGAACCAATTTTGAAAACTAAAAATTATGACTGAATACACAGTCTCAGAAATAGGCTTGGACTAGAAGACATTTCTAAACATGTGTTGCTAGACTGGCATTGCACTAATGGGCATTTTCACTACTGCATTTTCCAGGTCTCATACTTCTGCAGGTGGTAAATTACATTAGGAGAAAAATCAAATGGAGATTGGATGCAGACAAGCAAAATAGTATACATTAACAAAGCCAGGGAAAAAAAGGTGGTGGAAAAAAAACACATACATATGTTCATTTCTAATCTTATCAAAGACCAACAGAAATGCCACATAACTCCTTATTTACAACAGTACATTCAGGGGCACCTGGGTGGCTCAGTCAGTTAAGCCTCTGCATTCAGCCAGGCCATGATCTCATTCTTAGTGAGTTTGACCCCCCCATAAGGCTCTGTGCTGACAGCTCAGAGCTTGGAGCCTGCTTTGGATTCTGTGTCTCCCTCTCTCTCTGCCCCTCCCCCACTTGTTCTCTCATTCTCTCTCTCTCTAAAAATAAATAAACTTAAAAAACAGTACATTCAGTCATTTCATTAAAGAATAAGAAAATCTGATGATGGTAAAAAGTAGCAATCTCTAATTATAGATTGGAGGTCTTTCAAATCATTTTTTTTTTAAACAGAAGCATTATGTAACTTTTATCTTACATGCCCACAAGTGCTTGTGTAACATGCAGTGACTACTAAAATTTACAGCATTCTGTTTCATAGCACAAAAGAAAGGCTGGTGATATGAGGTGTGCTGTTGTGATGCTGGGTGGAACCCGAAGCAGGGCACAGCGCACTGGGGAGCAGGGCTGCGTGTTGCTGACACTTGGGTCCTGGGCAGCTGCTGTGAGCTGCAGCAGAGCCCAGCTAGGCAGAGGACGGGTACCCACACGGCAGCCAGGCTGCTCATCCGCTATCGACCGCGGTGGCAGGGAGACAGAACAGGCTATGCCAGGACTGTCTTGGGCACAGGCCCCCAGTCACCACAAACAAGGACTTCCTTGAAAAAAACAAAACAAAACAAGGAAACAGCTGGATGACAAGGGACCAAAACTGTTCTACTTTCTTAATTGTAAGCTATTACAACGTAATAAAACGTTACTCTTTACCAAACCTTAGGCCAGTGTTTTACTTAGATGGTTCCGAAATACAAAAAATTGACTCTGCTGGCCCTTCATGCTAGCATACAAATCAGTTCCTTATAGAATACATTTACTAACAGAATCTGGGCCAGCCAACACTTCCTGTCAGCTCTGGCTGTGGAGCTAAGGGCATCTTTCACCATGGAATGTTTCAGGAACCGGTTTAGATGCTGGGAAAGCAGACTCAAAACTACAAGAGCAAACTTAAGGAAAAGTGAAAGTGCAGACTGCCGGGAACACACGGTCAGAAGGTTGGAGAAGCCCAAACGTATCTGATTGTCCCACAACTTATTCTTCACAGAAACATTTTCAAAACAACGTATATGATGGCTTTTGTATTCCTACAGAAAACGTCAGAAATGACATTCAAGTTAATGTTCCAAAAATGCCAGTGTTGGTGCTCAACCAAAATGCCAGTGTTGGTGTTTAAAACTGAAATGGTATATAAAATATTTACTGAACACTATTTAAGCCCCCCCTTTCCTTAGCACTTAATAAAATCCAAATGGCCTAGTAGGAAAGTTTCCCACACAACACTTTAAAAATCGTTGACCCCACCCATGATTTTTTAGGTTCAGTCAAGACTGTTCTATTGTAGGCTTTGCTGCTGGATACAAAATAAAGGCATACAACTGTCCCAAGAAGGGCAGTATGTATAAGGCCTAGGATGGGCCCAACATGGGGCTTGAACTCAGAACCCTGAGATCAAGAGTCACATGCTCTACTGACTGAGCCAGCCAGGTGCCTCAAGGACTTTCAAATCTTTAGGGAACCCAGGTTCGACCACTTAACTGTACAGCAGCAGTAATGGAACTAATATTTCTTGATTCATGTTATATGTTAAGTGAATGATAAGTGACTGCCTTTAATCTTTATACCATCAACTACTGGAGGTCAGGGACAATTGTCTTGTTCATGTTTGAACCACCAGTGCCCTGTATCCTGCCAGGAAGGATAACACAGGCTACATTTAATGTAACCACCATTAAAGGCTTGAATTCACCTAAGGAAAAACTGAAAAATGACATACAAACACCACAGGAAGGCTTGCTTTGAAGCTCTCTTATGAACACTTATTCTCTCACAAATAGAATAATGGCTCTACAGTGTTGTTCTGGGCTCCTTTTCAGAGCAGTGTTCTCGACTAGACTCTGCCATTCCAGGAATAAAATCAGACATAAGACACTTCGCCTGAACCTCTCCTTCTCATCCATGCAATGCTGATAATCATTCCTGCGATGTTTGCCTAACAAGTTTACACATCTTTGTGTTCACCAAATAGCTAGTGATTCCCGTTTATGTTCAGGGCACTGTACTAGACTCCAGAGATCTGCTTGCTGGATACAGCACTGCGTTTTGTTAGGTGTTTAAGGTTGACTCTTCCTCTTATCAGGTGGCATATTTAATGGGTTGTCTCCACTCCACTCCTCACCGGAGATGTCTCACCTGCTGCTTCCTCTCTTTGGGTAAATGCAACTCTTCCCACTGGTCATTAATAGCTCCTTCCCCAGCCCCCACGTATAGTCAAGCTCTTTCTGCTGGGGTTACCTCCCTCCCCCAGGCAGCCCTCTCAGATAAGATAATAAGACTCTTTCAGGCCAGGTCTCTTTTGTAGGACCACCTATTGCCACAAGAAGCCAGCCTCGTTTTGCCCTGTGGGTTTTGGCACATCCACAACATAGCAGCTCTTTGCATCCCCTCGTCAGATTCTCCAGACAGCTATCAACCCTATTCATTTTGATTTCTCAGGGTCCAAAGTCTAACCCACTGTTGACCCCAAGTTCTCTGTGTTGTCTCAGGAGAGTCCCATACATAGATTTGAGGTGAGGTAAAGGCATCTCTCACTCGTTTGGGGGGGGGGCTGGGATGCCACAGGATTCCCAGAACACCAGAAGCCCTCTCTGAAAATCCTGTCCCAATCTCCAAACTGTTATATAATCTGGAGCGGGGTGGTCAGCTAAGAGTCACAAAATCAGTTCCTGACCATCAGCTTTTCAAATCTTGATTTGGTGGTCTCACACCTCATTCTGAAATGGAGTAACAGGTGCTTATCAGTTCCAGCTGCAGCAGAGTAATTGTCAAATTTTAACTTCCTGTTACAGATCTTCTGTACCTTTATACCATTCTTGAGGTCATTCATTGCTCTCTGGCTATGGAAAAGCTGGAACTGCCAAAAAAAATGGCAACAGAATGGAGACATCCTTCTATTTCAGCAACATTTCTAGTTAAAAAATCATTTATTTGTATACTTTTTTTCAATTACTTTCTATATATTCCTTGAAGGCTTATTGAGTTCAATGCATTATGCCAAGTGCTGGGGATACAAAAATGAAAAGAAAATGGCTGCTATCCTTCAGGATCTAAAAAGGAATGGATTTAAAAAACAGAATTATAGAAAATAATATACATCCTGGTTACAAGAAGGTAAGTCCTCTCCAACTCTGAATTTGCTTATAAGAAGTTCTTTTTTACTTTTAGTTTTTAAAAAATTTTATTTATTTATTTTTGAGAGAGAGAGAGAGCATACACAAACACACATACACGCACAGGAGGGGCAGAGAGAGAGGAGATAGAGAAACAATGGATCTAAAGTGGTCTCTGCACTAAGAGCAGAGAGCCCAATGAGGGGCTCAAACTCACAAACTGTGAGATCATGACCTGAGCCAAAGTCAAACGCTTAACCAACTGAGCCACCCAGGCGCCCTGCCTATAATAAGTTCTAATATTCATGTGTATTTATTTCTGACTACCTTTTACTTTACTGTAAGAAATTAGGTTCCAGGGGTGCCTGGGTGGCTCAGCCGGTTAAACGTCCGACTTCAGCTCAGGTCATGATCTCGCGGTTCGTGAGTTCGAGCCCCGCATCGGGCCCTGTGCTGACAGCTCAGAGCCTGGAGCCTGCTTTGGATTCTGTGCCCCACATCGGGCCCTGTGCTGACAGCTCAGAGCCTGGAGCCTGCTTTGGATTCTGTGTCTCCTTCTCTCTCTGCCCTTTCCCTGCTCATGCTCTGTCTCTCTCACTCGCAAAAATGAATGAATGTTAAAAAAAAAAAAAAAAGAAAGAAATTAGGTTCCAGTATTTGTGAACTGTGAATCATTGCTATTGAGAACAATTAGAATAAGAGAAAAGTATGGTTAAGATTAGAAAAAAGAGGTAAAAGTGAAGCAGAAGGCAGGGATGGGATGAGGAAGTTTTTTTTTATTTGTCAAGAAGCTTTGGGCTAAAATGAGCTGGTCAAGTTTCATTTTACAGAAATACTTTAAAAACAAAGGAAAACCGGGGCGCCTGGGTGGCGCAGTCGGTTAAGCGTCCGACTTCAGCCAGGTCACGATCTCACACTCCGTGAGTTCGAGCCCCGCGTCAGGCTCTGGGCTGATGGCTCAGAGCCTGGAGCCTGTTTCCGATTCTGTGTCTCCCTCTCTCTCTGCCCCTCCCCCGTTCATGCTCTGTCTCTCTCTGTCCCAAAAATAAATACACGTTGAAAAAAAAAAAAAATCAACATAAGAAAATATCTGTTTAAAAAAAAAAAAAAAAAAAAAAAAAAACAAAGGAAAACCTATTGCCAAAATGTTACCAAACAAAAAAAAAGGTATGTTAGGCCAAAAATGGCAAAATCAATCTCATTGCACAATAAAGAGCAGAGCTTTGAGTCGCATAGAGTTAGCTTTCCAAACACTGAAAACATCATCATTCGTGCTCCTATTTGCTACGGATAAGTAAAAATCAGGTGGACATGGAGTGCAGGTAGGCACCTGAGAACCACTAGACTGGATGATCTCAAATTCTACCGGCAATGGATTTGCCTCACTGAGAATCCCTTTATTCAAATCTGTTCCACCCCTGCCTCCTCTTTATGCCTTGTAGCAAAGGGACAGACTTTCATAGAAATTTCCAAGCCCTGTATTCAGGACTGGCTACAGAATTTGTGGTGCCCTTTGCGAAATGAAAACACAAGGCCTCTTGTTAGAAAAATATTAAGAATTCAAGATGGTGACAGCAGAGCATTAAACCAAGTGTGGGGCTGTTTGAAGCACAGACCCTGTGCAGCTGCACAGGCTGCACAGCCATGAAGCTGGCCCTGCCTGTATTGCCTATGTATGATCCCCCAAACTGATTTCCTAAAGCACAGCTTTTTAAAAATGATGCTTCAGGGGCGCCTGGGTGGCGCAGTCGGTTGAGCGTCCGACTTCAGCCAGGTCACGATCTCGCAGTCCGTGAGTTCGAACCCCGCGTCAGGCTCTGGGCTGATGGCTCAGAGCCTGGAGCCTGTTTCCGATTCTGTGTCTCCCTCTCTCTCTGCCCCTCCCCCGTTCATGCTCTGTCTCTCTCTGTCCCAAAAATAAATAAACGTTGAAAAAAAAAATTAAAAAAAAAAATGATGCTTCAGCACCAGTGAGTTTTGTATAAGGACATACTTCCAGAATGATAATCCAGCTTGATGATGTCTTTGTTATTGGTCAGTAAATAATAACCTGCAAGGCATACCTCAACTCCAAAGTACTGTAGATTATGAATTTATAAATATTGTCTTAACCTCCTAGGAGTTGAAAGTTCCTAAGTCAGTTGAAGTTAATCTTTGTGTCTGTGGTGTTACGTTGGAGCTTGAGAATAATATTCTACATGCACACAATTTGATCAAAACCACTGGATGCTTCAAAATAATCTCCATGTGGAGAAAAGGGTACTGAGAGTTTTAGGCTCTGGGATGGGAAATTGCTGTGAAGGAAGTATGCTATCCTTGCCTTTTTGTGTTGAAGCAGGAAGTGTTTAGATATATAAGATTTCGATTTTGCAGAAGTAGGAGGCACTTCAGAGCAAGGGTCATTTGGAGAGTGCTGAGAAGAGTACTGCAGCTATCACACTAGGCTGGCCAGTCACGATCCTCCTTTGGAGGCCACTGTGGTCTCCTCCCGTTGCTCCCACTCTTTCCTCTCACAAAATCCATTTTCTACACCAAGAGCAAAGTGCTTCTGTAAAAACATAATTCAGATTAAGTCAGCTCTTCCAATGTCATCTCATCTTCACTGAAAGTAGATTTAAACCACTTGTCATATCCTGCAGGATCCCACATCCCCTGTCTACTTCACTGGCCTCATCTCTGCCCCTCCTCACTCTCTCAGCTCTGTCCACACTCTCCTTTCCTTTCCTAGGAACTGTACAAGCCTCAAAGCTTTTATACTAGAAGTCCCACTTCTTAAAATGTGCCTTCCCTAAAAAATCACCTGTCTGGTTCCTTGTTAAGAGTCCCTTTAGAGAAATACATTCCTTGATGGCCCAACCTAAAGTTGTGCACTTCCCCATAACCTTATTTGATTTGTATTTTCTTCAGACCATTAATCATGGATATGCCTTCTAGTGAATTATCTGGAGTACCTAACCTCTCCATTGATGATGTGAGGACTGGAAGTTTGCCTGCCTTGTTCACGGACAGGTCACCAGTGCTCGAACAGAATTTTAGATGGTATAGCAATTTTGTTACCCACTCAAGCACTCCATTCTGCATTAACTGAGAAGGAAACACTACATATTTACTATCACTAAAAAATGACAATTCACCTGCAGAGATTTTTAACTAGAAGGAAACATACACTTTCTACTATTTAAATTTGACAACCTCTCTATAGAGAGTCTTTAAGTATGCAGGAAGAAGACTTACATCTGCAACGTAGCATTTCAAGTATAGTGTCTACTGTGTTTCTTCTTGATGGCTGTACTATTTTATCGCTTTGACAATTTCTCAGGAGCTCATCCAAGCAGTCTATACAAGATGACAATGTGCATCATAAAAATCTATAGAGCATTATAGCCAGTAGCTAGATATTGGTAGCCACTTATGATTCTTGGGTCATTGGGTTTTGTCACCGTAAGCAAATAAAAGCTCAATGACTACATATTTAGCATTCATTCCTTAATGTCACAGGCAATGACAATACTGCTTTATTATTCAGGAAATGATTTGAAATTGCAAGTCACTCTAAGACAGTGACAACAAGGTCAGAGTTTTAGAGGAAGAACAATTCTTTTTCTACCACATACTGTCCTATTTAACTTCAAGGATATTTCTGGAGCCCAAACCCAAATACCGCTTTATCTCACTACACACACGACTAGTTAAACATCTGTATTGACTTTCTGACCCAACACAAAATGGAGAATAAGATTCCACTTGCTATTCAAGAATCAAGGACAAAGAAGGAAAATTCTGAAGATTGTTCATAATTCTTACCATGCATTCAGTTGATTAAGGGCAGTAGCAATTTTTAATATAGGGATTGGTTTGTTGTGTGTTTTTATCTTTCTTACCTATTACAAGCAAAGTAACATGTAAGTTTGAAGGGAAAATCTCTATAAACATATGCAGAATCTACTTTGTTAATGTACTGTTGACAACATAGAACAAAAAAGCAAGACCTTACTATACAAAGGTTGGGATCACAGAATGGGGAGAAATTAAAATAAATACACTAATTGTATACTTTTCTTTTCCTGACTTAGGTTGCCCCATATGGACATGTTGTCAATAAATAGTAACATTTTTTCATGAGGATAAATATTAGCCCAAAGCAAAAGTAGTAATTAATAAGTAGTTATTCTGATAACCACTTCCCAGGTAAAACTACAGTTGTTAAAGAAAACAGGATACTACATACTTTAAAAATATCTGTTCATTCTCTCACCAAAGATTTAAAACCTGCATCAGTTGGTTCCTTGTCATATCAGATGATGAGGTGAACTAATGGCAATGAAATTGTCTTGTGAAAAAAAAAAAATCAACTCCAGGCATTTTTGAAAGTTTTCTAGGTGACATACTATATATAATGAGTCCCAAGATGTATCATGTTATTTACACACACACACACACACACACACACACACACACACACACACACACACACTCATATGCCTGAAGATGTGAGTGGAATAGAAAATAAAGATGAAATCATGAATTAAAACAGCAGTCTTGAATTAAATTAAGTGAGCTGCATTCCGATGGTCCATTCTGATGGATTTCATATAAAGGTTTGTAGGGGCGCCTAGGTGGCTCACTTGGTTAAGCATCCAACTCTTGATTTCAGCTGGTCAAGATCTGAGTCATGAGATCAAGCCTCACATGGGGCCCTGCACTGACAGCACAAAGCCTGCTTGGGGTTCTCCCCTCGCCTCTCTCTACCGTTCCCCCTGCTTGCACAGCATGCACACACTCTCTTTACCTCTCTCAAAACAAATAAACTTTTATAAAAAGTTTTACAAACTTTTATAAAAAGCTTATTTGACTGAAGCTAAAACATGTGGGCTGCAGTCTCACGAAATCTGCTCATTAGTAAGCAAAAATTTTGCTATCTCTGCTGATAGTGTATTTCACACCATATTTTTTATTATATCTGAATTACTCTCTTGATTGATTTGTTTATAAGTATGTTGGGATGTGTTTAAAGGAATGCTCCATGTGTGAATTTATTATCTATGCAGTAAATCTCAAAAACACATTTGAGAAAAATATTTGCTCTTAATAAATGTAAAACCTGATGTTCATACAATTGCACCATTTTCTTAAAAAATACATTTAACTACAATTTTGCAAAATGGAACTCAGCAAACAATAAATGCCAATTTCTGAGAGTCTCTCTAAGAAACTCTGGTGGCTACTGACTAAGGACAATTATCAACAAATTTCTAGCAGGCAATAACAACGAGAAGAGTCAAATGTACAAAATTAGAGATGAGCCAAGACATTTGAACTCAGTTAAAAGTACTAAGTAATCCCATAAATGAGTTTTCCTGGACAGTACACACACATATTTTTTCCTGGGGAAAAAACAGGGCCACAAAGTGCAAATATTAAAATGTATGTATTTCATAGTGAGAAAGGAAAAAATAACCAGCATGCATCTGACCTCATTCATTCTCTGATTCAATAAAGACAAATCCCCCCACCAAATATATGTATATAGTGACCAGGTAAACTCTCCTACAGAAGCTTTTTCTCCATCATGGGAGGGGGTTTAAGCACCCACTGGGGCATCACAATGCAACTGAAAAAAAAAAAAAAAAGGTCACTAAATACAAATGTAGCATTTTAGCTGCAGACTTCACTCTTCATCAAATACACATTTATGATAGCATACAGGTCGAGACTCCAGTAGATATTTCCAAGGGTTTCAAGTAATAAAATCTTCACTAGCCTTTTTTTACAAGGTGCTTTTATTGTGACTACTTTCTCATTACTTCATAGCTAATACTTTCTCTTTATTTTGAGATAAAAGCAAGGCAGGCAGAGAGTATTATGGAAAAACGCTAGCTGAATGTGTGTAAAATTTTCTAATAGATGGAACAGAATTACCTGTCACAATCACAAAGAGATGATTAAGTGCCAATGACTCATACTGCCCCATTAACTGAGCCCCAGTATAAATTTAGAAAGATTATAGGTTTGAGGTTTTTCTAAGTCAATCTGCCAATTTAGTCAGTACTAAAGTATTCGAAGAGTTTATTTTATCATCATGAGAGCATTTAAGAGATCTCCCTTTAAAATATCCTGTGTTCAGTACTGCACTCGTGCATTTTACACAGGTGACAAATCTAGTGGATATAAAACTTACTTCAGAAGCGCTGGTGTGTCAGAAGTAACATTTTTCTTTACATCAACTTAAATCTAGCACTGGGCATTCTGTGGCAGGAAATTCAATCCCAGTCACTTTTGTACTTTCTTCCCTTGCCCAGGACTGTGTCAAAAATCCCAGGGTCTTAAACATCACCAAAGCAAAAGGAAGTACCCTCCTCCCTTTGCCCACTGCGGTCATTCACCTACCCTGGTTTACCTTTGTCACAGATGGCAGGGAACACATTAGTCCACATTGGTCCACCCACTGTCCCAGGCTGTACAGAACCCTCAGAGCCTGTGATTGTGCTGTTTCTGTGCCTGTGGCAACCATGGGAAGTCATTGGTGTGCCTGTGGTAGTCCCATCAGGGATGCTGGTGGGCCATCTTTTCTGACATCTTGCTATCTCTTGATAATGTGTTAGTCATCACTAGCTCTTCTTGTCCTCCAGCCATTGGGTGGAGCCACATGACTAGTTCTGGCCAATTAGTTGTTAGTGGAAGTGATGATGTACAGCTTCTGGTCCTTCAATCACCAGTGAGAAGCCCTCCATTTCTCTTTTTCTCCTCTGGTACAGTGCTAATAATGTTGGAGATGGTGGCTGTTCTGTCTACAGGATCCCGGGGTGAGGAAACAATGGAGCAGAATGAGCCCACGCTAACAACAATGGAAGTGAAGCCTGAATGAAAAATAAACCATGTTGTCTTACACTGCTGAGATTTAAGTCTAATTTGTTAGCAGAGTATAATTTAACCTGGTGGTTCTCAAACATGCACAGGCATCAGAATCTCCTGGCGGGCTTGTTAAACACAAGATTGCTTCACCCTTTTCCCAGAGTGTCTGACTCAGTTAGACTGCAGGCGGGGTGGGGGGAACTCCAGAATTTATATTTCTAACAAGTTCCCAAGTGATGCTGATGTTGCTGTTCAAGGACAAGACCTTGAGAACCACTAACCTAGGCTATCCTGACTTGATACACACTGCCCTGGAGTGATACATAAGCCTTTCTTCTGAACTGGGTTCCATGCCCAAGGGTCCCACAGACTTGGTTGGGGAAAATGACTACGTATTTATTTTTCATTAACTTCTAAGTAAAAATGCAACATTTCTTTCTATTACAAATGTAGGCAATAAACTATAATAGTATTAGCAGTACCTGTACATCCATCATGAATGAAAAGCAGACATACTTTTACTTTAAAGCTAAAAATCTGTGCTCAACACCTTATCAAAATTATTAGATATGCCACTAGATACTATTTTATATGTTAATAAATAAACACACATGTAACTGTATCTCAATGCTAAAAGTATTTTGACATATGAATTTCAATTTAATAGGCTTCCTTTATAATTCTCACCAAACTACCGAAAGAGAGAGACCATGGCATAGAAAAAAAAAAATAATAATACTTGCGGCATCATCTGCTCAGTTCAGCCCAAATTCTTTCCTCTCTCGGGATAATTCTTTTTCCTCTAGCCATCCTCAAAAGAACTGTTCTCTCTTCTATCCTACCACAGGATACACTGCATATTCTCTTCAGCAAGCTTGGATTTACAAAAGACGGAAAAGAGCAGACTTCCAGTTATGTTTGCTCTTTGCATTGCACAATTCCCTGTGATGGGAAAACTAGGGAACTGGATAATTGCTTGGGAATGGGGGCAGGATTTCAAGGGGGAATAAAACTTAAGATGGAATTCAACAAGTTATCCTACCACAGTCCATCTTCGTGGAACGGAATACCTTCCTCTCCTCCTTTCTTTATATAAATAAGTGTTCATCTTCTTTCAAGACTAGTGCAAATTCTCTCTCTCCTCTGAAGCTTTCAATAGTTACCTAATTTTAATAATTTTATGGTACTTGCCCCTTATGCTTAATTTGATATGTATTATTGTATATTTACAGTTTGAGATTGATCATACATCCTTCAAAATGTTATGAGCATAATATGAACAATATATAAATATTATGTGTCTATGCATATTACCATTACCTATATTCATTTGGTCAATTATTTTTTTTTTAATTTTTTTTTCAACGTTTATTTATTTTTGGGACAGAGAGAGACAGAGCATGAACGGGGAGGGGCAGAGAGAGAGGGAGACACAGAATCTGAAACAGGCTCCAGGCTCTGAGCCATCAGCCCAGAGCCTGACGCGGGGCTCGAACTCACGGACCGCAAGATCGTGACCTGGCTGAAGTCGGACGCTTAACCGACTGCGCCACCCAGGCGCCCCTCATTTGGTCAATTATTAAATCACGGGTATTACCGGGTAACAGTCTACAGAGAAACAGGTTTTCAGCTCTGGCTCACCACTGTAAGTAACTACATGTGTCAGGCATGACAGCTGGGAACACAGCGATGATCAAGACAGGCAGGTCTGTGCTCTCATAGAAGTTAACTTCTATTGGGGGATAGAAATAATAATAAGTAAAATACTACAAGAATAATAAGAGTATTCCCCCAAAGTGTTAGAATTAAAAGAGGAATGGGCTACTGGTGTCATTTGGGAGCTTGTTAGAAAAGCAGTCTCAAGTTCTAGCCTAGACCTAGTGAACCAGACCTGACATTTTAATAAGAGCCCACATGATTTTTTGAATATTCATGTTTAAGAAGCCTTGTTAGATGACTGCATAGTAGCACATAGGAAGTGCTCCAAAGTTACTCAGTTAGGGACAGTGCATGTTCATTGACTGACTTCATGCTGTAGTTTCAGGTGGATAAATCAGGATATTGATAAAAGGTGAAGACGGTTATGGTTTATAATACCTGTCTTCGGTCTTTAAACAAAGTTGGATCCTTTTCAGGGCTCATTTCATTCCTCACTGTACATACCTACTATGTGTGCTGAAAGGTCATCAAACTTTTTAATGAAGAAAAGCCATGTTTCACTAAGTTCGGGGTGGGGGCAGGGGAGAAGGGGCACTAAAATCCAAATATCGCAAAGACCTGACACTTGAGAACCCTCAGCTTCTAGACAGCATCGGACAATCTAGTAGGAAAAAGTCAGGGTGCGGAATGACACAGATGGGGGTGGAAGGTATCTTCTGGTCCTGTTGTTTGCAATCCATGATCCAAGTATATTCCCTTACTTCTTCTATCCTCAGCTGCCTCACCTGAAAAATGGGACTAATAATAACAATCAGTGTTTACTATTTTCAGAGATCTAAACTTTTTTAAGTTTTACTTATTTAAGTAATCTCTATCCTCCACATGGGGCTTACATTCATGACCCTTAGATAAAAAAAAATTTTTAAGTGAAAAATGGCATACGATATCATGTGGTTATATCTTATGAGACAATCCAGAGCGTCTCAAACATTCTGAGTTCACGTAGCAGTTTGTTAATTAAGTCCAAATAACTGGAAGGTAGCCATTTGCATGGTGTCTATCAGATGTCGATGTGTTTTTCTTGAAAATGTAAGCTCCACACCTGCCCCTGTGTGTTTGCTATGCCCCCGATGTGCCCTGGGGCACAGTTTGGATATGATGAGGGTGCTCACTTGTTCAACTCTCTGACTCCCATTTAATAAACACTCAGCAAGTGCTATATGCTGCTACTTTATGACTTCCCCCTGATCTGTTTAGATGGAGTTAGCTCAGAAAGCCCTCAGAGAAAAACTTGAAGAAGAAAGCTGGGTCTTCAGATAGGGTGTTGCTCTGTGTCTGGAAGCTTCAGAGAATCGAAAGCCAAATGCGAAGAAGACAAGAGACTCAGATCCCCAGTGTGTTCACTGTGTCAGTTACAGGTGCCCTTAAAACCTAGGAATACCTGCTTTTATGGCTCCCTGGGACTCCTCTGTAGGTGCATCAGGCAGAAGCTACCGGAAAGTCTCCTGCACAAGGATATATAAATGCCTAATGTTTGCTGTTCTCCCTCCAGGTGCTGGAAACAGGCGGCAATGCAACATTATCAACTTACCGTCTTCCAGATCTTTCAGTACATTTTACATTGTTCCCGTAGGTGTTTGGGATGGTACGAAAAGCTAAGGAAGCTAAGTCTTTGGGAAAGGGAAGCATGGCCTCACCAAACCTATAGGCTCCCAGGCCAATTAGCCCTTCAAGTTACATAATATGTTACATATTCATCCTTACCAAGCTGTCCTGTCAGTGCTTTAACAAAAACTTCACCAGTCCAAAATCCTAAACAACGGAGTCTAGGTTTCTGAAGAGTCTAGGTTTCTGAAGATATTATAACGTTTTCTACATTCTGGAAAGCTATAACTACTTACACTGAAGTAGCTGGAGTGGACCTTGGGGCTAAGTGACCTCCTGCACTGAACTAGTATTAAACGTTAATCTTTCTAAAACGCATTAGCAATTGCTTTGCTTCCTTTGATGCTGTAGCTATACACACGGGTGTGGCTGGTGGGGACCTTTTGGGTTAAGCAGTGTTGCCACCACATGAGAGTTTCAGGAAAAGTCACCCAGCCTGCAGAACTATCAAGCTTGACACCCATCTCACGGCACACTGCCTCCCTCCCTCAGGTTCCAGTGGGCATCAGTCACATGCATACGGGCTTATATCACTGCATCTGCCCTTTCATGCCCTCCCGCTCTGTTCCCTTTCCCCATTTTACACACTCTTTGTTACCGTCATGTCCATGTCTTTTAGGACTCTTTTCTCCCTTCCTGGGATGTCAGTATCTTTCTGACCTGAGATTATTTCTTCTGGGGGCTCAGGGTCCTCTGAATACCAACAAAGCCAAAGCCATTTTGTTTTGTTTTGTTTTACATTATAAGTTGATGTTAACAGTCAGTATAAGAGAGGATATTGAAAGAAAAACGAACTGAAAGTGAAGGTCAGTTTAGTATTACATTTCCAAAGCAGCTCTACGAGGCAATAGGAGCTAAAGGTAAGATCATGCTCTTTGAAGCCTGCCCTCTGCACCTGCTCACAAGCACCAGCTTTTCGATCTAGTGTTTATAGGATCTTGACAGAGATACAGAAAGAGAGAGACAGAGAGACAGAGCGTGAGCAGGGGAGGGGCAGAGAGAGAGAGAGCGAGGAGACGCAGAATCTGAAGCAGGCTCCAGGTTCTGAGCTGTCAGCACAGAGCCCGATGCAGGGCTTAAACTCACAAACTGTAAGATCATGACCTGAGCCGAAGTGGGATACTCAACCAACTGAGCAACCAAGGCGCCCCCCATTTTTCACGTTTTAAATTTGTTCTTTCACTGTTAAATCTGGAGGCAACATAAAATAAAGATGACTCCACAGATACCTTAGGAGGTGCTAAGCATTGATCTAAATATTCATGTAAATGATCCCAATCGATCTCAGACAGTGTCCTTCTTAGCCTCATTTTATGGATAAGGAATGGGCATGAGGTTGGGTCATTTGCCCAAGGCCACAAGCACCACCGTCTTACCACCACACCACTACTCCTTGCTGGCTGGAAGCACACAAAATAGTGTGATGTGTGTGACATGTAACTCAGCAAGCCTCTGATCTTTCACAGACTTGAAAACTGAAAATTTCACACCACCAATATTTTCACACTTCTGAAATGTCACAGATTTCACAGTAACTTTTTGTGGGGGTTGGGAAGAAAAGATACATCATCACATTAATTGTATGTATTGGTTAAAATATGCACTCTATTTAGTTAAAATATGGGGAAAAAGTGTCTGTAGGTCAAGGAAAAACTGTATACCCATGTTGGGGGGGGTGTACTTGTGCATGTAAATGAAAGTGTCTACACTCACATACCGATTTCAGTTCTACTAACTGAAATAAAATACAAACTAAAGGGAAAAATAACTCCTGAAAGATAGCAAAGATTAATTGGGGGGGGGGGGAAGACCAGAAAGGAAAGCAAGGCCAGTTATCCAAGCAAGATTCTCCTTCCAAAGGGCATATAGCCCCTCCCTTCAAATCTGTTACTATTGTCCTCAGAATCAGTAGAAATCAGGATGCTCATATATTCAGCACATGCATCAGGAAAGCAGATTTGAAAGGAATGGAGAAAAATACCCCCAGACTGAGACAATACGAGTCAGTGTCAGGCAAACAGGACATGCAGGACAAGGGAAGGGCTAGGCACTATCGTTTAACATTAAACAGGTCACATTAAGCACACATTCCTCTGGTTGGCATACAGAGCCCTCCACAATGCCATGTGGCATTAGCTCCTATAGCTGCCCCCCCATACAAGCTAAGCACACGGGATCTGACTTATCCTTCCCCTGTGCCTTTTTCAAGCCAAGGTAACAAACAAAAGTCTTCCTCTCTGCCAGAGAGACCACCCAAGGGTAATTCCCACATAGAGTTCCACCTTTAGTCCTTCTAACCATCCCACCAGGCTCATCCTAAAGAAGAGTATACTTATTAAATACTGCATCTTCCTACCTCCTTAAGATACACTTTCTCTAACCTCAGCACCTCATTACATTTTAAATCTTCCCTCATGACACCGAACTTATTATTCTACTCCTTTGGTGATTTTCAAATATATTAAGTCGTGTGATACATTGCTCAAATCACAACAAATAAAATCCACCAAAGCAGAAGAATGTCAGTAAAATGGAAATGTAATTTTATGTGTGTGTGTGTGTATATATATATATGGTGTACATATATATAAGGTGATATATATATACATATATGTGTGTGTGTGTGTGTATATATATATATAAACCTCTTTGATTTGAAGTATAATGTTTTGCATATAATGGTACTCAGTAAGTATTTGTCATATTTAATGGAAATAGGTGTAAGGGTACTGATCGTACATCCCATTTTGCCTACAACAGTCCAGTTTAAGCCAGTTGTCCTGGAACAATTTTTAACAGTGCTCTTCTTCTCTCCTAAGTGTTTCAATTTGGATACAAATTATATGGCACCTTAGTCATAGGAAGAAAAGTTGTTTGATAGGTGAGAAAAATATATTGTAGGAAAGTTTAAAATTTTTTTCAACGTTTATTTATTTTTGGGACAGAGAGAGACAGAGCATGAACGGGGGAGGGGCAGAGAGAGAGGGAGACACAGAATCGGAAGCAGGCTCCAGGCTCTGAGCCATCAGCCCAGAGCCCGATGCGGGGCTCGAACTCACGGACCGCGAGATCGTGACCTGGCTGAAGTCGGACGCTCAACCGACTGCGCCACCCAGGCGCCCCTATTGTAGGAAAGTTTAAATTACTTCCTCAAAAATCATACAGCATAGAGAACCTTAGTACCTGAGCCTAAGTCAATAAGAGGCAAGTATTTTCCTAAAACTTTGAACAAAAGCATAAAATATAAACATTTTCCATAAATATCATAAGTACAGTTTGATGAAACACATTTTACCAATAATCAGAACATTGTTAAAAATTATCACTCTTTGCAAGTATGTCATAATTCTCCTACCATACCTAAGTAATAGTTAGTATTGTCTAAATCATCACTGGTTTATTTAATCTTCTGAACACATCACTATCAATTCTCAAAAAGTCAAAATCAAGGGGGCACCTGGGCGGCTCAGTTGGTTGAGATCTGATTCTTGATTTCGGCTCAGGTCATGGTCCAAGCTGTTCTTTACTTGAACTTCTAGAATTTTAGGTTAAAAATTATACTTACATTTAAGATATTATAATCATGTGATTATAATCATGTAATAATTACAACTTATGATAATATAATAAAATCTGTCCATTTCCGTAAGAAGTTATATAAAATGAATTTAATTGTACTATTATATGGAAATCTACAGTCCCATTTCTTCCCAGATAATAAAAGGCAAGTTGAAAAGTCTCATTTTATGCATGTAAATTAGATAGGAATACTAATGAAATGTGAAAGAATAAGAAATCTCAACAACTCTTAATACAAACAAAACAGGATTATTTCCTACAGCTCCAGGCAACTTACTATATAAATGTACATTTTATTACATACGTAATTGAAATACTACAAAAAGAAAAGAAACAACAGCACTGTTAAAAAAATTATCAGTATTTTTATCTAATTCATTCTTTATTATTATTAAACAAATTTAGAAAAAACAGGCAGGATTTGAGAATTTTTACCAAGACCAGGTTCCTTAAAATGTCTAAGTTTTGATATAGTTGGCTCAGAAACCTAGAAGGGCATATCTGAGAGGATGTATGCCTGCACAATTTGCTGGAAGAAAGCCAATTTGAAACATGGGGTGCAGCTTCAGTGACATTAGCTAAACATAGAACATGAAACTGGAGGCAGTTAGAGGCTTCAGAGGTAACATTTCTTTTTTTTTTTTTTAATTTTTTAAATATTTATTTATTTTTGAGAGAGAGAGAGACAGAGCATGAGTGGCGGAGGAGCAGAGAGAGAGGGAGTCACAGAATCCGAAGCAGGCTCCAGGCTCTGAGCTGTCGGCACAGAGCCCTATGCAGGGCTCGAACCCACGAACCGTGAGATCATGACCTGAGCCAAAGTCAGACGCTTAACCAACTGAGCCACCCAGGCACCCCAGAGAGGTAACATTTCTTTGAAGTGTGTACAAGAGTGGCTTCAACAGTCTGAAATTGGTGCAATTTTCTTTTACTTGATTAATTCATTCAATAGCTACTTATTGAATGACCTCAAAAACATTTATTGAGTTGAACACTTCTTTGGGGGCGCTGTCCTAGACACTACAAAAACAAATAATAGGATGTGCCCTGCCTCTTATGCTAAAAAAGCTGTAAGATGCAAAGGGAGGTAAGGCAAAAGACAATGATCATAATGATAAAGATGATGATGACAAGGCCATTATTAGAAACAGCATTAAGTTGTGGATTGCTTACTAGATATAAGTAAGATAGCAACTCATTCATGGATGAGAAACCTAAAACTCCAAGAGGTGCAGTATTTACACAGGTCACTCAGGTAGAATCTTATATAATGAGAATTAAAAGCCAATGCCCTTAGCCACCTTGCTATGGAGACGAGGGAAAAATCCGTGTGGGTGGCAGAATATGGTCCTAAAAGATGCCCATGTCCTAATCTCTTGAACCTGTGAATAGATTAGCTTACATAGTAAAAGGGAATTTGCATATGCGTTTAAGTATTTTCACATGGGGATATTCTCATGGATCTGGGTAGGACCAATGTAATCACAAAGATCTTTATTTATTTATTTATTTATTTTTATTTTTTTTTTTTTCAAAGATCTTTAAATGTAGAAGGGGTGGGAGAGTCAGGTGGATACAGGACCACAGTAGAGAGGTAGTATAAGATTACAAAGAATAGAGATTGCTGGCTTTGACCATGTTGGAAGAAGAATAGGAGCCAAGGAATGTGAATGACCTCTCGAAACTGGAAAAGGCAAGGAAGAATTTCTCCCCTAGGGGCTCCAGATCTTTCAGGGGTTCTCTTTTTCTTCATCTCTGTCCCATCTTTTCTCAACTGCCCGTCATATACAGCTCAAGAATTAACAACAAAAGAAACAGTTCTTCGGGAAATACTGTGGGGGAAGGGAGCATTCCAGAAATTTAAGGCATCGCTACTACAGTTGTTAAAAATACGGAGAAGTCAAGAAGTGGCAAAATGCTTGGAATACACTGACTATCACAACTCCTACAGTTTCCACCTACATAACTAGACAACTTCACAACTGAAAACATCACACTGTAAATATGCCAAAACTATTTACATCCCCAGTTAAGTCCCTTAAGTTTGTTCTTTAAATCAGGTTAAAAATTTTCATCTTTTGTGAGTAAGTTCTTAAGTTCAAATCTTTATATTCTCAAGCACTGCTTGCAGTTAAGAGATAAGTATGAATTAAACAGAATAAAACAGGTATAAATATTGCCTAGATTTACAGCAACTGAGTCATGTAATTAAATCCTGGATTTTCATGCAAAAGCCAGTTTATATAAATTAATTGGCCATCTCTAAATACTTACGATAAACACCTAAAATTGAATTCTTCTATGTTTGTGCAACGGAGGTAACACTTGGCTGCCATGTATGACCAGGCAGGTTGTGCACTGTGCAATCCCAGGGGGGCAATGGTACAATGGTGTCCCCTGAAACTACGTAATGTGGCAGCCCTGTAAGTGAATTTAGTTTAAGAAACTGCATTCTATCAGCAGTAGAGAAAAATGTGATGAGCAAATCTTAAGTGATACAGTAGAGGGCAATAAAGACTCATTATGTATAGGAGACATTGCAGAGTATGTCAATGGGAATTGAATGAAAGATTGTGATTTATGATTCTGTTAGGCATAGTAGCATGAGAGCATGCATAATTATCAGCAGCATATGGTTGGTAACAATTTACAAAAATAATCTAAACAAGCACAGTCCTAGAGAAATGGACAATATAAGACAGATACTGACATTGTACTATTCATGGCATACAGTAAATATTTAGACAAAAAATGATTATTGATAAGTATATTTTAAAAGGTACTATCATATTATGTTAGGATGGAGTTGTAAAAGTGATTAATCTAGAGAAAAGTCACACTTTTTCTCCTCTTCTGAGGAAGAGGGTACTGAATTGTATCCAATTCAAGAATATTCAATATAGTATTCAATAAAGAATATCTAGAAATTATAAAATTATAGGCCTGGAAGGGAATTGGATACGGAACTCAAACTCCAGTAAATTATTTAAATGCAGCTGACTTTATAAGTATACACTTTGTAAGTATACTTTAGAGGTATACACACATACACACCACTCACATACACATACCTATTCTCTAACTTTTCTTAGGAACTTATTCTAATTTTAACTATGACTTGCAGGAAAACTTTTTCCTACTGCTAAAAATTATAATGGGTTTATAATGGAAAATAAGCAGTAGGAGAAATTATATAACAGCTTCTTCCTGTATCAAATTATTTTTAGAATTAATCGTATAGATTATATTAAATTTAACTATTAACTACCTCAAAGGCATCAGAGACTTCCCACCAAATTCTCATGCTAATTTACGCATCCCTACCTTTAAATATTCTCTTTTCCTGGGTTTACTGAATCTGGTATTTATCTCTTAAGGACAACAAAAACATCTCTTCCAACAAATCACTGCACTTCACTTTTTTAATAGGTGCTCTTTTTGCCAAGCGCTTTCTTACTGTTCAGACAAAAGGATTCAAATACAAGGCATTTTTATTGACTTTTTATTGTTTTGCAAGTATGACTTTTTTTTTTTTTTTTTTTGCCTAACACCAAATTTTGGTGATTTGAACGTATATAATACAGTAAAAAAATTATCTACTTGGGACTCTAATAATTTTGAATTGATGACAATTTTGGTTAAGGGCTTGTCATTTTATCTTTGAAAATGATATTAAGGATGGGGCGATTTGTGAAATAATGATAGACCCCCAAAATTAGGAACTCCTTCAGTCACACTCAATCCTTGTAGAATTACCAGTTACATAAAATTCACACACTGATAATAAATGATTCTCACCCTTATATACCAAAGTCGCTTAAGAAAGGGTATCACTATTAATTAACACTTTGTTGAGATAAGGTTAGCGTCACTAATTAACTTATAGGAATAAATACTGTACTAACTGTATTTAAGGACTTCCCAAATTACTTCCTTTTTACTCTCGTTTATTCTGACAGCATTCCGATCCCCAGCCAACATGAGAATCATAGATATACCAGTACACTCTAGCTGAAAATGTGCATAATCAACAACGACGACGACAACAACAGCTAACAGTTATAAAGATGCCTTACACTTCACGTGAATTACCTCATTTAATTCTTAAGACAGTCCTATCAGGCAGGTGAAAACAATCACGACACCATCACCCACAGTAATACAATTAATAGCCGTACTGCCAGCCACAACTTGATATTCTCCGTCTGCACTAACTCATTTACTTTCACAGCAACCATATGAGGTAGGTACTAGAATTATAGTATTACGTTTTACATATGAGGACATTGAGGCACAGAGAGGTTATGTATCTTGTCTAGCCCAAAAGCTATGAAACAGCAGACCAAGATTAGACTCAGTTTGGCTCCAGAATCTCGGCTTGTAACCATTACACTATGCTACCTCTTCTCTCATGGCAATTCCATAACACCCATACTACTTTATTATCCCCACTTTACAGATGAGAAAATGGAGACACAGAGAATTTAGGTAATTTAACTAGGACTGCCTAGCTTACAGGTAGGCAAAATTTATTTTCCTGTGAAGAGCCAGATGGTAAATATTTTTGGCTTTGCAGACCATAGGGTTTTTGTGGCAACCATTCAACTCTGCTGATGGAGCACTAGAGCAGGCATAGACAATACACAAATAAGTGAGTGTAGCTGTGTTCTATAAAACTTTATTTTTGAACAAAGAAATGTGACTTTCACAGAATTTTCAGGTGTCACAAAAAATTCTTTTTAAAAACCTTGTCAACAACGTACAAACCAGTCTCAAGGTGCAAACCATTCAAAAATAGGCAGCGGGCCAAATCAGGAAGACCAGCTATAGTTGCTATAGTTTGTCTACCCCTGACACAGCGAGTGATTGCTGGAGCTGGTATATTAACCCCAGTTAATCCAGCTCCAGAGTTCACATTTCAAACTCCTCCCAAAATGTGCTTCTCAAACTTACATGTACATAGGGGTCTTGTCAAAATGCACTTCTTTAGATTACCATATGCCTCCCTAGTCTCTGAAATCACACCCAATTCTATGCTGCTACCCATAACCAGGTGCTAAAAAGTTCGTGCCTTCCAACCACGCTTTGAGTAACAGTGACCCCCTGTCACATGGGGGTGCCAATTTACCTGGTAAATAGAAAAATTCTTTAGCTTACATAATCTATAATTTGTCAGTCCTGAGGGAACATTAGTCTGAAATTCACATGAAATATAATATATATTTCTTACTGCATCCATGCTAGCATAATATAACTAAGTAATCAAACTTTTGCTTTCAAACTAGACATCAGTTTTGCCCTCTACTGACAGTTGTAAGGCTCACGTCAGTGACAAAGAAAAGCACAGGCAGAATATTAAAGAAAATGGGGTCTTCTGATCTGATTTTTCTTAACGGTGTTGCATAGGCAAGATAAATTTCTCCCTCTGATGAGACCCAACATTAAATATAAAGGAACAATTTTATAGGCTTTTATTGTTTTAAAAGTACTGTAATAATTTTTTATACCAATCAAGTTTACCCTTGGAAAAGTGGAAATACACCTCTTCAGAAATCTCTACACTTTCCACCAGAAATTAAACACTTCTACTTTATCAAAGTGTCCTTTCTTCTTCCTATAGATTTGTGGTCATATCATGAAGCTCTTTTTAAAGACTTCTAGAAAAAAAGACGTACACTTTGTGTTAAAAGAAAGGCTTTATGGTTATCTTAGGAGTTTATTATTTTATGTAACAAAAGCTTAGGCTTAGTTTTCTTTTAAACCTACAATCTAGTATTCACAACCCTAACATTTGTTTTATTTTTCTGAAGAAACCCTGAGATGCCTAATGAGAGCATTTGCTGCCTAAACAAAACACGTATTTTTTATAGTCTTTTCAAGTGGTGTTTTCAAAGGCACTTGAAGAAAGGATGATGTTGTGTGATGATTACCATCTGGATGCAGTGATATTCTTTGACCTTTATTTAATCACCATTATTAAAAGGCATTTACCAGGTACCCAGTTGTGGCAGCCGCTTATTTGTGCCATGGCATTAAGTTCCATCCCGCCTGAGGGCTGGAAGAAAACCTGAGTGGTCATTTTATCCAGCTGAGTTTCTAACCAAAATTACACAAACCCATTCAGAGAGAGCATTTTCTCCTTTTCCAAGTGGTATACAATTTTTTGTAACCTTCCCTGTCAATCATTTCATAACAAAGTCAACTGAAAATAAGCAAAAGCAGATTGTATAGAATAAATTGGTGATGCCTAATTTGGGTAATGCTGCATGCACACAAACACAACACACACACACACACACACACACACACACACACACACACGAAAAGAATGACAGCAAAAAACACAATGCCCGTCCTGGCTAGGCAGTTTGCAACATAGCTTATTGTTACGGGGGAAAAAAAAAAAACAAAGAATTCATCTAAACAAACAGTTCAGAGTACAATGTTAAGAACAACTTCAAAACTCCAGGCATCCGCAGCCCAGATCAGAAGACGATAGAGAGTGAGGCCACTGACTGCTAGCTTAACAGGGAGAAATTCTCAAGAAATATAATCACTGGACACTGATATTTAGATGACTGAAAAATACAAATACTCACTTTAGAAGAAAACATGATATATCTTCATGCAGTGACTGGAGTGATGGATTAATATGATTTTATTTTATATATGTCTCTTCCATGAGCTAAACATGGGGTAGCAAGTTATTTCTTTGCATGAAGATATATCCATTACTAAAATGACAAAATTGTCTCAAATGTTGAAGAGCATTTACCCCTCTAAATTTAAACCAATTCATATTTGGGGGTTACAATAACTATTATTTTTTACTATGTAGCATTCATTTCCCCTCTTTCCCATAACTACATCCCTATTTCCCTCTGAGGAACAACCTCTCTCCTGCTCAGTCACCTGCCTCCAATGAAGCTGACTCCAAATCCAACCCTGACTGACGCAGGGCATGTGATCCAGGATGAACCCAGTCCTTACAGTGGTTTTCCTAGCCACAGGTATTGGTTCAGGAATGAGCATCTGACTCAGACCAAATTATGGGAAGATGTATACTGCTGTTTGTGGGAAATTCATTTTTTCCCATTGTCTCTAAAACCCAAGAAATTTGAGATACGAGTTACTGCTGCCATTTTGCTAACACTTGAAAACTGAAACTAGAGTCAACATAACAAGAGGCACCAACAGGAGATGGAAAGGAACCAAGTGTTGATATTTTTAAAGCCCTGAATCCAGAAGGTCCTGTGATTTGGGTCTTTCAGCCTATCTGAGCCAACAGAGTTCTTTTCTGTTTAATTAAGCCATTAAAAAAACAACTGATTCAATGATTTAAAATTAAACAGGAGTAATCCGTTAATATGTCATTTAAATATGCCTTACATTTAATCTTTTGTGCATATACATTTTAATAGTGAAAAACTTCAGTCAAATAGTGAACAAACTCTCTAAACCCTGTCACTTTAGTCTAACTGTATAGTTTTTGAGGTAAAGAATTATGTCATATTTCTTTGTATTTCTCAAGATACCTAACAGTATATTTTTAATGCATATTCTCAAAAATTTTTGGTTGATTTACTGACTTACCCTTTTATTTGTGAATGGGAAATCTTCAGTAGATCTGAACTGGGAAAAAACTCTACATGGTTCAAAACATGGTCTTAAGATTATTAATGTTTACATATGACCAAATGCTACTTTTTGAGGAAATGGATATGACCTTATTTATTCAACAGAGTGCTTTGGTGCATATCTTGAATCCAATCGTGAAACATCATTCAAACATTTTACAAAGTAACTGACCATTAATCTTCAAAAGTGTCAAGGTCATGGAAGGTAAGAAAAGACTGGCACAGGTTGGGAGATACGACTGAGACATAACAACAAAATACAATGTGAGGTCTTGCATTGGATCCTGAACTAGAAAAAAGACAGTAGCGGAAAAACTGATGGAATTCTTATAGGGTCTATAGGTAAGTTAACAGAATTCTATACATGCCCATTTACAGGTTTCAATAACTGAGCTACGAGAATGTAAGAAGGTAACATTAGGGGAAGCTGAGTGAAGGGCATGTGGGACCCTCTCACTGTTTCTGCAACTGTCCTCAAAGTCTGAATTTATTTTAAAATGGTATGATAAAAAAAAAGACTACTCTTCAAAGTAGCCTGAATATATACCTAGAATGATGCTTCAGTATTTTTGGAATTTATCTTTCAAAATTGCCTTTAGAGCAAATTAAAAAAAAAAAAAAGAAGCTCTTATTACATTCTGAAAATAAAGGAAACTCTATTTAAGATGGGGTCTGGAATCCCTCCCCTGCTCATGCTCTGTCTCTCTCTCTCAAAAATAAGTAAACATTTAAAAAAATTTTTTTTAAAAGTGGGGGGGGTGGTGACTGGGTGGTTCAGTCGGTTAAGCGTCCGACTTGGGCTCAGGTCATGATCTCGTGGTTTGTGAGTTCGAGCTGTGCATCGGACTCTGTGCTGACAGCTCAGAGCCTGGAGCCTGCTTCAGATTCTGTGTCTCCCCCGCCCCCACTCCTCCCCTTCTCTCTCTTTCTCTCTCTCTCTCTTTCAAAAATAAACATTAAAAAAAAAATTTTAAATGATGGGGTCTGGAAGCACTGAAGAGGGAGTTCTCACGAATGCACTGCTCTCTGCAGCAAGAAGGAAGAATTGGTTTAACAAGAAAGGACATTTTTCCCATAGGAATTTTATCTCCTGCTTTTAAGGAAAGGAAGAATGGTCCCTCCCTGCCCCAGCAACAAGGTACAATCCACCACTTACAGCCAATGAGAAGGCATGACAATCTTGAACTCCTGAACTTTTATTCAAACAACTCTTCCCAATTTCCTCCTAAAGCTTAATAAAAGTTGACCTTCCCTCGTCTCTTTAGACTTCCCTATGATTCACCATAGCTTGTTTGTGTCCTATTGCGATTTCTTTGCTATTCCCAAATAAACTTTTTTTTTAACTTAAATAAAATAGCTCTTTGTTCTGTTTCAAGTTAACAACTTGAAAATCAGAATTACTAGCTCAATAGTCTCCCGCATTTATGTGAGGCTCTTAGAGAGCCTTCAGCACTGGGAGCAATCAAAAATGTGATCCAGGAAATTTGTGTTGCAGCTTAATCACCAAGTCTAACCGAATCAGTTGAAACAAACTGTAGACATCCTCAACAGCAGGCTTCATCCCTTCCCCTTATTCTACTATATCTACATTTACTCCTTTATATTTAGTACAAAAATGTGTTTCCTGTGGCAGAAAAAAAAATCAATAAATATAAATTGAATTGGAAGTAAATTACATTTTATAAATGAAATTTATAAGGATGTAGATAATTGAGTTGAAAACAACAAAATCAAAGAAAACCATGTAATGTCTAAGTTAAATTTGTAACTTCCAAAGAATAATGAAGAGATGACCAAATTATAGGGTGGCTGAATGTAAGTTATCTGGGTTAAAAGAACAGTCATTGAGAGGAAAGGTCCTCTTCCTTGCCACCCTCCTCTCCTGAAAAAAAAAATGTAGCTCAATATGCTACAATCCATTTCTCAAACTAATAACATTAATAATCCTTCCCTATTCCTGTAATATATTCCAAGTTTACACTATGAAGATTCAATTTCATGAAAAAACGATGAATGTTCGTCTTTTTATTAAATTCAGCAATCATGTAAAGTAAGCAGTTACATTTCTAAACTGAGTTAAAGAGGAAGACACAAAATTCATAAGATACAGGTCTTGGCCTCGATTGAGAAGCTCATAGTAAGGATAACAGATATGTCAATATAAAAAATATAAATATGTGGAATAGCAGAAGTTCATACAAGTTATAGAATTAGGGCACTGGAGAAATTAATATTCTTTGGACAATGACATAAAAGGAGGCTTCTTAGAAAAGAAAATGCCTGAGTCAATCTCCATTTATGAACAAGTACATTTGAGACTTAGATAAAGTGGCTTATCCTACATCACAAGGCTAGTTCATCGAACATTTGAGAATAGAACCCAGGGTGCCTGGTTGGCTCAGTCGGGTAAGCATCTGACTTTTGGTTTTGGCTCAGGTCATGATCTCATGATTTGTGGGCTGGAGCCCTACATCAGGCTCAGCACTGACAGTGTGGAGCCTGCTTGGGATTCTCTCTCTCTCTCTCTCTCCCTCTCTCTCTCTCTCTCTCTCTGCCCCTCCCCTGTGCTTCCTCTCTGTCTTTCTCTCCCTCTCTCTCAAAAATAAACAAATAAACTTAAAAAAACAAAAAACAAAGAATAGACCTCAAGTCCTTGAACGGTCTCTTGGATAAAGTACTGTAACAATTTCCTGTCACTCTGTTCAAGTTGGTGAGTCGTCCATTCTTAGAGAGAATGCTCACAGGCAATGATGTTCCTCAGATTGTTAATGACCATTCTAGTCTTTTAGGTGCTAAGTCAAAAACCAAGGTATCATCCTTGATCTTTCTCTTTCTCTCACATCCCATAACTGGTCTCTCATCAAGTCATATAGTGTGTACTTTTCAAATGTATCCATAATTTCACTACCTCTTGTCCTTTCTGGTCCAAGCCAAGATTATCTCTCACCTGGTCTCTCTGCTCTGCACTAGTCTATTCTTAACACGGTAGCCAAAGTGATTCTATTAAGATGTATATCTGATCATACTACTCATCTGCTCAGTACCTTCCAGTGGCTTCCCATCTAACTCAGAGTTAAAGTCAAAGTCCTCACAATGACCTACAAGGCTCTACATGGCTTGGCCTCCTATTGTCTTTCTGACCTCATCTCCTATTACTCTCCCAATGACTTCATTTCAACTACCTTTTCTTCTTCAATATTCTTCAAACATATCAGCCATGTTTCCACCTTAGGCTTTCTCCTCATTTTTCCTTCCATTTGCACCCACATCTAGATCCCTCACTTCCTCTAGTAATGATCTAATAATCACCTTCACAGTGAGGGTTTCCATGGCCAAATCATCTAAAATTTCACCCACCCAACATTTCCTATTCCCCTTTTCTATTTTATTTTCACCCTTAGCACTGAAAAATACTTATCATATTATATATTTTATTCAGGTATCTTCTTAAGGGTCTGCTACCTCCTCCCTAATGTGGGCTCCAGGAGGGCAAGAACTTTTATCATTTTTCTCCACTGCTTTTATCCCTAGTGCCTAACATATAGTAGTATTCATTATATACTCATCAAGGAATAAATGAGTATGGATGTCATGATAACAAAGAACAAGCCTGATCAAAGGGCTAGAAATAACCAAGAGCTGGTTCTTTGAAAAGATAAATCAAATTGATAAACCTTTAGCCAAACTCATCAAGAAAAAAAGAGGACTCAGATAAATAAAATCAGACATAAAGGAGGAGAAATAACAACTGACACTACAGAAAAACAAAGGCTTATAAGAAAAAAATATGAAAAATTATATGCCAGCATATTAGACAACGTAGAAGAAATGGATAAATTCCTAGAAACATGTAACCTTCCAAAACTGATTCAGTAAGAAACAGAAAATTAGAACAGACCGATTACTAGCAACAAAATTGAATCAGTAATCAAAAAAACTCCCAAAGAACAGAAGTCTAGGACCAGATGGCTTCACAGGTGAATTCCACCAAACATGTAAAGAAGAGTTAATACTCTGTTCTTCACAAAATATTCCAAAAATAGAAGAGGAAGGAAGGCTTCCAAATACATTCTACAAGCCAGCATTACCCTGATACCAAAACCAGACAAAGATAGTACAAAAAAGAAAACTACAAGTCGATAGCTCTGATAAACATAGATGCAAAAATCCTCACCAAAATATTAGAAAACCAAATTCAATAATACATTAAAAAAACATTCACCATGATCAAGTGAGATTTATTCCAGGGATACAAAGGTGGTTCAATATTCTCACATTAATCAATGTGATACGTTACATTAACAAGAGAAAAGGTAACAACCATACATCATCTCAATATGCACAAAGAGCATCTGAAAAAGTACAACATTCACTCACGAGAAAAACTCTCAATAAGCTAGGTTAAGAGGGACCACACCACAACAAAATAAAGGTCATATATGAAAAACTCACAGCTAACATGATACCTAATGGTGAAAAACTGAGAACTTTTCCTCAAAGATCAGGAATAAGACAAAAATATCCAATCTTATCACTTTTATTTAACATAGTACTAGAAGTCCTAGTCACAGCAATCAGACAAGAAAAAGAAATAAAAGGCATCCAAATTTGTAAGGAAGAAGTAAAACTTTCACTATTTGCAAATGACATGATACTATATACTGAAAATCCTAAAAACTCCGCCAAATCAATGCTAGAACTGATAAATTAACTCAGTAAAGTCAGGGGATACATAATTACTACATGGAAATCTGTTGCATTTCTATACGCTAATAATAAAGTAACAGAAAGAGAAATTTAAAAAAATAATCTTTATTTACAATTGCATGAGAAAGAATAAAATACCTAAGAATAAAACTAATCAAGAAGATGAAATACCTATACCTGTGTATATATACGCCAATACTCAGTGATAGAGTAGGGACCAGATAAAAGATGATAATCCATGGTTACAGTGTAAAGGAGCACCTCCATGTCTAACATATACTTAGTACCCGATAACTGTTTGTTGAATAAATATATTAATAAAAAATTACATAGGAGATATCTTCTGGCTTCAGGATAAGACCTGCTATGTAACAATTAGGAAGTCAACAACAAAAACGGCCCATGGATAGCATTGCCAAGAATCTCTTCCAACTGACACTTACATGATGCTAATGTCAAGGACCATGGGAAAATCTTAGGGTAGCTGAGGTAGGCCATTATTTGTCACGTCAAAAGTTCCTTCACTCCATGAAGAAGAGAGAAGAAGGCATAACAGATGTCAAGAAATAAATACTTTTTCAATTTTAAACCTTTGCTCTGTGTATGTGTGTGTATGTGTGTGTGTGTGTGTGTGTGTGTGCATGCAAAACACTGAGCAGGGAACAAGCTTCCTTTCTTCTTACAAATTCACATATATAGTCCATTGATTTGTGTGGTCTAGAAAGAAACGACATATATTTTCCCCATAGCTTCATTTTACTCCATTAACTATACTATCAATTTCTCACCACAAAATAAAAATAAAAATACTTACATCACAAGATATTTTGAGGATTAGTACAATGCTGGCTTGAAAATGCTTGTAAAGTATTAGGTGCTATTACTATTCCAAAGGAAACATTTGTGAAATACAATACTTGTCCATGAATATTCTAGGTTCAACTCAACAGACCACAGACAAAACAATGAGAATATAATAATCAGAGAGTTTCAGAAATCATGTTAAAATAAAATCAATATATAAGTAGCAGAAGCAAAGATAGGTTCACTCGAGTGTGAGGGTAAACAGATGAAACCCTATGTACTTGCATTCTGCAATGAAGCAGCATTTGTGGTTTTGAGTGAAACCAATTATATATTGATGAAGAAACTAAGCTATGAGTAGATGTTACCCAGATGAATCAGGCTTAGAAGTTAGATTTTCCTGACTCTAAGTCAGGACTCTAAAATATAACAATAAACCATGTATTGAGCTCTAACTATGGGCCAATATTGCCCTAAGTCTTTATATGGATATCACAATAATGCTGCTGTTCTTACAATCCTTACAATAGGGAAACGTATTGTTTTTACAAAGAAAAAGTAAGTAATTTAGCAAGGTGACACACCTTGAAAGTGGCCAAACTAGAATTTGAACAGCCCCAAGATGCTCTCAATCTGTATGCCACTTCTCTAAGGGAAGGTAGACTGACAGCCTCTCATCATGGGTTCTCATTATCATGCAAAGTTAGTTCTGAGGGTGGAAAAAATCTTAGCGTAATGGCCCAGCGCCTCCAAAGGGCCACAGAACATAAACAGATACACTAAACCTGTGGTATTAAAATTCCATTCGAGGGAGGAAGAGATTAGAGAAAAAAGGTCTAAGAAGGCTCTTTATGAGAAAGGAAGGGTAATTATTAAAAGTGCTGAAAATACTGCCTTAATCAATACCTCTTAACTGAGAAAAAGTAAACATTTATTCTATGTATTAAATTGACAATGGATTCACTAACCCCTCCATCCCATTAAACCCTTCCTTTCCCATGACCGCTTAAGAGACTACTGTAGTTGAAAGTCATATGGAAGAATCATTTGAGTAAAGAGGATCTAGCCTTATTAAGGCTGACAACCAGCCTCTCTGCCTGCATCTTTCCTGCCAGCCTCCTTGACTTGCTATTTTATTTCTCTAAAGTGGATAAAATATGGGCTTAGGAGAACAGGTACTCAGTGGAGTGCCGTGGGAAAGGTACAGTATTTGGACACGGGAGGCTGGAGGTGACCTCAGGTCCACCATTTACTGGTGTTGACAAATCATCTCAAATCCTTTGAGCTGCAGATCTTGCATCTACAAAATGGAAGCAATAAAGGATGGGGAAAGTATAGAAAACAAAGAAGTATTTTAAATGTTAGGTATTGTTATTACTGGAAGGAATGCAGGTGGTTGTGCTACTGAAATTAAGTGATAATTCAAATGTGCTTTTATATATTATCACACTGGACTCTCAAAATAAAGTGGAACAATCATTTCCAGGTCTCCTAAGCACAGAGGAAAAACAGAGTTCAGAGAACTTAGTGCATTACCTAAGGTCACAAAATTAGCAAGGGTCAGAACCAGGTCTATCCTCAGGCAGTGCTCTTTCAGGCAAATCTGTTCAAAAAACAGGCAAATCTGTTCAAAAATCAGCACAAAATTAAATGGTAAATTCCATTGATTTTCTGATGTATTAATTGGCTTTAAGACAACAAGATGATGATGCTGAGAAATGAGTAAACATTCCCAACATGATAATGTTTGTGCTGAGATTTGTTGGTCATGGGCTCTTATTAGACTTCTAAATAGTTTAATCAAGGTTTTGTATAGCATTTGCTATTCACTCAGGGAAGCATGTGTTTTGCCAAAGTTGGCCACAGGGACTGAAGAATATACAAATGGATAATGACTGAAACAGAGGGGGAAAAATAAACTAACACATTCAATGCGGAGATAGCAATTAAGAAATTGAACACAATATTTCATTTATGTTTTTACGTGCTGCCTAAAGCGCAACAGTCAGACAAACCTTTCAGGTTAATGAAGATTACTACAGGGATGTTAACATTTAAAACTGAAATCTAACTTCATTTCTGTGAAATGACTTGAATTTTGTTAAGTTATTTACAAAGGTAAGTTTTTCTGGAACAGATCATTATCCTTTCCCAACATTGCTTTGAGGCACACAAAATAAACCAGTAGACCAACCAACCAACAAAAACCTGTCTCTGAGATCACCCAAGACCTTCTATGTATTATAAAAATAATATAATAGTACTAACAAAAAAATAAATATGAAAAGGAAATAAATCCATCAATATCCAAGCGCCTTCAAAGTGAGTCAGATAAATGGATAAAGAAGATGTGGTGTATATATATATATATATATGTATTTGTGATCACCAAGTAGTATACCATTGTATATACATACATATATATTATTGTATATATATACATACACACATATATATACACCTATACATACATACATATATATATGTGTGTGTGTGTGTGTGTGTATGTATATATATACACAATGGTATACTACTTGGTGATGACAAAGAATGAAATATTGCCATTTGCAACAATGTGTATGCACTAGAGTGCATTATGGCTAAGTGAAATAAGTCAGTCAGAGAAAGACAAATATCATATGATTTTACTCATATGTGGAATTTAAGAAACAAAACGGATAAACAGAGGGGAAGGGAAGGAAAAATAAAATTAAGATAAAAACAGAGAGGGAGGCAAATCATAAGAGACTCTTAACTATAGAGAACAAACTGAGGGTTACTGGAGGGGAGGTGGGCGGGAGGATGGGCTAAAGGGGTGATGGGCATTAAGGAGGGCACTTGTTGGGATGAGCACTGGGTGTAACATGTAAGTGATGAATCACTAAATTCTACTCCTGAAAGTACTACACTATATGTTAACTAACTTGAATTTACGTAAATTTAAAAAAAAAAGTTTTTTTAAATACAAAAAAATAAGGTGAGTCAGTACCATTTTCTCTAAACGTAAGCTTCAAAAATACAGTTCATAAAATATCTTTAGATGTTTCACTTTGGATATTTCTTATAGATGTTAATGAATAACTGTGGCGGTATTAGTCAGATCTGATTCACACTCATTAAGGAGTAACTTCCTTCCGTGCAGTAGAAATACTCATTGTGTTTTTCTGACACTTTGTATAGAATTATCTATTCTGATCTGCACAACAACCCGTAAGGGGAAAGGCAGGCATTATTATTGTCAATTTGCAAGTAAAAAAAAAAAAAAAAACTTGGAATCAAGAAGAATTCTGTATTTTCAGGTTTAAAATAATTGTAAAGACCATCTGTGTAAACCATGTACCCAATGCTTGACAGCCCTCTGTATCTCCTACTTTGTCTATAAATACATCTAGCAAAGGGCGGGGGGCACACATATCATCTCCGGCGAGAGTATTCTTAAACTGACCAGATCTGAACTTGAGGAAACTTTTCCTATGGTGAACCAAAATCCATTCACATAATCTCAAACCTCGGGCCCTAATTTATCTTTGAGGCCACACAAGACAAATTCAACTGTCCTTGGACAAACATGCTTGGCAACGTCTCCCTCGTGTTCTTTCGTTCAGGCTAAACATGTTACTTGTTCGACAATTCTTCCTATCTTAAGTATATATATAATATATAAATAATATATTTTACATTAACTTAACATATATTTACACATTAATTTATGGTATCGCTTTATATTTAATAAATATATAACATATAATGTATAATTATACATTTATGTAAGTACATGTAAATATCTTACAATCTGTATACATAGGTCCTAAGTACTATTTTTCTCTGTAAGATTTTATACCCGCCTATGGAAGTAGAGCTGAATGTCATCTGATTGTATTTTTTAGCCAAGCCAATATATATTTGAGTAATTACTATATATCCCAAATTTGACCAGCACCTATGGAAAAAAACAAAGTGGTATAACATACGGTAACTCTCCTCAGTTTATAGTCCAGTTGGAGATACTTAATTTTAAAAGCATATAGAATACTCCAAGTAAAATTAAATACTCTATTATCTGATACTAATTATAACTGCGGTAGGAATTTATAGGATTATCAAGTACAGGTCACATATGCCCCAATTTCTGTCGCCTTGCCCATGGCAGACATTGCTAACAGCCCACTGTACTGAATGCTGAATCTGGATCCATTAACTTTAGAATCCTTCTCTAAGAGAAGTACCTTAAAAGAAGTAATTAAAGCTAAGTCCGGTGGATATCTAGAGTTCATCTATACCTTGCTAAATTAGCTCTTAGAAAACTGAGAAAATATGTTAAATGTGTTTGACATATTTTCCCTCAGAGTTTATTACTGGTTTTGTTATCATTATAGGTTATTATTATAGGTTTTTATAGAAATTATTTGTTTTGAAGTGGAATTCTGTATAAGAAGTTTGACTTATGATAACAACATGCTTTAATAAAATTCCTCAGTGCCCCATTATGGTTAGAACTTATACTCTTCTTTTTCAGGTTTCTAAATTTACAGTTTAGAAATGACTGAAATAATAGTTTGTCCATCAATAACGACAGAGGGACCTAAATGGACTTCTATAAAACTAGGAATATGATGGGATGTTTTTCCTTTTCCACAAAGGAAACAATAAAGAGAACAGTTAAATATTTTCCCCAAAGTCACAACTAGACAGACAGACACACATGCACACACATATTTAGAATGCTCAATAATTTGATATTCCCCTCAGATATTTTATTTGCAGAGTTACTACAAGATATCTAACTCCTTTTCTATGTTTCTTTGGTTAGGGACTAGTTTAGACAGGCTGAGCCTGAGGACATAAAACATTAAAAGGCGTTTTATCAAAGTTAGTATCATTTTCTTCACCAAACCCTTGGTGGTTCCCTGGTAAAAACTTTATGCCTCTACAATAATCCTGGCCTCAGGGTGTATGGGGGGTGGAAAGCATAAACCCAAAAGAGGCAAAAAGTGACAGCCCAGGGCAAGACAATGGGAAGTGTCAGCCTTCCTCTGTTTCCATAGCGCAAGTAGTGTGCACCTGCACCTAGGAAATATCTGATTTGCTCTGGGGATGATTCTGGCTCATCTGTCAGTCATCTGTCTTTCTTAGGCCAAGGTACATGCCTGGTACTTTCTGAGCACAGGGAAGGATTTTGCCTTACAGTAAGTCTTTTCCTTAGCGAGACACAGTAAGGAGAACCCCAAGCTTTGAAACATCCTAGCAGAGTATATGCTTATTAACTTTTGTAAAACGATAATAGTTATAAAAATAGTTTCACCAGCAAGGTACCTATTTGTCCCAGGCATGAGGCACAGGGATTAGCCATTTTTAGAGAATATTTTTTAAAGCCTCTTAGCCACCATTAGAAATGTTTCTGAAACCAAGGCTACGAGGTGGCCCTATCCCTTGACTTGGTATGGATGCTTTCCAAATGCTAGCAGTGACATGCAGGAAAGAACCCAGGTCTTTGAGCCTCATTAGAATCCACTGTGCTCTCTTCAATGTAGTGCCCTGATAAGATAACAGGAAGCACAATATGTACTATGAGTCACGTTTCTTATACATAAAAAGATGATGACGGCATTCAATCTTGCACTTGGAAACTGACGGTGGCAGCCTCAGACAGTGCACTTAAAGTCTTTGCACATATTTCCAGGTATAAAGAGATTCTCTGTGATCTCTCCTTTGGGTCACTGCCAAGTTGTTGAAGGCACCGATTGAGAGTGCTGGTGTCAAAGGTAAATTTACACTAAGCTGCAAGTGACAGACTGCATCCACGAAGCAAGGGCCATCTCTGCCTCGCCAGCCGCTGCATGACTGACACCTAGCTGCAAGCAGGCACTCGATACGCACTTCATGAGAAGTGAACGACTGTGGTAAGGTGACATTCAACTCCAGAGCTAGAGGAAAAGAGACACCTATGAGTGCTCTACCTCCCCTTGACTTTTACCATGCACAACACAGCTGGCTGGTGACACAGGGTGAATAATGAGGGTTAACCACGATGTCATTTTTCTGCCTGCCTTCAGTAGGTCACATGGAGTGTATTTTATCAAATTAAAAGATTGTTTTTAATGAAAGAAGAAATGCATATTTTGGCAACTGATGTGACAGGAAAAACCTGGTGTGTATTAATGAGGTCATGTCATTACGGACATTAAGCTAAATGAACAGCAGCTATGCTAGGTTCTAGGCTTTTTAAGATACTGGCCCACCTTCTTCCCAGTGAAAGGCTGCTGTGTAGGATAGAAAATGCTTAGCTAATTATAGATGGGGACAGGAGGAGAGACGATTACTCCTAACAGTTGGTGCCTCGAGCCCAAGCCATAGTAGTAGAAAGACAAGGTGTTTGGAAGGAAGTCATTATCTTGCTCACCTGAGTCCCAGTGCTTGGCACAGTGACTCGCTCACTGGAAGTACTGAGTAAATTCCTATAACCAACCACTAAATATCAAATGAGTAAATCCTAGTTAAAAGTGGAGAAAGACTGACAACTTTGATTGGAATTATCTAAAAATGTGATAAAAAAAAGGTACCAATCAGATGTCTTAGCCACTTAATTAGGGGTCAGTTAGTGATACATCTTTATGCAAAATGAACTGAATAAATACTGCAAATTACAGGAAGAGACACACACACACACACACAATTTATTTATTTGGTTTCTTGGATTCCAGAGTCTCCATTCATCTCTTATCCCTGGTGGACATGGACTCTGATAAGAACCCAGTTGAAGGAGGGGCCGGGCAGAGAGATTAACAAGTTTCCAGAGGCAGTCAAGCAGCTTCCTCATTTACTGTGATGGGCTCTATCACAGATGGATGTTCTGGAGGTTACATAAGCTGCAAAGAAAAAATGCAGGTGAATCTGTGGTGTGGGGGAAAAATGGCTACAATAGCTCTTGAAATGGATTGTGTGTCTCTTTCCTTCAAACTACATTGATGCTATCAATTTTCAACATAAATATGTTATCGATAAAAATAAAACCAGACAATGGTACTAGATTTACTCAAATTCAATTATTTGATCATTTTTTCAAGTTTCCCTGTTACTGTGTAAATAACCCAACGCTTCTTTTTTTCTTGTAAATAATGTTTACCTGCTCCTACTGGATAGACTAGAAGAATCCCAGAAAATCCTTAATGAAAAGCTATTTAGGAAACATGAGCATGATCATATGACTCAATGAACAGATTTCAAAAACGTCAGAGGAAGGAGGAAGTGGCTATGGTATGGAAGCACAGGATCTGCAGTCTATTCCTGCTGTCTCCATCCTCTGGGTGACCTAGGATGACTCACATCTCTCTTTCTGAGTGCTTGCAGTGACTCAGTTGTTTTTAAAAAGTTCTCTGTTTAATTCTATATTATGCATAAATTATTTCCTCTGGAAAGCATAATATATGAAATGGTCTTTTTAGTTCCTTCTTCTATCTGTACTTTAAATGAGTTATTTTTTTAATTGTTTTAATGTTTATTTAATTTTGAGAAAGAGAGAGGGTGCAAGCAAGGGAGGGGCAGAGAGAGAAGGAGACAAAGAATCTGAAGCAAGCTCCAGGCTCAGAGCTGTCAGCACAGAGCCTGACGTGCGGTTCGAACTCAAGAACCCATGAGATCGTGACCTGAGTCGAAGTCAGATAGGTAACTGACTGAGCCACCCAGGCATTCCTGGGTGTACTCCAAGTGAGTTATTAACTCCCATTGTTTAGGACACTGAAGTGAAATGTCATTACATTTATAGCATTTAATAGTAAAAAACTAATGATGAAAATATTGTAGAAAATAATTTTCAAAGTTTTGAATTATAGGACCTGACAACAAAGACTTTCACAGCCCAGAAGAAAAAAAAATCTCTATAGGAATTTGGGCATTAGTTTAGGTCTATCAGGAAAACACTAAATGTATCATCTGCAATATCAGATTCAGTGGATCATAATCTTCAAACACATATTCTCAAATTTCTGTGTAGGAATTATCCAGAATTCCAGGACTCAGAAGCTGTGGCCCCATACTGCACTTCTATCCAGTATCCCCTGTGAAAGGTGCAGGTTGCCAGAAAACACTTTTAAGGGACACTATTCCAGGCGGTCATCACCTGTTTCTTTGTCAGTATCTCTTTGAGAGTTATGTTAACATCTATAAATAGAACGACTCATGGGTAACTTTAGGGATTTGGACACAGACTCGCTGTTTGACACTTGTTAATAAAATGAGAAGGCACTTTTAAAGGACAGGCATTTGACCTTGCCTAATGTTTTTATCAATAGACAATGTTTCAACTGAGATTTTTCAGTTTGCTCCTAAAGTTTCTAAAAATGCTTTTCATTGTCTTGTTAAGGCTCTAATCTCTTAATTTTAGTGCAAAAATTGTGACGATGTGAATAACTGTTTATCAAATAGGTTGTAAAGTACTGCTGAAATGTACACAAATACTAGGTTAGTGAGATTTTGTTTGTTTTTTTTAAAAAACATAGTCCTCAATCAATGAAAAACTTAAAGATTCTGATGACAGCAAAATAACAAGTTCTTTGTTACATGATGCTGAGCAGAGGGCACCATTCGTATCAAAGCAATAGTATCAGAAGTCCCGCTAGGACAACTTTGGATCAATGTTCTCTCACTCCATACCACTCCACAGTCACAGAGAGGAATGAGATATTATTACATCATATTTATTCAAGTTTTACTGAGAAAGAACTGTGTGCAAGCATCAAGAGCACAGAGAAAATTGCCACATAGCCAGTTCTTATCCTTGTCCACGGAGTCACAAAAAATGTAAGAAGTGTTAAAATAAGCATATACAAAATGCTCAGAGGGCACCAAAGAGGCAGAAACTGAGTGCATCTGGGGAAGCGAGGAATGCAGGTTTGGAGACGGCTTTTAAACTGGATCACAAAAGGCCAGTGTTGGCTTGAGAAGAGAGAAGTAAATTTCATGCAGAGTGAGTAGGAATGAATGCAAAAGCACAGGGCTGTAAAAGTATCTATTCCCATTCACAAAATCTCAAAGTCCAGTGAAAGAGTGTGTGGGATTGAGTGGAGGGGACACAGACTGGAAGGGTAGGCTGGACACAGATTAATAATAGCATGTATTCAGTCCACACACAATTCGCTTACTTCCTTACTTCATCAGTTCTGAGATGGACTTTATTCTTTTCATCTTTAACACCATATCTGTGAAAGCATGTAAAAACTTGCAAAGTAGATGCCAGCAGCTTGGAATAAGATCACTTTAAGAAATGTTTCAACACAAATACTCCTGTGAAATAGAGAACAATCTTATGTGGAACAAAACATGGATATCAATGACTCAGAAAAGTCAAGCTTTGACAGCAAAGTTTTAAGAACCTCAGCTTAATTAACCTTCACTTATTTTGCTCATATTTTGCTTTTTACTTAGGTGCAAGAGTAATAGATAAAACCCCCTTTCCCCCCCTAAAAATGTCTAAAAAGTCTTTCAGAAGAATGAAATTAAAACTCAAAGGGATATAAGAAAGAAAGAACTGTGCCATAGTTTAATGTGCAGATTATTTTTCCTTAGTGGTATGTGAGAAATGTTGTGCTTTGTGATCACAGACATCTTAGATTTGCTAAAACAGGTTACTCAGCACGCGATAGCACACCGAGGACGTGCCACACTGTGCCAGGCGCTGGGGCTATAATGATGAGCAAGTATGATCTGTTCCAAATCTCACATTGCTTCCAGCCTCCAGTCTTGATGCTGGGCTGAAAGCTTAGACTACGTAGTACATAGGGAGCCCCCAGGGGGTTTTAAGAGCAGGAATGATGTGATGAGATACGTGTTGAAGGAACTTAGCTCTCTCGATGATATACAGGCTGCAGGGCAGGAAAGGAGACTGGTGGTTCAGGGACTAGTTAGAAAGATCTTGAAATCGTTTGTGTGAGATATAATGAGGGCCTGAATTAAGGCACGGCCACAGGCAGAGAAAGAAAGAGGATTTAAGCAACATGATTCCCAATGCTCAGAGTTCTTGATCAAAGAAAACCAGCAGACAATTTAAACTGCCTTCACGCTGATGGAAATTCAGGATAGTATTTGAGAGCTATTTAATCACCAAACAGATTTTTCACTTTGAAAGCGGTATGTACACTTTGGCCTTAAATCACCCAACACCAAGGACAAGGCACTGTGGTGAGCCCTAGGAAAACAAAGAATTGAGTCTTCCCAGGTGAAGGGGAGAGAGATCAACAGATGATGTGATTACCCCAGTGTGTGGTGTGCAGTAATAGAGAACTAAGGGAGGCAGTGGGAGAGCTCAAAGGGGAAGCACTGGCCAGAGGTGGGAATCATCTCCAAGGGAGAGTCACATGGGACCAGACGCTTGTAGAAGCAGTACAAAGAGCCCACAAGGTAGGCATTGCAAGAAAGAGGGTTCTGGGCGGAGGTAAGCCTGTGTAAAAACAGAGCTGAGAAAGAGCAAAGCATATAGAGAGTAATTTTCAATATATAGACATGCTTACTGACAGTGGTGAGAAACAAGAGGGCCTTTAACCCAAGGGACCTTACATCACATTAAAGTGTTTCAATTTCATTCTAGAGCACTATAGACCCACTAAAGGATTGCCGATATTTCCACTGAAATAGGCCTTTGAAAAATTTTAGGACTCTAAATTGGATTACATATAAAATCAACCCTAAAAAGAGTTTTCAGCAAGTTACAAAGTAAATGATAAAACGCAAGGGAAGAGATGACTAGTAAGGCCTATTAAAGTATGCAATTAATTTAAAATGCTTCTGGGGCGCCCGGATGGCTCAATCGGTTGGACAGCCAACTTGGGCTCAGGTCATGATCTCACAGCTCCTGAGTTCAAACCCTGCCTCGGGCTCTGTGCTGACAGCTCAGAGCCTGAAGCCTGCTTCAGATTCTGTGTCTCCCTCTCTCTCTGCCCCTCTCCTGCTCACACTCTGCCTCTCTCTCGCTCTCTCTCTCAAAAATAAACATTAAAAATTTTAAAAATAAAATAAAATGCTTCTGAAAAAGCGAAGTGTTGGGAGCAGTAAACTGCTGACCAATTTAAAATCCTGTTTCTTTACAAGTCCAATTTCAAGGAATGAGTGGCTCTGTTTTCAGAATTATTCCACGATGCACTTTGATGTAATGGAAAAGGTGTCCATAGATACTGAGTGGTCTAAGGATCCTTTTTTGTAAAGACAGCAACATATGGGAAATTTTCCCAGTTTATTCAAAGTTTCTCTCATATTTCTACACATAGTATGCCTAAGGATATAAAATAAAAATGATTATTTTAACATCACCATGTTGGTTTACGATCATGTTTACAGAAAAGATTTAAAAATAGTGCTGTTTTTGAGTTCAGACTTACATGGATTTCACAAATTTAAGAAACTAGAAAGCCATATAAAATTTAGCTAATATCATCTTCTCTTTTGGATATATGTTTGGCATCCATGTTGTATCATTTTAAAGTTACCATCGAAGAATGAATGAAGTTCATTTGTCCTGAGTTTTTGATTACACACATGACCTTCTGAAAAAGAACTATCAAATGCCGATGGAGTCAGAGACAAGACCACCGTCTGTGTGCTTCACGCAAAAAACTGTTTTGAAATATGTGGCAGACTTTGGGGCCCCGAACTGTGTTCACAGCAGGCATCTAGTCCAGTGTACTCCCCTGCCTCACATAATCTCATGTCCTCATGCGGTTTTAGTTACTCACTGCTTGAGCATTGCAGCAGCCTTCCTGATGGTATCAACCATATTTGTTATTTACACGTGCGCAGCCTTCCTGATGGTATCAACCATATTTGTTATTTACACGTGCGAGTCCACTTCACCCACTAACCTGTATAACTCTGAAGAACAAGAATCGTATTTTCTTCATGTTGGAATCTTTTTGTAACAAAAAGTCAAATGCCTTGCCAAAAAGAAGCTAAAAAAATCTATGTTGAAGTAAATTACAGATGCGTACAATACTTAACAATTTTTATTGCTAGTCTCAATAGATAGTAGCATTTCTAGAAAACAAAATTTCGTACTATATAAACTTTGTTTCTTAGTGACATTTTTAATTTTTTTTAATGTTTATTTTTGAGAGAAAGAGCACAAGCAGGGGAAGGGCAGAGAGAAAGGGAGACACAGAATCCAAAGCAGGCTCCAGGCTCTGTGCTGACAGCACAGACACAGGGCTCAAACCCATGAACCGTGAGATCATGACCTGAGCCAAAGTCGGACGCTTAACCAACTGAGCCACCCAGTCACCCCTTAGTGCTATTTCTGAATCATTAATGCTCCCACCAGCATATGTCAAACATCATCAGAACCAACATTTGAAAAACAAGAAAAATCATCCTATTATTCTGAATTAATAATAATTTTCAGACAAATTGCTTTAATACTGGGGGGCACCTGGATGGCTCAGTTGGTTAAGTGTCTGACTTGGGCTCAGGTTCGGCTCAGGTCATGAGCTCACTGTTCGTGAGTTCGAGCCCTGCATCAGGCTCTGTGTTGACAGCTCAGAGCCTAGAATCTGCTTCGAATTCTGTGTCTCCCTCTCTCTCTGTTCCTCCCCCCCTCACATTCTGCCTCCCTCTGTCTCAAAATTAAATAAAGATTTAAAAAATTAAAAAAAAACCCCGAACTTGCTTTGAAGTGAATGATTATGTGTACACAAACTTTCTCAAAATGTCAAAATTATAAGAACAAATCCTTGATTCTAAATAGTACATGTTTAAAGAATGACATGTTTACTGGACATGTTTACTTCGACATGTTTTCTGGATAAGTTTTTGTTTCCAAGTGAGTCAAATTCATCTGTATAACTAAAATACATATTTACATTACAGCCAGCATATACACTTGTAAGATTTCCGATATTATGCACTCTGAGGCAGCCCTAGACTCCAGATGGCCCAGAATAGAATGTTCAGAGTATCAGAGTATCAATGTTAAAACTAACATTCTCAGATGATTGTATTCTTGTCATCCTCAAGAACACACGTGCGCGCGCGCGCACACACACACACACACACATAATACTAAACCCTGAGTGAATAAACACAATGTAAATTCTTTTTCAGACATTTAAGATGTGAATGGAGTTAGGCTCCACATCTCTAGCTTTGATGGGTCCCACAGGAGCACAAAGAATGTGTTACCTTCTCTCTCATTTCCCAATTCCTGATGGAACCAGTTCTCACTATCTTTGCTGCTTTCCAGAATACTGCCAGATAAGCAAACTTGCTTTAATTCTAGAAGCAGGAAAAGTTAAACAACCCAATGAGCTGCATGTTCTTGAGAAATAAGAAAATGGAATTTTCTGAGGCACAAAGGAGAAACACTCATCATTGGGAAAAAAAAGAAAAAAAATCCCTCTCAGAGCTCTATTAAATAGAAATACAAAAATATTTATGGAATAATTCTCCTAAGCTCACGAGATACCAAGATGGCTTAGAGATGTCTGTTCACTCTATATGAAATACTGGTTGGTGCCACAGGAGGTGTGGGACTTTGTTACATAAACTGTTGCATCAGCCATGGGAAGGATATTCTTATAGAGAATATCCCCAGCAATGTGTTTATCTCAGAGCTTCCTATCCTTGTTTATTGTTTTGATTGCTTTTGTTTCTCCTTTCCAATCCAAAGTTTAGGACTGCAATGATTTAGTGCATCTTTCTCCTATGAGTAAAGTTTAACATTACATGGACATTTCCTAATTTTTACATTTCCTAAGTCCTTCTGGTTCTCTTCAAGGAATCTAAACTTAAGATACTACATACAGTCAAACATGATGATATCAATTATAGTCTTAAAAGTGATGGGAGCATTGAAATGTGCACTTGGGATGTGGCCAGGCATGATTTTTATCAAGTAATCACTAATAAATTACAGTACTATGAGGAATGCCTTCATAATCACACCTTAGCTTTGGTTAAAGCATCTAGCTCATCTCACTATCAGGTGTCTATTTCAAACACTTAAAAAAAACTGATCATTCTCTTATTCAAACATCCATCATAACATGAATAAATTATGGCATATCCATCCCATGAAATATTATATAGGAATGCAAAGCTGAGCTATAATTACACTGGCCTAGAGTACACATCACTCTACTATGATAGGTAATTTTGTAAAATACCAAATTTCAGAGTAATGTTCATAGTATATTGTTATTTTTGTTTAAAATATGTATGCATGTGGGAGAGTACACAGGTGTTGTTTAAGTCTGAAGAAAAATGTTGAAGGATATTCTTCACTGCCAGGAGAGTATTACTTAAAAAGGGGATGCAACATAATTTTTTCCTTATACATGCATATAGTGTTTTATTTATATGAATAAGAACATGTTTTGTAAGTGTGACTTACTAATGAAGAAAGTGCAAGGAGAATTTTTAAAAATTAATCTTGGACTGAATATGTTCTAACTTTTCAAATTTATTAATTACCAAGCTACTATTGACCCTATTGCTACATTTACTAGTTGTGTAATGTTGGGATATGTATTTACTCTTTTTATACCTCAGTATATTGATCACTACAATAGTAATTATTACACCAATTTCACAGAAGTGGCTGTGATAACTGCTGATACACAGAAAGCACAGAATGTTCGCTTGTATTAAACAGTAACTGTCATCTTCTAATATAAGTGGTGGTGTATTTGGGGCTATTTCTAAAGAAATAATTTGCTAAAGTTTCTGGAAGACACCATTGGTTTTGTGACTAAAGCATGTTCTGTGTAACTACCTGCTTTTTGGCTCAGAACTTTGGATAGTTTTCCTCATTTAAATGTTGGCGGAAGGAAGGCAAGAACTGCAAGTATTTCTCATTATTAAACAAAGAGTCAAAAGTGATCAAAGGGATATCATCTGCTGTAGCGGGTTAATTCTTAATTAGGAAAGTTTAACTTCTAAAATTTCTTTTTAATTCAAGCAAAATCTATGTGCTTTTAATTAAGTTTCCAGATGATTGTGGTTTTCTAGCTTCCAAGATGCAAATTCATGGTCAACTATAAATATCAACCAGGCAGCAGAATGCTAATTAAGTAATCCAGTTAAATACTCGAGTTTCAAAAATTATGTTCTTTTCCCAACCTACCCCCTTGCAAACTTCATATAAGAAGAAAGAAAAAGCTTTAATTATTTAAAATAATGTAAGATAATTTTGATACTTGAATAATGTTAAAAATATCAATACTGTTGACTGCATCTTACTGAAATAAAGAAAAAGAAAATGCAGTCTTATAGCAAAAGGAGAATAATAATAATAATTATTATTATTATGATTATTAGTGAGTAAAGGGAATTTAGTTTAGTTCTGAGGGTGGGAGATGAGTTTCTGCACATCTACGATATCCAATATTCTAAAAGATCCCATGGAGCACCTGGGTGGCTCAGTCAGTTAAGCGTCTGACTTCGTCTCAGGTCATAATCTCATAGTTCGTGGGTTCGAGCCCCACGTCAGGCTCTGTGCTGACAGCTCAAAGCCTGGAGCCTGCTTCAGATTCTGTGTCTCCCTCTCTCTATACCCCTCCCTGGCTCGCACTCTGTCTCTCTCTCTCTCAAAAATAAACATTAAAAAAAATTTTTAAAGATTACATAGGCATCCACCACTGCCCAGAAACAACTGAAAAGCAAGAATATCCAATAGATTTCTATGTTGCTACACCTACTCCATTTTGTTCATTTAAAACAGAAAGTGCTCAGAAAGCTATTATTCTCAGAGAAACGTAAATAAAACTTTTCACGTAATTTTCACTTTTTCAAGTAATCATTTAAAAATGATTTTAAATAATATAGTAAGCTCAATACAACATACTGAAATATATAATAAGTGCTTACAATAGTTTTAATGTAAAGTAAAATGTATGATGATCTCCCCATGCCATTTAAATCATTTAAAGCATACAGTAAGAGGTGTTAGTAACTGGTGACGCCGAGATAAAAATAGGAGAAATATCATTTAAAAATTACAAAGCATTATGGTTTTGAAAGGGATCAGAAGTAATGGATATAGTAAACCAAGCAGGTCAGAAAGGTTTTCTCTTTCTATAGTACCTATGCCTTTGGCAGTCTGCCTTGTTCTTGGTCCCATTTCACCAGGAAACAAATGGCTACAGAAATCCATATGTTTGCTCCCATAAGCACAAAGATTTGATTTCCCACTTGCACAGAAATCAGAGATCAATTTGATAATGGAACTAGGAAATGTTTCTGCATAATAACAGAGGAAGTAACAACAGACAAAGCTGGTAGATCCCACCTACCCTGGGCTGTTTTTGTCCTTCGTCATTTCTGTGCAGGTGAGCAGGCAACCTTATAGCTGTGTGGGAGCCCAGTCTGATCTGATAAGTGTTCTGTTACCAGTGTGCCTGGCACTTGATGTCTCACAAGCTCCACCCACACCTCCACCAAGGGCCAGTGGTTGGGGGAGGAGCCAGTATGCAGAAAAGCATCCGAGGAAAAAGGGACCCTAAAGTCCACACAGCAAGCTGTTATCCCCCATATAGAAAATGCCGTTTAGTAAGTACAAGGAAGCTGTGTGTTAAATGCAGTTGTTCTTTACTCATTTATGTAAGAAATATGCTTCGATGAGTGTGTTTTTCTTTATAGCATATAATTTAAACCATACAATAAGAAATATTAGTCAATGATAGGGAGCACTAAGGTGAAATTTCCTTGTAGTATACAAAGAAAACACAGAAACAATTTAGAGATAGTAGCAATATCAGACTTTTAACCACCAAAGAATAACATTGATGTCTACACCATTCTCATTATAATTCACTCACTGCATTCTTACTAAGTGCTAGGCATTGTGCTAAGTGCTTTAAATGTATTACTTAATTAATCTCAGTGGCCTGTGAGGTAGGTACTACTCATATTTTCATTTAACAGAAGGAAGAATGGAATATTTAGCAAGTTGAGGAACTTGCTTAAGGTCAAATAACTAGTAATTGGCAGAGATGGGATTTGAACTCTGCGTTTTAAGACTCCTAAGACTGACTTCCTGACCACTTTATCATATTTCCCTCACATTATTACATTACTTTCAGTAGATCCCTCATGCCACCAGAACGCTCTTCCTGATTATTAAAAGAAAAATACTTAGATAAGATATATTTAGTGATTTAATGTGAAGCATTACAACAGATAAGCCTCATTACTGTTGAATTAATACCCTCAAAAGGTTTTAAATGCCTTTAAAGAAATATTTAACCTTCAATGTGTTTTCAAAATCTGGGGTGTAGATGATAAAATAATAAAAGTCTGCAACTCATCACCAAAAAAAAAAAAAAAAAAAAAAAACAAATAATTCAATTAAAAAATGGACAGAAGACATGAACAGAGATTTCTCCAAAGGAGACCTACAGATGGCCAGCAGATACATGAAAAGATACTCAACATCACTCATCATCAGGGAAGCACACATCAAAACCACAACAGGATATCACCCCCCACCTGTCATAATGACTAGAATCAAAAACATAAGAGACTCTTAACTACAGAGAATAAACTGAGGGTTGCTGGAGGGGTGCTGGGTAGGGGGATGAGCTAAATGGGTGATTGGCATTAAGGAGGGCACTTGTGATGGGCACTGAGTGTTATAGGTTAGTGATAAATCATTAAATTCTACTCCTGAAACCAATACTACACTGTATGTCAATTAACTTGAATTTAATAAAATCTTGGGGGCGCCTGGGTGGCTCAGTTGGTTAAGTGTCTAACTTCAGCTCAGGTCATGATCTCACAGTTTGTGAGTTCAGGCCCCGCATCAGGTTCTGTGCTGACAGCATGGAGCCTGGAGCCTGCTTCAGCTTCTGTGTCTCCCTCTTTCTGCCCCTCCTCCACTCACTCTCTCTCTCTCTCTCAAAAATAAACATTAATTTTAATAAAATATTGTTTTAATAAAATAAATACACACACACAAGAAACAACAAGTATTGGCAAGGATGTGGAGAAAAAGGAATTCTGAAATGTTGGTGGGAATACAAACTTGTGCAACCAGTATGGAAAACAGCATGGAAATTCCTCAATAACTTAGAAATAGAATTACCATATGATCCAGTAATTTCACTACTGAATATATACCCAAAGAATATGAAAACACTAGTTCTGAAAGATACATGCACCTCTATGTTTATTGCTGCATTATTTAAAATAGCCAAAATATGAAAGCAACCCAAGTATCCATCAACAGATAAATGGATAAAGATGATATGGTATGTATATAATGGAATATTACTCATCCATAAAAAATAATGAAATCTTGCCATTTCCAACAGCAATGGGATGGATCAAGAGGGTATAATGAACTAAGTATATGTATATACTTATGAAGGTATATATGGGTATATGAAGTATATGAGGATATATGAAATAAGTCTGTAAGAGAAAGACAAATACCATATAATTTCACTCATATGCTGAATTTAAAAAAACAAAACAAACCAAGAAAAAAAAAAGAGCCAAACAACAAAAACAGACTCTTGGGGCGCCTGGGTGGCTCAGTTGGTTAAGCATCCAACTTCAGCTCAGGTCATGATCTCACAGCTTGTGAGTTCAAGCCCTGCATCTGGCTCTGTGCGGACAGCTTGGAGGTTGGAGCCTGTTTCAGATTCTGTGTCTCCCCCTCTCTCTGCCCCTCCTCTAACTCTCTCTCTCTCTCTCAAAAACAAATAAAACATTAAAAAAATTAAAAAAAACAAGACTCTTAAATATAGAGAACTTGTGGTTAGCAGAAGGGAGGTCAGGGGGCAGGGCATTGTGTGACATAGATGAAGGGGATTAAGAGTTCACTTATTGTGATGAGCACTGAGTAACTTATAGAATTGGTGAAACAATATAACATTGTACATTGACTATACTGAATTTATTTATTTATTTATTTAGCTATACTGAATTTTTAAAAAAATAATTACAATAAAGAAATAAAGTTGAAATGTGGAAGTACACTAAAAACATTAAGGCACAGATAGAGCAAATATGAAAACCAGATAATAAGATTCAAGATTCAAGCAGTGTAATGGGAAACAAAGATCCTTTCACACCTGAATAGGACTGACAAATCAAGGCAGTACATCTCAGTATTTAAACAATGATCATAGTCATGACCCTGAGTTATCAATATTTCTAAAGTCAGGAAAACGTGCCATACTTTTTAAAAAGCTGTCCTTCAAAGTTATTTTAAAAGTTATTTGTGCTAAGCTGATCATTCTCATGAAGGTATAAATTCCCTTAAGAGTTTTTAAAAGCCCTCAGAACCTTCAATATAATGGATTCTCTTCACATGTTTGTTAAACAAATTAAAGGAGTGTATATGTAAAATCTGGAAAACTCTGATACAGACAAAACATTAGAATTAGTGACATCCCTGCATTACCACTTAGGAGCAATCATTTGTTGAACTCCTTCTATAAGCTAGTAACTTTGCATATGCCATTACTAATAAACAACAACACAGAAAAAAATAAATACTGGTATCCCTATTTTACAGATAAGGAAACTGAGATGTTGAAAATTTATGTAACTTACCCAAGTTCACAAAACATGTAATTAGCAGAGCCAGGATTCTAACTCAGAGTGCTTGATCCCAAAGCCTGGGATATCAATATCTATGTATTAAATTAATTTCAGAATCAGTTTTATTTGATTTTATTTCGATTTTAAATATTATCCACATGTGCTTAATCTTTGCAACATGGTCTAATATTTATATCTTCATAAAAGACAGGGAGATAAAATGGGTTTTTCCATTTCATAGAGGATTACCAAAACTAGAATGGTTTTTATCAGTTGAAAATAAAAAGTAATCAAGTCTGGTTAAAAATATTCTGTAAACATGGTCCTTAGATGTAAGGACCAGCATCATCACAAATACAAGGAGCAGAAAGAGTAAAACATAGCTCATTTAAAGGATAGGTTGGGGTGGAATGAAAACTTAGATTTCTTCCACCAAAAATCATTGCAAAAATTCAGTTTCTAAGTGGAGAAGCCCCCTAGGAGTTCAGGGAAGCATGAAATAGGATAGCCCCAGGGCATTTCCACACCTTGACTGGTGAAGAGAAGCAGAAATGAGAGCAGTGTCTTCAGACTACAGACCAATCTGTTAGGGAGCCACATTTGCACACAACCAGGGGTCCTCCTTGCTGACTTCTGGAAGGCTAGAGTGAAGGGGAGATGAGCCACCTCTCATCACACTCCTACTTTTCACTCTCATCCATCTGCTCAGACTGGAGAAGCAAACTGTCACAAAGCCAACATCCGTTTCACAGCCTAGGAAGAAAGGCCTCTGTCTGCTTCCCTCTGCACACGCTGGGGTTTGAAAATTATGCCCCGACTGTGGTCTGTCTTGTTAATGCTTCTATTCACCAGCACCCCTACCCCACGAGAAGTTAAGGCCAACTTGCTCGTAATGTAGGACCTAACCTGGTACCACAAAACGATCTGGTTTTGCCACTCTACTTCAGGAGGAGCTGTTTTCACTGCCCTTTAAGAGAAGAACAGGAGTAAGATATCTCTTGCCAAGTGTAGAAATTTTCCTAAGGCTTTGCAATCTGAACAGTGCTAAGCTGTGAACTAATTAACATGGGTGTCCTTTTATTTCTTTCCTGAACATTTTTAATCAGGTAAAATCTGCATAAGTAGACATCTAGAGTAAACTTCAAAGGTAAGAAAAAAAGTCTAAAAAAGGTAACAGACGCTGGGCATAGATGGAAATCAAGGAGGATGTCCAAGGATGTCCTTGGCAAAAATGGGGGGAGTGTGCACAGGAGACAGGCATGGCAATAAGGCTGGTATTATTTCAGCACAAGCTGGATGTGGTGCCATCTGGGGTGCTGCCTTGAAACATGACCTAGTTAATAATGAGTACTTCCCAAACTATGGGCACGCGGCTGCTAGCTTCAGTGCCCTGCAGATGGATTCGCTGGCACTATGGAAACGCTAATGTTTGGACAGACTCTTGGAATTTAGCAGTTGGGCCTCATGATACTTTTCACAACCACATCGTTAGTTTGTCTTACCATGATTCAGAGTTCACCCTTCTTGGGTATTTAGTGCCTAAATAAGCCTCTTAAATGACTACAGACTTGTCACCAGCCTGTGAAGTTCTACTAGAAATAAAATAGGTGAGATTGGGCTGTTTTGTCCAATGTGCTACGAGGTTCTTTAATAACAGGAAAGCAGGTGGATATTATCAGAACTGCTTCAGTAGTTGCGATTTAATTCCCTACAAATAAAAGCCTCTGTTGGCAGACTCATTAGACGAAGGATTTAAAAACATCAGAAAAAGAACTCTCCTTGAATTCCTAATGCCTATTGCCCAAGGTCATATCTAATGTATTTTATGCTTGTTCTTAAATATGTGATTTATATTAAATTCTCTCAATGCTAACATTCTGTATGGTGTGTATAGATGGTGGGGATGTGTGTGTGTGTGTGTGTGTGTGTGTGTGTGTGTGTGTGTGTGTGTGTGCGTGTGTGTGTACACATAAAGTTTCTACAAAAATTTTGGAATTAAATTTTTGAGATGGTAAGTTCCTTTTTAAAAACTCAAACAAGGATTGGGGAGCCGGGGTGGCTCAGTTGGTTAAGCGTCTGACTTCAGCTCAGGTCATGATTTTGCAGTTCACAACCTCAAGCCCTGCATCAGGCTCTGTGCTGACAGCTCAGAGCCTGGAGCCTGCTTCGAATTCTGTCTCCTTCTCTCTCTGCCCCTCCCCTGCTGTCTGTCTGTATCTCTCTCTCTCAAAAATAAATAAACTATATTTATTTAAACTAAGATCAGCTATAAAAATACACAACGTTAACAGTCATACTTGGAAATGGTATGAGTTGGGAAGGTGTTAATTATTTTTATACATTTAACCTGAGGATAATAATTGATGGAAGGGTTGCCTGGGTGGCTCAGTTGGTTGAGTGTCTGACTCTTGATTGCAGCTCAGGTCACGATCCCAGAGTCATGGGATCAAGCCCCACATCGGGTTCCACACTAAGTGTAAAGCCTGCTTAAGATTCTCTCTCCCTCTCCATCTCCCTCTCCCTCCCTCCCTCTCTCCCTCTCTTTCTCTCCCCCGTCCTCGCCTCTCTCCCCTGCTCACTCTCTCTCTCTAAAAAAATAATAATTGATGAAAAAACATGGATCATTTGGTTAACATACTGTAGTGGTATTTTGATTTCAATGTAGCACTACTTTATATTTTGATATGTTTTCCTAAGATGAAACATAAACCTTGATTTTATTACTATTATTTTAAAATTCCAAGTCTTTTCAATATATTTAACTGCCTTGGGGTGCTTGGTTGGCTCAGTCAGTTGAGGGTCCAACTCTTGATTTCAGTTCAGGTCATGATCTCAGGGTTGTGGGATCAAGCCCCACCTCAGGTTCTGTGCTGGAAATGCAGCCTGCTTGGAATTCTCTCTCTCCCCCCCTCTCTCTGCCCCCCTGACTCACATGTGCATGCACTCTAATAAAATACACACACACACACACACACACACACACACACACACACACACACATTTAACTGTCTATATCAAAAGAGTTAATAACTATAAACCAAATCCAATACCTTCCTAAAAGGAAATAGAGGAGAGTAGAAACTTTGGACAGTAACCTATTCATCAGGAGTCTGATATTTTTCATATGTATGTACAGGCCTAAGGTAAAATTTACCAATCAAATTGTAATGAGTTGGAAGTTATTTTACCATCTAGTACAGAAAGAAATGAAAATCTCTTTTTATTCTTAACTATACACCTGTAATCGTTCATTAGTAAAATCAGCAGTGCTTTCATCATGTAAGGAAAAGAAAATCACATTTTCATTAAAGATTGTGCCGATTGCCCTATGATATTTATTAGTACTAAGGACAGTTGTGCAGTGGTACCTAGGACATCCCTGAGCACAGCTGCCCAGGAAATGCTGCACACTTTTCTTCAGAGCAGAACCTATTCTACCGTAGTTTCTAGGTGTGGGTGAAGGTGTAGGAATAAACCAATCATTTATAAATCTGTAATATCTAGACAACACTCTGGAGTTTGAAAACTGTTCTTCACTTTGGAAACTACCAATGCAGTTCCACTGACGAAGTGCACTACTATCAGTCCCCTCAATGGAAGAGACAGCAGATATTTTCTCCATTTTACTGAAGCTGAAATAAAAAGTCAATAGAGTGAAATTTTATTCATGTCTCCAAATGATAATTGGCCACAATAAAACCTCACTTATTCAGCAACTTCAACTATCCAGAACTCAGAGGCTGATTTACAAATTCACAAATTCTCAAAGACTTTATCCACAGGAGTGTTCTGTGTGCAGAACTTAATTAGAACCGTACCTATAATAGAACAGATCAATGAAATCAGGAATTGGTTCCTTAAAAAAAAAATAATAAAATTGTAAACTTCTAGCAGGACTTACAAAACGAAAAAGAGACAAAGAGACAGAGAGATCCTAAATAGGTAAAATCACAAATGAGAGATGAGAAATAACAGCCAACACCACAGAAATACAACCAATTATAAGAGAATATTATGAAAAACTATATGCCAACAAACTGGACAACCTAGAAGAAATAGATGAATTCCTAGAATATAAATAACCAAAACTGAAACAGGAAGAAATAGACAACTTGAACAGACTGATAACCAGCAAAGAAATTGAATGAGTAATCAAAACACTCCCAACAAATAAAAGGTGAGGACCAGATGGCTTCACAGGCAAATTCTAAAAATTTAGAGAAAAGTTAATACCTTTTCTTCTCAAACTCTTTGAGAAAAGGAAGAAAAACTTCCAAATTCATTCTATCTGGCCAGCATTACCCTGATATCAAAACCTAGATAAAGACATCACTAAAAAAGAGGACCATAAGACCAATATCCCCGATGACCACAGATGGAAAAATCCTTAGCAAAAGATTAGCAAATTGAATCCAAAAACACATTAAAAAAAATCATTCACCACCATCAAGTGGGATTTATTCCTGGGCTACAAAGGTGTTTCAGTGTTTGCAAATCAATCAACGTGATGGATCACACTAAGAAAAGAAAGGATAAGAACCATATGATCATTTCAATAGATACAGAAAAAGCATTTGACAAAGTATAACATCCATTCATGATAAAAATCCTCAACAAAGTTAAGTTTAGAGGGAACATACTTCAACATAATAAAGGCCATATTTGAAAAACTCATAGCTGACATCATCCTACATGGGGAAAAACTGAGAGCTTTTCCTCTAAGGTCAGGAACACAACAGGGATGTTCACTCTCACCACTTATATTCAACATAGTACTGCAAGTCCTAGCCACAGCCATCAGACAATAAAAAGAAATAAAAGGCATCCAAATCATCAAGGAAGAAGTAAAACTTTCACTATTTGCAGATGGCATGATACTATACATAGAAAACCTAAAAGACTCCACCAAAAAACTGCTAGACCTCATAAATATATTCAGTAAACTCACAGGATACATAATGAATGTACAGAAATATGTTGCATTTTAATGCACCAATAATGAAGCAGCAGAAAGACAAATTGCACCAAAAATAATAAGATAACCTAAGAATAACCCTAATCAAAGAGGTGAAAGATCTGTACTGTGAAAATTATAAAACACTGATTAAAAAATAATTGAAAAGGACAGAAGTAAATAGAAAGACATTCCATGCTCTTTGGAAAAGCAAATATTGTTAGTGTCTATACTACCCAAAGCAATCTATAGATTTAATGCAATTTCTATTCAAATACCAACAGCATCTTTCACAGAACTAGAACAAACAATCTTAAACCTTTTGAGGAACCACAAAAGAACCCAAATAACTAAAGCGATCTTGAAAAAGAAAAAGAAAGCTGGAGGCATCACAATTCTGGACTTTAAGTTATACTTCAAAGCTTTAGTAGTCAGGGCGCCTGGGTGGCTCAGTTGGTTAAGTGTCTGACACTTGATCTCTGGCTCAGGTCATAACCTCATGCTTTGTGAGATGGAGCCCCGCCTCAGGCTCTGAGCTGACAGTGCTGAGCTTGCCTGGGATTCTCTCTCTCTCCCTCTCTCTCTCTCTCCCCCTTCTGCACTCACACACTCTCTCTCAAAATAAATAAATAAACATCTTTTTAAATGTCAAAACCATATGGTAGTGACACAAAAATAGACACACATATCAAGAGAACAGAATAGAAAACCCAGAAATGAACCCACAATCATATGGTCAATTAATCTTTGACAGAGCAGGAAAGAATGTGCAATGGGAAAAAGGCAGTCTGTTCAACAGATGATGTTGGGGAAAACTGGACAGCAACATGCAAAAGAATGAAACTGGACCACTTTCTTACATCATACTCAAAAATAAATTCGAAATGGATGAAAGACCTAAATGTGAGATCTGAAACCATAAAAATCCTAGAGGAGAACACAGCCAGTAACTTCTTTGACATGGGCCATAACTTCTTTAGATAATGTCTCCTGAAGGAAGAGAAACAAAAGTAAAATTAAACTACTAGGACTTCATCAAAATAAAAAGCACCTGCAAAGTGAAGGAAATAATCAACAAAACTAAAAGGCATGTATGGAATGGGAGAAGATATTTGCAAATGACTTATCCAATACAGTTAGTATCCAAATTATAGAAAGAACTTATAAAACTCAACACCCAAAAAATGAATAATCCAATTAAAAGTGGGGCAGAAGACATCAATAGACTCATATGTGGAAATTAAAAAACAAAACAAGGGCGCCTGGATGGCTGAGTCGGTTAAATGTCTGGCTCTTGGTTTCGGCTCAGGTCATGATCTCGCAGTCTCCTGAGTTTGAGCCCCATGTTGGGCTCTGCACTGGCAGCATGGAGCTGGCTTGGGATTCTCTCTTTCTTCCTCTCTCTCTCTCTCTCTGCCCCTCCCCCACTCACACTGTCTCTCTCTCTCAAATAAACAAATAAAATTTTAAAAGATAATAAAAAATAAAAACAAAACACAGAAGCAAAGGGGATAAAAGAGAAAGACAAACCAAGAAACAGACTCTTAACTATAGAAACACACTGATGGTTACCAGAAGGGCGGGGCGGGTGAGGGAACAGGTGAAATAGGTGATGGGGATCAAGGAGTGCACTTGTGATGAGCACTGGGTGATGAATGGAAGCGCCAGATCACTATCTTGCACACCTGAATCTAACATAATACTGTATGTTAACTCACTGGAATTTAAATAAAAACTAAAAGAAAAGAACTAAATGTAAAACTGTACTTTTATTAATCTCAGAGGCATGGCTATCTGGTTTCAAGTGATTTGTTCCTTCTCCCGCTGAGGTTTGCAAGATGCAACTCACAAATGTTTGGATGGCAAGTCAGAAGGTGGTTGAAGTGGGCGGGGAGTCCCTATTAAAGGCCAGCACATGCGTAACTGCTATATGGGAAGAGTCCGGAAGAAATGGATTCAGAAAGCACAGTGGTTTAGAACCCCAGATGTAAAAGCATTTGTCAGAAAAGAAAATTAAACTAAATAAAACAAAACCAATTAAAAACCTACAAGAATAAAAAGCCAAAGATATAAATACAATTTTGTTTTAAAAAAATTTTTTTAATGTTTATTTATTTTTGACAGAGAGAGAGAGAGAGAGACAGACAGACAGACAGAGCATGAGCAGGGGAGGGGCAGAGAGAGAGGGAGACACAGAATCCGAAGCAGGCTCCAGGCTATGAGCTGTCAGCATAGAGCCCGACGTGGGGCTCGAACTCACAGACCTCGAGATCATGACCTGAGCCGAAGTTAGATGCTCAACCGACTGAGCTACCCAGGCGCCCCTATATAAATACAATTTTCAAAAGCAAATGTCTTCTAAATATTAACAACAACAATTCAATCAATGCAATTATCATTACCCATTCTTTGGCTCAGGGTGGGATTCTAAGAACCTTTTGTGTATTATGTCATTTAATTATCTCAACAACAATGGGAATGAGACTTTTATTAAATCTAATTCAAATATAGGTGTGACGGAGAGAGAAGTCATGTAACTGGCCCAAGTTCACATGGCTGGTAAATTAAGAACAGTGCTAATCCAAGTCCAGATTCATCAGACGGGTTAGAGGGCCCCACACCAACATGCCATACCTCTGGCCTCCTATCTCAAACATGCTATCATTTATTGAATCTGAACTGTGGCACGGGTAGGCACTGTTAAGCACTTCATAAATATAATTTGATTTAACACTTACAACAAACCTGTGAGCACAGCATTACTGTCATCTCCATTTTGCAGATGACAAAGCCAAATCTCTCCGTAGTTCAATAGTTTGCCCACCCAGAAAGCAGAAGACTCAGGCTTAGGATCCCACGCTGGTGACTCCAGAGCCCTTGCTCGTTACCCTTGCACTGTCTGCTTTTCAGTGGGGTCCGACAATGCACTAGTGGCATCCTAACACTCTCATACTCAGGCAGTGTCAGTTTAGTGGCAGTACTTTGGTCATACAGCCTAAGTGTACAGATGAGCGCCTTCTTCGGAGCAGGACAGTCCTGAGTTAGAATTCCGCTATTTACTCTCTATGACCCAGGACAAGTTACTGAGTCTGAACTGGCCTCCTCTGAACTGAGGATAATAAAACCCACTTTACATCACAGCCCAGAAAAGAGTAGGTGCTTGGTATTCTCCTACCCACAATGTGGAGTGCAGACCTGGTGAAAAATGGGATTTATGAAACATTCCTAGTTCCTAATCTGGTCAAACAGAATAGCACTATCCAACAGCCATATAATATAAGCCATACACATAATTTTAAATTTCTTAGAATGTACATTAAAAAGAATTACTTTCATCAATATTTTATCTTACCCAGTGCATCCAAAATACTATCATTTCAACATGTGATCAATATAAAAATTATTAATGAGATATTTTGCATTCTCTTATTGAATCTTAGAAATTTAGGGTGTATCTTTCACTTACAACACATGTTGACATGAACTAGTGGTTCCTGTACTGGACAACATGATAACATGAAGACATGATGATTGCTATGGTTTGTGATGGGTTTCTCAATCCTTTTCTTTCCTTATTTTAGTCCATTCTGGATATGGGCAATATCAGTCTACAATCTAGTCCTTGTGTACTTCATCTCCTATGTTACCTCTATGCTGACATTCATGGAAGCAATTAGATTCACCGTTATTACAATCTATGTGTAAACAGTCTTCAAAGGTCTGAACTGCTCAATAAGAAGTTGAATGCTCGAAGTACTTTCGTGTCCTATTAAATGGTGCCTTGTATATGCTGACTTTTATATTTATTACATTTATTTATCTTTCTCTTTGCACACATCTCTCCAATTAAATGATAGGCCCCTTAGGGCTTTTCTATCCATCATTATAGCCCTAGCTTCTAGTACAATGTGAAACACATACTAGACAATCAATGCATCTTAGGGATGACAGATGTTCTTGAGAAGTCATCTTGCAGCCTTCACCATATCCACCACAGTACCTTGCCATAGATGCTCAATTCGTTTTGTCTAAGTGAATGAATGTTGCTATACTGGCAATTCAGTGTGAAAACATAGCCACCAAAGAGATTATGTAAGAGGGTTGTAGGCAACCATTTCAAAAAGAACCTCATTTGCCATCCCTCATTCACAGGGAGCTTTTATCAGATTGGGATCATAAACCTGGGTTTCTGGTTCCTAATGCTATACTCTTTCTACTAGTTTATATTATTTCTTTCTGCTTACATTCTTCTGCTTAATTTCTCCAAAGGGGAGAGTACTACTCCCAAAGTAGAAGGTCGAAGACACTGAACTAAAGATTGTTGAAATGCCAAAGACTATTTGAATTGGTGGAAGAGATAGAAAATAGTAGTGTAGCCCTAAAATGAAAGGTGAGGAGAAAGCCTATTCTCTGCTAAATATCCTTTATTTTGGAGATGTAAATAGGAACATTTATTCAATGCAAAATATACTATGAAACATTCCTTTTTTTTTTACCTTAAATTTAGAAAATGTCTGTCTTCTAGAAAAAATATTTCCCTGTATGTTGATAGCCTTGTTACTTTTGTTAAAAGATATCACAACTACGTTGATGCTTTTAAGTGCCATTTCCTTAACAAAATGGCATAGTTTTTCACAGAAGCACCAGAAATTGAGAAATTATCTCACAATGAATTTTTAAAAACAATTACCTGGAGATGAAGAGATCAGTGTAAAGGATAGGAGAAAGTGCTTTGGATCCTTATATATTTGGGTTTGAATCCTGACTATGCACTTACCACTACCGGATCAAAGGTACATATAATGGACAGATATTTTATTTTGTTCTGCTCACCAGTCATCTCCTTTGGTGGGGGGTGGGAGGTGGGGGGTGAGGGGATGGAGAGTACAATGTATCACTTCCCTTCTCTCCATGAGGTTTGAGTTGTGGTTGACCCCGTGTCTCTGCCCCGAAGGGAGCATGTGATTCAGGCCCAGTCAATAAGAAAAATAATATTCAATTCCAGAAATGTATAGGAACTGTGAGGAAATAGGCATGGATGGTCTGCTAAGGACTGGTGAGCAGGAAGGATGTAAGCTGGCAGCTGTTGGAAGCCACTCAGCCACCTTAACAGGCAAGGTAATGTGTGAGGTAGCCAACAGAGAGGAAACCACAGCCAAGAGATGGAGAGAGGGAGATCAGGTCCTTTGGGCTCAGTCATGATGGAAGCCAGTTCTATCCCCCAATCTTTACAGGAATCATTAATATCCAGGTTTTCTGTCACTTGAAATCATAAGGTCATGACAAAAACTATAAGTTATCAAACATCTCCTAAGCTTATATTTATTTTTTTAGTGATAAAACAGGCACAAATCACCCATTTTATTAGGCTCTGGTGAGAAGTAATTGAAATTATATTTGTAAAACCCTAAAACATAGTGGGATGCACTCAGTCAATGGTGGCTGTTTGATTTTAAAAGGGGTAGAAAGTGAGGTAGATAACCATTTGAAGCTAACAAATTATGTTGGAAATGTGGATATCCTACTCACCAGCAATGCAAATTTGAGCAAGACTACATAATCTCATAATTCAGCTTTCCAAATCTGTAAATTGAGAATAATAAGATCCATTTGATAGAAGTGTCAAGCCATTTAGAAATAACATATGTGGGTGGCTCAGTTGGTTGCACATCCAACTCTTGATTTCAGTTCAGGTCATGATCCCAGGGTCATGGGATCGAGCCCTATTTCAGGCTCGGCACTGGGTAGAGAGCCATCTTAAGATTCTCTCTCTCTCTCTTCTGTCCCTCTCCCCCACTCTCTCTCTTTCTCTAAAAAAAAAAAAAAAAGAAACAGAAACAGAAACAGAAAAAGAAAAAGAAAAAGAAAAAGAAAAAAAAAGAAATAACATATGCAAGGGCTTAGCTAACTGCCTGGCACATGACCAGCAGTCATAAAATGATAGCAATTGTTTGTTTTTATGCCAATTTCAATAATTACTAACTCCAATATATTTTATAGGACAAGCATTATAAATAGTATCTGTTTTCTTTTTTAGACAGAAAGTCATGATTATTTTAAATTTTTCCTTGGAGAGAAAAAAAAACGTCACGTGGATTTCCAAAAACAACTGGTGTGATTTTAAAACGGATGTAACATCCAGAATAAAAGAGTAAAGCCTCACTTTTCTCTTAATCGATCTGACCATTTTGGAACTTGATTTTAGGTTTAGGTTGTCCGCAGGATATGGTTGGTCCTGCAGAAATGTTCAACCACATCCTAAAAAGCAGTGAATGATCAGAGCACTGCAAGGTGAAGAAGTAAGTCACATGAAGGATGCTTGTCGTATCTGGGGCTGCTGAGCCTAGGGAAGAGAGGAAGGGGATGAGATAGGGCTTCACACTGCAGAGGTGAAGACAGGATGGTTCCAGATGACTGGACAGCAAAGCAAAAGAATGGAGAGATTGTTTCTCTGTTATTTCGAGTCAAAATGTACCTACTTTCCCTAGCTTTGTGGTTACTTCTGCACCCTTCACATCCTACATACAGAGAATGTACAGCTCTTCATCTGGGACATAAATCCATACGTACATGTCCCCAACATGCTTATAAAGTCACACAAACATACATGAATCATTCAGGCTGTTATAAATGGTTAAGCAGATGTACTGATATTTACCAGAAAAAGGTAGTTTCCTTTCACAGGATCACAAATCCACACGATTGAAAGTAATTAGGGAGAACACCTGCCTGAATAACTTATAAGCACACATTAGTAAATTATGTCGTAGTTTCTGTGTTCAAGTAGACTCTCTAAATAGCAGTAAAATTCACAAGTCATTGTTACCAAAAAGAGTCCTTCAGGATCTGCATTAGTAAACTGAAAATAAATGTAATTTGCAAAGAAAATATTGTTATGTACATGCAAATGGGGTCATGTACAAGAACCAATGTCTTCTTTACCCTAGACTTTCTAAATCCAATTAGTCAGCAAGTCATTACCACTCCACCACTACATATATATTAAAAATTTGGCTTCTTTTTCCCACCAATACTATCACCTTATTGGTAGTTCTCAGCTGAGGCCAATTTTACCCCCACCATAGATATTTGGCAACGTGTGGAGATACTTCTGGCTATTACAACTGGACAGAGAGGTGGGTGATGCTACGGAGATTTTGTGATAAGAGGCCAGAGATGGGGCTAAATATCCTATAATTCAGAGCACAGCCCCCTAACTCCTCAACAAGGAACGGTCTGGCCCAAAACGTGAATAGTGCTGGGGTTGAGAAATTTTGCTCGTATCTAATTCACTGATGCATTTTTCTCCTCTGCCCCACCTTTACTCCTCTTCAATACTTACTCTCCCCACTAATGGTCCCTTACAATACACTTTCCATGCAGTAGCCAGAATGGTCATTAAAATATATAAATGTATAACATAAAAAATATATATTGTGTATACTTATTATACTGTACAGGTTGACCCTTGAACAACACAGGGTTAGGGGAGCTGATCACCTGTACAGTCGAAAATTCATGTATAGTTTTGACTCCCCCAAAACTTACCCACCTTACCAATGACATAGCTAGTCGATTAATAAATATCTGTATGTTTTATGTATTATTCACTGTACTCTTAAAATAAAGTAAGCTGGAGGAAAGAAAATAGTATTAAGAAAATCAGAATGGGGCGCCTAGGAGATTTAGTCGGTTAAGTGTCCAACTTTGGCTCAGCTCATGATCTTGTGGTTTGTGAGCCTGCATCGGGCTCCACACTGACAGCACAGAGACTGCTTGGAATTCTCTCTCCCCCTCTCTCTGCACCTTGCTTGTGCTCTCTCTCTCAAAATTAATAAACTTTAAAAAAAGGGGGAAAAAAGATGAAAACTTTAAGAAAAAAAAGACCTGCTGTTCTTTGAAAAAAAAAAAAAACAGAGAAAATCATAAGCAAGAGAAAACTCCTTTACAGTATTTTACTGCATTTATTGAAAAAAGTCTGCCTATATGTGGATGCCCATAGTTCAGACCTGTGTCTGAAGGGTCCACTGTAGATGTATGTTATATATTCTCAGTGTATACCATATGTGCTATGTATTATTATATGAATCGTAGTCACTTTGTCATGGGGATTAGTTTGAGCTGAAGGCACCTGGGAAACAGCAAATGCATGAAAGGCATTCTCCTCTTCCTTTTTCTTCCTAAAAGGAAGACATAAAAACTCCCATAGCAAAGATGCCCTGCCTGCAGCAGAAGAGAAGAAACATTCTTCAACCTGTAGTCAAAGCTGAGACATTTCTGTGCAAACAGACCTTGCTAAAAGAATTCTGGTCCTCCTCTGCGCTCCCTGTATATTTTAGTTTCTTGTCCACAATTGTGCAGCCTAGTATAAAAGCATGTAGTTTTGGCCACTTCTATGGATCTTCATTTCCTTGTGAGCGCTCCCCTGTCATGTAAAACGTACATGCTTTTCTTCTGCTACAGAAGCATGCTACATCAGTTTAATTCCAAGATCCAGCTAAACTACCCTAAGAGAGTGGCGGTAAAATTTGGCCTCCCCTACAATATTATTACTAATTATAATTGTTATGTTAATAGTCATTCTTAATATAATATATAATGTTTATATGGATAATATCACACGCACAAATATAAATCCAGTCATCCCATTTCCCTGTTAAACGTTTCTAGTGGTTTACTAGAATATCTAGGAATTCCTAGCATAAAATGCAGGTCCTATCCAAGCCTTCAAAGCCCCTTGCTGTCCCACCAGACTTATCTTCTACCACTCTCTCCCTCACTTTCTGAGCCACACGGACCTTTGCATTCCTCCAGCCCAACAAATGTGTTCCTATCTTCGGCACCACTCACTTGCTATTCCTTCCACTGCAAAGACTTTTACTACATGTCGGTATGGCTGATGCCTCCTTCACTTCTTAGCTCAAGTATTACCTCCTCAAAGGTTCCACATGGCCACCACAGCTCAGGCAATTCTACACCCTCCCACAGCCCACCTCACTTTCAGTCACATACTGCCCTGTGTTATCAGCCCCACCGCACCGCACTGCACCTGGGGGTATTATCTCATCTTAGTATTAGTTACTTGTTTCTTATCCCTCTCCCCGACTGATAGTGAGCTCACAGGGTATAGAGACCTCAAATATTTTATCCATAACTGTGTCCCCAGTATCTGGGATAGCACCTGATTCCTAGTAAACACTCAATAAACAACTGACAAGTGAATGAATTATATTTTCTGAATCCATTCAATTTTTCCAGCTTTATTAAGGTAAAATTGTCATTCAACTTTAACATTACTTTTTAATTTTTCTTCTTTTTTGTTTATTTATTTTGAGAGAGACAGAGGGAACATGAGCAGGGGAGGGCAGAGAGAGAGAGAGAGAAAGAGAGAGAGAGAGAGAGAGAGAGAGAGAGAGGAGAGAATCCCAAGCAGGCTCCACAGGGTCAGCACAGAACCTGATGTGGGGCTTGAACCCACGAAACTGAGATCATGACCTGAGCCAAAATCAAGAGTTGGACCTTCAACTGACTGAGCCACCCAGGAGCCCCTACTTTTTTTTTTTTTAATATTTTGTTTAATGTTTATTTTTGAGACAGAGACAGAGCATGAGTGGGGGAGGGGCAGAGAGAGCATGGGAGACACAGAATCCGAAGGAACCTCCAGACTCTGAGAAGTCAACACAGAGCCCGACACAGGGCTCTAACTCACACACTGTGAGATCATGACCCAAGCTGAAGTCGGACACTCAACCGAATGAGCCAACCAGGTGCCCCTACTTTTTAATTTTTCTAAGCACAGATCAACTTTTTACATGTTGAAGGAAAGATTAGATTAACAGCTGTCCAAATTATTACCAATTACAAATTAAGGAAATGGAACTCAGCTTTTTTCTTCTTTCCAGAATCATTTAACAATGAGCAAGGCAAAATGACCACCCTAGAAAGCAATTTTTTACATTCTCTATTTTAGACATTCATAGCTTCATATTCAACACATGACATCACTGTTAAACTATGCTGTTTCAAAGCACACTGAAAGTTCCAATTCTTTTGGAAATGGTCTATATTATGCCTCAAATATTATAGCTTTCCCTGAGTTTTCCCAGTGTCTTTTCCTCATCACTTCTTCATTTAACAGTATTTAAAATTTTGTAACAACGTTGGCATTTCTTAAAATTTAGCAAGCAAAATGCAAAACTCTTTGAAAAGTTTCTCTGTGATTTAGTGGAATGTTAGTGTTGCTTAAGCCACTTGGGACAGTAATTCCAATGACCATGTTGCCATACACACCCACACATGCATGCATGCATATAACTCCAAAGTGAAATAATTTAATCAGAGCTTAACATTTAATCTAGTTTTGACAGTAGAACATATATATCTTTATGGCATGATACCAGAAAAGATGAGATTTAAAAGATAACTATAATATTAAATTTGTTCTTTAAAGAAAAATTTTTGTGATGTTGGTCTTTTTCCCTCCTAAAATGACTTTTAGGTTTGCATATGGACATTTGATGGGTAGTAGACTAATCCTCTAAGCAAAAAATAAGTTAATGTAATTACTTCTAGAGATGAATTTAACTGCTAGGAAAAAAAAAACACAAAGGTTTATTCTGTTATACACCTACAAGGAAAAACAAATAAAGCACATTGAAAAGAATGTTTCTTTCAGCAGTGTTTTAGAAAGTAAAAACTAAAAGTAACAATACTCTAGAAGTAAAGGGATGGATAAACCACATGGGGTAATATACCACAGTTAAAATGACTGGGCTGGATAGATGGATGGAGATGATAGACAGATAGATAGATAGATAGATAGATAGACCGATCTCAACAGGGACCTATTTTGAAAGCAACGTTGAATAAGAAAAGCAAGTTGCCACAAGATGCATTCGGTGTGATACAATTATTATACAGATTTTAAAAACACAGAACACCATATTCCTATATTTCGGGGGCATCTACTTTACACAAGCCATTATTCTAGGCATCAAAAGGATGTAATCATAGAAGAATCATAGGACAATTGTAATCATAGAATCCCTGACTAACAAAAGCTTATAATCTTATAAAGGAATAGACAGCAAACAGATAAAAGCATGCAACATATATATACATGCAAATTCTGTCAGGCAGTGATACACTTTTTAGAGAAAAGTAAAGCCTAGTAAGGGATCCTGATGACAGTTCAACTATAGATTGATTGGTTTCCCCACCCCCACCAGGAAGTGACTTTCGAACAAAATCTGAATCCAGGCAGTGATCTGGTGGAGCCACACGATACAGCCACATGAGACAGGTAATCCAGGGGGCAGGACAAGCAAATGCAACGACCCAGAGATGGAAATTGCCTGCTGTGCTCCCTAAACAGCAAGGGGGACAGAGGAGGCCAGTGTGCCTGAAGCACAGGGAGCAAGGAGGACACTGGGAGGCTGGAAGTCAGGCTAGAGGGTGGGTCACACAGAACCTTGGTGAGTATGGCAAGGACTTGGGATTTTTATTCCAGGTGTGATAGAGACCACTGAAGGGCTAAAAGGAGGAAAGTTACATGATCTGATGTTATGTCCTTGAAGGACCAATATGGGGGCGCCCGGCTGGCTCAGTCGGTTAAGCGTCCAACTCTTTGTTTTGGCTCATGATCTCATGGTTCATGAGTTCAAGCCCCACATTGGGTTTTGCGCTGACAGTATGGAGCCTGCTTGGGATTCCCTCTCTGCCCCTCCTCCATTCATTCTCTCTCTCTCTCTCTCTCTCTCTCTCTCTCTCTCTCTCTCAATAAATAAATAAATAAAACTCCAAAAAAAAAAAAAAGAAATGAAGGACTTATCTGGCTGGTAGGGGGGAGAAGAGATGGCAGTGATGGGGTGATACTGTGAGAAAGCAAGGAACAAGCAGAAAAGATGGCAGGTACTGGACTAGGGAAGTAGCAAAATCAGGTGAAAAGCAATGGAACTATGATATGCTTTATGTTGGAGGCAAAGCTACACAGACATTTTTTGTACATAATGTTATATGTAGTAAAAAGAGAAGAATACACATGTTGAATACAGATAGCATTGCCTCTGAGACAGGAGAAAGGGGAATAAGAATATATAGGCAGATTAGACTTTCTAATATTTATTTCTTGAAAAAGAAAAAAAAACTGTTGATGTCAACATGGTACAAGATTAACATGTGTTAATTCTGGGCTTCGGACACCCAAATGTTTACTTTATTATCTTTGTAATACTCTGCTTTTCATATTATAGAAGAATTATATCCTCTACAGAGGATATAATCCTACTCATGCCAGACACTGGTACAGGTGCTGTGGAAGCTATGAAGTCCTCATCGAGTCTATATTCTGGGCAAGGAGGCAGACAGTGACGAAACATACATAATATAATGCCATTTTGGATTGGGGGATAGGAAGAAAAATGAAGCATGATGGCGGAGTTATTCAAAATGGGTTTTAGTTTAGTTCTCTTATAAGAGAAATCTAACATTCAGCTATATCTTTGTGGTTATAAATCATAAATTTAATAAAGCATCACAGGAACACGGGGAGCTGATAGATACAGGGAGATTAAGAGCAGAAACCCTGGGTTAGAAGTTGGCAAGTGCTCCAGTTATCCGCTCTGGCTTAAAAAACAATGTATCCTCATCACCATCATGTCCAGATCATTCTTATTATGAAGTCTCATGATTCTTCAAACCGGGAAATTGGACTGGGCACAGTGGGGATGGCTCATCTCTACCTCTTGACGCTGGAATTTCAGCTGGGATGGCTTTAAATGCTGGGGCCTGAAACAGCTGTAGTTCGTTTAGCATATTTTGCGTTTCCTCAGAGTGCGGTGGCCTCAGGATAGTTAGACTTCTATCATCTCAGGTGTCCAAGAATCAGTGTCCCTGGAGTTTTGGACAGAAGCTGCAATGATCTGTATGATCTAACCTCAGTATTCCTAGACCATCACTTCTGCCATATCCTATTGGTCAAACAACCCACTAAGGCCAGCCCAAGTCAAGGAAAAGCTCATTCAACTTCACCTCTCAATGGGAGGAACAGAAGGAATTTAATCTACCACAGCAAATTACCTAATGATTCAGAGATGCATTAATTGAATCCGTAAAATGGAGCAATAATATTTACTTGAAAGAGTTATAGGAATAACAATGTATGGAAACTGACTAGTAGCTAACAGGATTACGAAAATGGTTTGTCCCTGTACCCTTGCCAGAAACTAACAAAGTCTTCCAAACCATCTTCATCTGAAATGTGGGGGCTCCTGGAAATCCTTGAAGTCTGCTGGTACTGGAAGACTGGGATATTCATAGGAAGGCTCTATTATTTTTTCCAGAATTTGGAAGGCCATGATGGGAAGATAAGCTGAAATGCCAGATCGAAGATACTCCAAACTCTGTGCATCGGTCTTCTCAAAGTTCTATGACTTCTATAAAGTAAGCGGCAGCTTTTTCTTGTGGAAAAGGTAGAGTATCATTTTACACCCAGCAGGTGTTGAGAAGAGGAAAGAGGTAGGCAAGTGAAGTCTTGATTCTTAGAATTATAAAATCAATAAAGTTTTCTTCCTGAAGCAGCTGTTAAAACCAAGCTATTTTGAACACAGTAACGAATGTTCCTTCACTTAGCTCTGAAATGAAGTCAGATAGGTAAAGAGCACAATTCTACATCTGAAGAAAGTATGGGATAAACATAACTTTCATTCCCATCTGTGCTAGATACAACTGTATTTTTTAAATGCTAATTTCATCCTATTGGTTCTCTTTTAAGACTAGGCAAACTAAACTGGTCCATTGGCTTATATAACACATGAAGTTCCTTTCAACTCTTTGCAACGGGCCTTTGGATGTCTGAAAAATACATTCATTTTAAAAGGGATTATGACTTCAGGAAAAGTACTTAGAGAGGATAAAAGATACCAGCCTATTATGTAAATGAAAGCACTAAAGTTCTATACACACACACAAAGAATAGGCTACAGAAATCCTTCTATTCTTAGTTTCCATTTTAAGTGAACATAAATCTCTATAACTGTCACTTCAAAGAGAGAAATTATTACAGAAACTACTGGAAAATATTTACATTGAACATGAATAAGCCTTAAAAAAACGAATAAAATACTGGAGTACATTCGCAAATTTACCTACCCTTCACAATCATATTTTCTTAGCAAAACTGAGAAACCCAAAGCAGTCTCGGAAACACTCAACCATGCCCAAAAGAGGAGAAAAAAAAAAAAAATATATATATATATATATACATACACATATGTATGTGCATGTATTTATATGTATATGTAGTCTAATAGTCCTCCCCAAAATGGGAGATTTATTGATTTCTGTCATAGATTGCTAAAATAATTATTTTATTTCTTCAGGGTCTACTACCTGACAGATGCCCTGCTGGGATCCTAAGGTAATTAGAAGAAATTCTTAACTATTGAGGAGCTCATTGTGTTGGGCAGGTATCCTCCCCTCCCCACTGGGGGATACAGGGTGGGGAGTGAGGTACTGGGGACCAATTTTATCTAATAGGCCAGTCACTGTTAAGGAATTTCCAGCAAGGAAACAAACATGAGCAGATATGGATCTCTGCAAGATCATAACGGTAAACAGAGGAACCAGACTGCGAGCCCCGGGCTAAGTGACTGCACAGCTCTGGCTTCTTCCTTCTGTGGACAACTTGGGATCTGAATCCTGACTCTACCACCCCATGGATATGAAGTTTTGGACAAGTACCTTAACTGCTCCAAGCCTCAGGCTCCTGTTCTGTAAAAGGAGGTTTTAAATGTCTGCTCATGGTTGAGAAGATAAATATTAATGTTTGTAGAGGAAAGTCTCCAGGATGACCATGTGTTACACCCAACCTTGCCAACCATGCATCCCATAACCATGAAATGCTTATATATGCTGGCATTTGGTTTTGAATTTCTAACTGTAATATCTTTATTTCCTAAGTAACAAAGTTGTTTTTAACACTTCAAACTTCACTCACATTAGTCAGACATTAGTTTTTCTAAAATGCAATATTCTCGGGGCGCCTTGGGTGGCTCAGTCGGTTAAACCTCCGGCTTCGGCTCAGGTCATGATCTCACGGTTCGAGCCCCACATCGGGCTCTGCGCTGACAGCTCAGAGCCTGGACCTTGCTTTGGATTCTGTGTCTCCCTCTCTCTCTACTCCTCCCCCACTCATGCTCTCTCTCTCAAAAATAAATAAGCATTAAAATTTTTTTTTCATTTAAAATGCAATATTCTCTATCATCCCAATACATCAAAGTCCTAGTCCTATATTCTATATAATACTAAACAGTTTTAAAGCTTAAGTCTAGTGTCATCTATAATTTATCACCGAGATCTTTGAAAAAGATACTTACTATTCCAGGCCTGTGATTATGGAATTCCATAGGATAATTAATTAAATGTCTGTTATGGCAAAAACATAGGCCAGTATACTCCAGATCCATTCCAACCTTGTCTTTCTTTTGCTTTCTCTATAACAGAAGTTAGTAAGAGAAATACTTGGACACCCAGCCTCTCTTGCAGGCAAGGTTGGACATGTGACAAGTCCTGGCCAAGGAGAGGTAGGTGGACGTCTTTTGGAACGGACACAGGAGAGACTCTTAAGGTAAGGCCCTAACTGATTTACCCAACCTCTTTCTTAAGTTGAATATAGACTAGATGCTTTGGGGTATACTATCTTGTGACCCAGAGGATGAAAGTTAAACCTTAGGGCTGCTGAGAAAGGACACTGAGAAAGAGCTCATTGCCTTAATAATATCTTTAAGCACCCACAGTATACCTGTACTTCCTAGCTCCAGATTTCTTCTTATTTGAGAAAAATAGACCTCATACTTCTTTAAGTAATCATGCTGTCCAATATGATTACCACTACCCACATGTGACTTTAAATTTTAAATTAATTAAGATTAAATAAGATAACAAATCTGGTTGCTCAGTATGCAACAGTGCAATTATAGAACATTTCCATCCTCACAGAAGTTTCTATTTAAACAGCACTGGAGATAATTTTATTTGCAGCCAAATGTACTGTAAATGCTACAGATGCTAATATTTTCATCACTAAGCTAAGGGAAGAAACATTCTAGTCCCTGTCCCCCCACTAAGACCATATGCCCCCAGGTATCTGATTGCTTATTCCATTTTGAGATATCATGCATTGACTTATCACTAGCCTTTTATCCAAGAGATTTCTCATACTTTCTTTGAGGATTAGATTAATCTGTCAGAACCTTTTCTTCACATAGCTCCAAATAATCAAGTACGCTCCTTGCAGATAATAGGAGAATTAAGGAAATTAATATTCCTATTCTAATACATCAGGAGGAAACGAAAAACAGCCATAGTCATATCACAATAACAGCCGCTGCCAAGTTAAAGCAATTGACTTCAATATACAGTGATGTTTCCACCATCTAGCCTTTTCAGGATATACAAGTTTCTTTTATTTTCTTCAAAATTTATCCAGAATGAGAGCTGAATCCGAGACCCACATCACCCACAGCCTGAGCTTGGTGGCTGAAGTCTTCTGGGAATCTGTGTCCTGAAGTCTCTAGGTGTCAATGAACACAGTCATAAATCAGTCTACCAAAAGTGGAAGCATATCACAGAATTAAAGTTGATGGGAAGAAATAACTGATGAGGCAATTTCTTAACAGTTTTTATTTAGTTGTAGCAAAAGAGGGGGGAATATGAAAACTTCAGAAATATTTCTGACAAATTTCCTGATGTAGTAATGCCAATTTTCATTTACTTATTTACCTGTAAGTCACTTTAAAACACTGATTACAACTGTATCTAATATTTATTATTTACTACAAGCTAGGCAACATTGTAAGTAATGTTCCATATGCTTTCATTTACTCCTCACAAACTCTGCAATGGGTACTATTATGATGCTAAGGTCATAAAGAGATTAAGGCACAAAGAGTTTTAAAAAGGTGCCCAAAGTCACACATCTGAGTAAGCAGCGAAGCTCAAATTCACACCCACACAATCTGTCTCCAGGGTCTTCACTCGTAATCACTATATTCTCTTAAGTTGATCATGTTCCTATAGACATAAGCCAGAAATTAGGGGGATGGGGACTTTCTCATACCTTTACTTCTTTTTAATTTTTTGGATCATTGCTTTTCAGTGGTAAATCTAATACTTTCACAAAATGCATTTAAACAGAGAAATAATAATGTTCTTTATAAGACTGTAACAACAAAAAAAAGTAATACTAAAAGCTAACTCATCTAAGCTAAAAATATGCCAAATACCTACAAATCTGAGTGAATTGCAGTACTAAGTTTTCATGGTTAATCTCATATTAGTCTCCAAGTTTTTGTTTTTGTTTTTATTTTTGTTTTTGTTTTTTTTTGATCAATTAGAAGGAAGTCAGTTCAGATTAGGCTATAATGGATAACAATCTTGGAGATGGTTTAAAGAAATACCTATACTTTCAAACGGAAAAAAACACAAATACTAAAATGCATGAGAAAGAAGTCCTTCTCACTAATAACAAGAAATATGAATAAATTAGGACATCACTAAAAAATTCATCAGATGGAGAAAACAATTAAATTACAGTAATCAGTGATAGAGTCCAAGGAAATTTATAGCTCATAAAACTGCCAGTGAGGGGTAAAGACTTAAAAAAGGACAATTTGACAAAATCCATCAGAGACTTCTAATTTTACACACACCCAGGTCATCATTTCCACTATTATGAATTTATGCCAGAGAAATAATTTTGAATGTTGGAAGATTCTATTAGATGTATGCTTACTGTAGTGTTATCCTCATAGTGAAAAATTAAGAAACAATCTGAGTGTGACAAAGAGAACTGGATTACGTACATAATGGAATATTTAGTAGAATGTTTACCTTCTTAGGTAGCCATTAAAATGTTATTGAAAGGGCGCGTAGGTGGCTCACTCAGTTAAGTGTCCAACTTCTGCTCAGGTCATGATCTCCCACATTGGGCTCTATGCTGACAGCTCAGAGCCTAGAGTCTGCTTAGTATTCTCTCTCTCTCTCTCTCTCTCTCTCTCTCTCTCTCTCTCTCTGCCTCTCCCCTGCTCATGCTCTCTCTCTCTCAAAAAATAAATAAACATTAAAAAATATTTAAAAAAATAAAATAATGTTATTGAAGAATATTTCATGCCATGGAAATATTTACGGTATATATTTTAGTAGGAAAAAAGCAAATGACAAATCACAACAGTATGAATCCGTTAAATATACAGAAAAGTCTTAGGAAAGTGACATTAAAAGTTAAAGATTTACTTGGATGACTGAATTATAGGTAATTCCAGTATTCTCCCTTTTGTTTACGTGCGTTTTCTAATTTTTCTACAAAGGATTAAGATTAGTTTTTGCCAAGAAAGAAATAATTACCTTACTGAAAAACTGCTTGATAAAGATTAGGGGATTTCGCCTTTTCCCTATAATTATCGAAGGCAGTATGATGGAATTATTTTTCTATAGATACAGGCTCTTGAGGATAAAGAGGGTAGGATTCATCTCTCAGAGAAAGAGCAGCAAGCTACTTAAAAAACGTATGGCTTTTCATTTTATCATCTTCTTTTTTTTTTTTTTAATTTTTTTTCAATGTTTATTTATTTTTGGGACAGAGAGAGACAGAGCATGAACGGGGGAGGGGCAGAGAGAGAGGGAGACACAGAATCGGAAACAGGCTCCAGGCTCTGAGCTATCAGCCCAGAGCCCGACGCGGGGCTCGAACTCACGGACCGCGAGATTGTGACCTGGCTGAAGTCAGACGCTTAACCGACTGCGCCACCCAGGCGCCCCTCATTTTATCATCTTCTATGGTTAAAAATGCTGTCCACAGGGGCACTCAGGTGGCTGAGTTTGTTAAGCGACACACTCTTGATTTCAGCTCAGGTCGTGATCTCCTAGCCCGGAGACAGAGCCGAGTCAGCATCAGGCTCTGTGCTGACTGTGGAGCCTGCTTGGGATTCTCTCTCTCTCTCTCTCTCTCTCTCTCTCTCTCTCTTTCTCTCTCAATAAGAAAATAAACTTTTAAAAAATGCTGCCCACATGCATAAACCAACACTAGCCAACGTTTCTTCTACTTTTTAAAATCTAGTTTTGCTTTAATAATGGCAGAATTCCACTAATTAAACAACTGTTCTGGCACAGTTAAATTAGCATAACAGAAGCTTAGAAAGTAAACTTAACAACATCTTGGAAATAGCTAATTCACCTGCCAGACTTTAGCCAACTTCTTCTCTCAAACTGCTTCTAGAATATAAGCTATAGTTCCAGAAATTTATAAATAGCTCCTTACATAGAGCCCAATCACTTAATTTAAATGACAGTTCCAAAACTGAACACCTGAGGTTACCTTACTGATAAAATAAGGACGGTCAAAAGGATAGCTGACAGTTACATTTTAAAATAGATCTTAAATCTGAGGGTATATATCAAATGCACTTTGAGGGTAACATATATAGTTTTAGAAGACTAAGGGTACAGTGATAAAAGCCAAGGAAACCCTTGAAAAATTTTTCTTGGTTAATTTTTATTTAACTAGATGCAAATTTAATCAATTATAATAAATCAAACTCCCATGGGGCCAGACACTATTGATTGTTGTGGGAGCAAATAATAATGAGAAGGTAGCTCAGTGAAAACACAGTCATGGCTGGGTCAACTACAGCATTAATGTTCTTGAGCTCTGGGAGTCAGAGGCATCTAGAACCTTAGGGAAACGCGGGAAATTTATGCCGGCCAGCCAACAGTCCTTCTTGGCCAATACCAAGGACAATTTTGAATTCCTTTGTATGCACTGTTCAGATCATTCGTCTTTGAAAAGGAGTATACAATATTCAAAAATCTATGGAATAATAAGTACAATACAGTGTAATGTTTAAGACAGCATAGAGTCTGGTGTCAAAGAGAAATGGATTCAAGTTCTGACTCTATAAGTATGAGCTTGGGAAAGTTACTTAGCCTTTCTAAATCGCTTTTAATCTGTAAATCTGGGGCAATGTATTTAGCTACAGACTCCTGAGTACGGCATGAGTGCTCTAAAATGGCATAAAATGAGTTTAGAAATGGTAGTTAATGCTATAAGGATGAACATGTGCTCTGAATAGTCCTTCAGCTCTTTATTTGAATCAATATGTGTAGAAAATACAGAAAATTATACAACATGACTGAGGATGAAGATGTTACTACTATTACTCTTTCTGGTATTTTCTGATACTTTAAAAGAGCAAATATTTTTTCTAAGATGGTAACACAGAATCTGGGATATTTATAAGTAACCTCAAAAATAGATACAAAATGATCATTTGGAATCTTTTTTTGGTTTTGAAGAGAGGGGTTCTTTTTTCCCCCCACTTTGGGGGTACTTTTATTTACATAATGTATGTGCATGAAATATACTATAGGACACAGAATACTGTGTCTTCTTTCCAGAATTATCAATTTCTAACTTAAATTATAGAATTGTATTGCATTTCTTCTTTGATTTAGACCAATGCTCCATGAAAGGAGACTTACTTTCTCTACTGCAGTGTTTTGAATAGAATTAGTCAGCAGTATCCACATGTGGAACAATGAATGCATGATTATGACAGTCACAATTTCACCTTTATTGCATTCCTGGAGCCCAGACAGTCTAAGTCAATGATGACAAAACCCTCTGGGAATACAATTTTAACATTTAACTTAAATTTCCAATAAGCTAAACTACAAAAACAAACAAACAAACAAACAAACAAACAAACATCTATAGCCTTCATGGCCAGGAACCACCCTAAATAATCAGAACACCAGGGTATAACTGGCTGGCTGCTGTTATAGCTATCTGGAAATTATCAGTCTATTTGTATATATTTAATGGAAAAGAGACTTTCTGGATGCTATAGACTGATTGCATTAATGGTCCCTATTACTGGCCTCTCATACCCATGCATTTTACTGTTTAAATTTGGGTTCCCCTCCCAATCTGACGTTGAGCTCAGTCCAGTGACTACCTTTGTTTTGCCCAAACAGATGGATGCAAACTTGATAAAAGAAAAGGCATGAAAAGCATTTGGTCATTTATGCTCCCAATCTTGTTTTTCTAAGATCATGGTGAGAACTTACTCAGTCTAGCCTTTCAAAGGAATATAACAGATGAACATGTAGAAGGGAGACCAGATGTCCCAGCTGAGGCAATTCTACACCAGTACATAGCTAGCCATGTGACAGAACCCATCCAAGATCAGCAAAACTGCCTCCCCACCTGCAACTAACCATAGACAGAGTGAGCCCAGCTGAGCCCAGAACCATCCAGCTGATCTATAGACATGTAAATCATTAAAGGCTTACTGTTTTAAACTACTGTGTTTTGGGGTAGATGGTTACATCTTATTATTTGGGGGATATATAACTAATATACTTGCAACTAGGTAAAAAACTCTGAGTTTTCCAATTTTAACTTCCAAGTATACAACTCAGAACTATTTTAAGAGGTCTATGGAGAATCAGAATTTTATACTCAAATTTTCCACAGTGGTATGTTTGAGGGAGGCAGGGTATATCTGGTGTTCAAAAAATCATCTATTTGGAAATGGTATTATGAAAGATGCTAAAAATTCTATTTATGTTAATAACTATTTTGGGGATATGTTTTCTCATGTATAGAATGTTATTATAATTCACATATATGTTAATGTATACATACATATGTATCAGAGGCACATATTTTATTGATTGGTATGTACCCTCAAAAAAGTTCAGAGACCACTGATCTTGCTTCTGTTTACATATGGTAATTTTCTTATTTAGGAAGAGTTTCTCATAGTGTGGGCTTTCAGGATGGGTCATCTATTCAGAAATAAAAACCAATTCATTGGCTAAGTATCCTGCTTCTCTTCTGAATCTGAATAAGATTTTAAGTATTTTTTAAAATTACTAGTATTCCATTAAAGTAAACGGAAAAATTAATGTAGTAACTCTATAGTGATTTCTTTTTTTTAATGCATGCTTAGTTTATAGAACAGTTGTACTGGGAAAATAGAGCACAGTCTCTTTGACTTGAGAACACCTTTCAAATATTAATACCTTCACTGGCCACACCAGTTATGGTGTGGTATCTTACTAAAATACTTTAAGCTATATACATATACCATTTTTACTACCAAATACCAGTAAACATAATTATTTTAATGAGCATAAAGATTTAGGAGTAAGTGATTTTATAAGAGTTTCCACATATTAATGGTTTATAGTGATTTTAAATTGCAGCTAATTTACTTGTTTACATAAACTCCAAAATAACTTCTTTATTGGAACTAAGCTTAAAGTAAAATGATCTATTAGTAAACCAGTGAGAAATGCTACATTTCTCAGATATAAGGAACCTTACAAGAAAGATATATTCTTCATGCCCTTAGAGAGTACAGATAAATGTTAAAACATAAATTTTACAAATTAACAAATAAAGATATATGACCTCTATTTCAGAATCAATTTTACAATGTGTTATATCTTCAAAAGGAAAGCAATTTAAAACTGTCAAATTTGCTTCAGTATGGCTTTCTTATATATAAAATTCCTCTCATAATGCTACCATATATATTTTTCCTTTCCCCTTAGATCATTCTGCTAAATTCATATACATTCATATTTAAAGGTATTTTTTAAACACAAGTGATTCCCCCCCCTTCACGTAAAAATGCTTTCCTTCTTTTCCACCCCAGAGAGTTAAGTATCATAGGCTACTGATGTTCTGAGAGCTCACTTTTAACCCTTTAACCTTGGAGGGGCATCTGGGTGGCTCAGTCGGTTAAGGTACAGCTTCAGCTCAGGTCATGATCTCAAGGTTCGTGGGTTCAAGCCCTGTGTTGGGCTCTGTGCTGACACCTCAGAACCTGGAGCCTGCTTCGGATTCTGTCTCCTTCTCTCTCTGCCCCTCCCCCACTTGCGCTCTGTGTCTTTCAAAAATAAATGTTAAAAAAGAAAAGAAGAAGAAGATTGGAACACTATGTACATGCTTATCCAGATGAGTTGTATTCTTTCTGGAAAAAAAAAAGAGCTTAGTATAAGGTCTGATTTGCATTCTGATTTCCACAGTGTTTTGAGTTATGTCTAATTCCATAAAATGAAATTAATTTTTCAGTTCAGACTATTGCAGTGGGACTAACAAATAAAAAGTCTAGATTATTTATAAAATCCATCGAATTACTTCCCAAATAAGAAACAAAGAACAGGAGGGTGGCTAAGAAGTTGTCCTCCAACAATGCAGCAATCCAGACAGACAGCAGAGCTGCACCACAGGCTGTCCCGCTGCAGCCCCACAAAGGGAGTGGGACATGATGTAGAAGAACAAGTCTCCTCACAGGCCCCATGGATTCCAGCTCCCCATGCCTCTCGCCATATAATGAGCTCATCAGTCATCTATTTAGCTTTCGAGACAACAGGCTATTGACTGGATCCAGACTCCAGGGACTGAGATGTTCTTGGATCTCTTCAGACAGACTCACCATGTGACATCGATCAAGCCAATCAATACACCACTTGGCTCTTCGAAGTTCTCTATGTGCAAATAGAGGATAAGCAACAGCCTGCAATGCACCTGCCCCACAGTATGTTAGATGACTGAATGGGCACATCCTTTACAGTCAATGTGAGTTCTGATGAAGGGAGATGCTTGGTCAGGATAAGATACATTTTCTCATCCAGAGCATTCAGAATGACTGAAGTCATAGTTCACCATTCCTCACAAAGCTTCTGTGCTTCCCTTTCCCAAAATGTCAGCTGCAGCCATGTGATAGATAAATGCAACCAATGTCAATGGAGGCAGCAGTGTCTTTGGTGACAAATATAGGAGTGGAATATTTTACTTATTACATTTTCCTGATAATGGTGCTGTATTTTTAATGGTTGTAAGTTTTGGGTATCAGCATTTTTCCAAAATTAAAAAGGATTTATGTTCTGAGGACTAATATATTACATGTTCATTATAAAGTGGTTTTTTTTTTTTTATACCAAAGAGTATGAAGTAAAACAATGACTATGAATCCCATTACCCACAGATAACCACTGTCAACATCTGGGTGACTCCTGTAGATATCTTTGTGGATATACACACACAATTCATATACATATATGTACATATCTGTATACACATTTAAAATCACATCTACCTATCAGCCTACATAAGTACATGCTATTTTACATCCTATTTTTTTTCTAGTTGTTGTAGACATTTATTCCTCTTGCAAAAATAAGTAGGTTAACAGGATGGTTTTCTATGGCTACTGCATTCTGCTCCAAAGCAAGGATAAACACTATTTTACTAATCTCCACTACTCTAATATCTTTCTTAAATCATTCCAAAAAACAAAGCACCATCAACAGAAAGAAACTTTGGCACCATTTCAAAGGACCAGATATTTTGTTGTGAACAAAGGGCCAGGAAATGACAGACACTATAAGATAGAGAAGAACATTAAATATATTAAAAATGGTGAGAGTAGATAAGCATATTAGTATACTTTCAAATGAATCATGTATATCTTATTTTTATACAAATGTTGTACATATTGAGTTCATTTACAAGATAAAATTAAATTAAAGGTTACAAAATCCCAAATTTGTAGATTTAAGAACAGAAATTTTGATAAATGAGCTTATTGGCCTTAAGACACATATGAAATTTACTTAGACTATTAGGTGTTTTCTGATCATGCTTGAAATGAATGAATTTCCTCAGGCCCAGTGTCTAAGGTGGGAAATAATTAGTTCCTGAGAACAGGACTATACATAATATACTGTAATCAATCTTACTCAGATCTGAGCGATACATCTACAATTGTAAGAAGTGTGATATTTAAAAACTTACATCATCCACTCCTAAAGATATCACTTGTATTTTCTTGTGTAATAAAAATATTTATTTCAAATTGATAAAAAAACATAGTTAAAAAACATATAGACACATACATACACACATATATACAAAAGAAGTGTGCATTCTCTCTGGCCCAATTATTTGGATTATTTGCACAATCCTGTCATATTTGCATAACAGCAGAGTTCCAAATGCTAACATCAATGGAATACTTAATACATGACAGCCACCATGTTAGGTACATAGTGTAAATTATTATAATCCTCCAATGTTCTTATGATGTAGAGACTACTATTGCCATTTTTCAGATGCAGTCACACAGCTGAGATAAGGCAGAAGTGAAACTCGACAGTTCAAAATACACATATTAAGTATAAAACATGAAAAATGATTTGGCACACAGAAAATCTATGTGATGTCTAATAGTCCTGGAAGTCTTTTTATAACACTCTCCCTTCATATGCATCAATCTGGTTTCTTTGCAATGTTAATGAACATTTTTTAAGAGAAAACTTGTTAAATCCTGAGTAAGGCCCCTACCAAGTCTCACCAGCATCAAATGGCTAAGTCACTCAGTAGAATAAAATCTTCAAAAGCTGCTACTTTTGGTTTAAATCTGGAGATAAGAAGTAGCTAAATAAGTAGCACTTTGTCCCAAGGTGTAAACATTACTTAAAAAATAGCAGACCAGAAGGAGGAGACTGCAAAGGAGCGCTGGTCAAATTTATGCATTCCCACCATCCTTTGTGCAATCTTCAATGCACTGGGTCCTATGCTTGCCATGCACTATGGTAATCACCTTGTTTGCATTAACTCATTGAAAATTTATAACCTTAAAAGCAGGTACTCTGATTATCCTTCTTAAATAGATACTAGGACCCTAATTTCATATGTATTCCAAAAGTGCCTATAAAGTCTAAAATGAAAAAAACCACCATTTTTAACCAAACAACCTTTTCTTCCTTCAAAGAAATGGCAATGGGGAGCCACAGTAATTGGCCTCCTGGTCAAGAATTTAGCATCCAATTAATTTTCAATTGTAGCTTTAAATCACAACAAATAAATCTTAGTGACACCTGATTTTGTGTGTTAACAAAAACACCTTCAGGATCTGCTCCAGCTTTATCCATTACCAGTCCTCTTGGTGTTCATACTGACTTAGCAGCAATCTGATGTCACCATTCTCACTTATACCCAGGCCCATTTATATTGTTATAACCATCTCTCCCGCTTTTTCATCTTTACGTTTTTCCTTTTTTAAATGTATTATGACTCAGATAAAAGGTGATCTCCTCTAACAAGGCATTCTCTAACCCTGAAGTTGCCTCCCTCCTATACCTAGAGCAATCACAACACTTACAGGTTATATTGTAATTATCTGGCTATTTGTCTATAAGCTTTTTAAGAGAGGGGCCCACATTCTGTTTACCTGGAAAAATATTTAGGAGTTTCTCATAATCTGTTGAATGAATGAAAACTCAAGCAAGATTGTTCTAAAAAAGGAAAACTTCGGAGCTATGGAACAGCTATTTGAAGGTAACACGTTGAGCCAGGTGCCACACTACACTCCCAATGTATAAACATGTCCTCCAGGGACATACAATCTACTTAGGGGGAAAGGCAAACAAACTTACATCAGATAATAAGTAAAATTACCTAAATCCAAAATGATACTGGAATTCTAACAAGGGAGAAAAAATTTCTGACTATGCAAGTGGTAAAGTGAGAATAGAACGAATTACCAGAATGTATCAAGAGAATGTATTTTGTAAGAAACTTAATTACACAATATTTTTTTGTTCACCCGGACTGTTCCAGGAAGAAAGCAATATGATAAATATCTATCCCTTCTTCTATATACACATATACATATTTTCTCTCTCTCTTGCCCCCGCATGCTTGCACGTAAGCACGCATATGGGTGATCACACACACACTCACACATTTCTTAAAATAATTAAAAGATATAGGATCTTATGTATCCTACTCTCTAAATTAAAAAAAAATCTTGATTACTAGAACTGAAATTTGAATGCTGTCTTGCATTCAACATCAGCTATTAAGTCAAACTGCAGATAACTTAATGATATCTCCCCTTTTGGCAAAGTATGTTAATACCAATAAAGGATGCTGAAGTCTTATTACAAGGAATGAGACAGATAGCAATAGGTTTTAGGCCTACTGAAAAACCATAAAAATGCACTGAATATATACAAAGAAGAGAGGTTTTCAAAATGGTGACAAATTATGATACTGTTAAGGCATTTTAACAGTGTGCCACTGTAGAGTCCAATAAAGGAAATCAGGTCTGAGAAGACATGTCACCTGTCACTTCAGATATTTGTTTACATTTCCAGGAGTTTCTACTCTGTTATAAAGGATGACTCAGATGAAATCCAGGCCATCATTCCTCATGGTAATTGGTTTGCTAATTCTGCAGCACAGCTTTTGGCTTCTGCTCAGCAGTTGGCCTAAGGTTATAAACTGTACTATTTATTAAGCCTTATTAAGACTGCTGTCAGCTGTAATCATATTGCTCCTCTACACAAAACCTTCAGTGGCTCCCTGCTGTTTTCCTAATTAAGTCCATACTCCTTATCTTGGCATTTAAAAGTCCTTTACAATATGTTTCTAAACTTCCTCTCTGTTCTGTATTCTCACCACTCCTCCAAAGGCTGTTGTGATCTGATCAAACTGAACTACTTCATGTTTCTCGAACACCCTTTCTGATATCCACCCTTACTCATGTGGTTCTGAGCAGAATGTTCTTTCTGCTTCCCGTTTTTAACACCCCATTCCCACCCATCCATTGGTTTGCCACATCAGGAGCTTCCCAGGTAAAATGTGAAATCGGCCTCCGCATACAGAGGTCAGGGAGAGCCTGAAGAAAGGCAGGTCACTCCAGACTGGTAGGTGGTAGATGTAATAAACAAGGTAACTTACATTTCAGGCTTGTCTTGAGCAGCTGCAAGATGAGTAGATCTCTGCACCTGCTCACCAGAATCTTTAAAAAAAAGGTTTATAAGAGGCATTAACTGGGTTCAGTCACATATACTGTACAGATGGTCTCAGCAACACATTACTATCTCAAAGCTGTACCCTTGGGGAAGCTTCTAGCATTGGGAAGGTAAGTGGAATGCACATTCCAAGAACAGGTGAGGGGCTGAGGAGCTTCCAACTGCCCAGGGCCCAGCTCGGGGGTCAACAGGTGGCCATGTTCTCATGATGACCTCCTACATTACCATCTCTCTATGTGACTAGAATTACCAAGCTTTCTTGATGCATCTCAAAAATACCCTATTAAAGAATTTAAAGTGGTATGAGGGAGAAAAATATCAAGTTTGAGTGACATAGATTTAATTCTGAATTCTAATATTTTTCTCTTTGCTGATGACCTTGGGTATGTTAAATGAGATCACAATGTAATGATCGTGTCATAGTGTCTGGCACATGATAGAAAATCAATATACACTGGCTTCCCTTTCCCTAACTTCTCCAGTTCAACATGGTCTCTTCTCTCTTTGAATTACATACAACATAAAACATTCCAACTGTGTCACCTGGGAGTCACACATGATCTCTTAGGACTTGTCACTTAGGAAACATTTGTCCTTTCATCAGTGATAAATCACTGACAGCACATTTACAAACCAAACACAGAAAAATCAATGCCAAAAAGAAAAATCCCACATACCATAAATTAGTTCATCAAACTCCGAAATTTACCATGGCTTCTTAGCTCCTTGTTAGGACTAAAAATTATTATTGGTTAAGAAGGAAAAAAAGGACACTGCAGTACAAATGACAAAATCATTGTAAGATATTCAATTAAAAGTAGATCTAGCATTAGCTGTATTTTAACCCTATTTTGTTATTTACAATATATTAACTACTATATACACTGAGAACTGGGTCTGCTTTAAACACTAGAAAATATCCAATAAAGACTATTTTCCACATAGCATGGAGTTAAAATAAAATTTAATTATTGACCCTTAACCAACCTGTTAAAATGCATTTCAGTTTTACTAAAAATCTGTCTTGATTAGCACTTACTCAGTTTATAATTATGCTTAATGACCACTAACTATATCTAGGCTACCTTACAATTCTGAAGATATTAGAGTCTTAAGCTTGACAGACTGATGTCTTTCTAAAAATATTAGTACATACATTAATAAATCACAGGAAGTATTGGAAGGGTTAGTTAATTTTGAGAGGAGTGCATGGAGACTACACTAGAATTCTTAGGGTCTGGTACCTGCATGTGCACTGAATACATGTTTTGGCCCAATATCAAATGACCATCTATTCAAAAGCAGTGTTAGATCAAAGTCAAAGACAAAACCGGATATTGTCATAGAATGAATACACTAAAAACAGGCTTTGTATATGATGAATATGGCAGATTAGTAACAACTCTAGAAAAATAATGCATATATTTTTAAAAGCTTTAAATGAAGGCAAAGCTGAGCTTTGTCTAAAACAAACTTTTCTTTGGTTATTTGCCAAAAAATGTTCTAAGTCAGTTATAGACAACCAAATGGATTCCCTGGCAAGCAATGAAAACTCATATAGTATTTACCAACAATAGCTTTTAGAATAGCAAGTTATCATCTATTACTAAATTTCTATAACATGAGGGTTCCCTTTATGGGAAATAAAAACAAATAAGAATATAGAAGAAATGTACACATCATTATCCTGCAATGAAATATGTATCTTTTTAAAAGGAAAATAATTTATCTGATTACATAAAGGATACATATTTATTATAAAACTTTTGGAAAATATAGAAAAACACCAAAAGAAAAGAAAAATCACCCCAAATACATACAGGAATTGTATGTATTTGCTCAGCTAACCAATAAAAATAGAGGCTCACATTGCCTGACTTAATTCTTAACATAATTCTATTTCAGGTCACAGTTTTGGATCTAAAAGTTCTTGACTCCCTGTGTACTTCACCTTGAAAAATGATTATATTTGTTCAGGAATTTTCCAAGCCAAAATAAATTAGATTATGGAAACGAATAAAAACATTTATGGGGGGGGGGGTTGCCTGGGTGGCTCAGTCAGTTGGACATTCAGCTTTGGCTCAGGTCATGATCTCACAGTTCCTGAGTTCAAGCCCCACGTCGGGCTCTGTACTGACAGCTCAGAGCCGGGAACCTATTTCAGATTCTGGGTATCCATCTCTCTCTCTCTCTCTCTCTCTCTCTCTCTCTCTCTCTCTGCCCCTCCCCGGCTTGCACTCTGTCTCTCTCTCTCTCTCTCCTTCAAAAATAAATAAACACTAAAAAAAAAATTATGTAGGAATTGCTCACAGCCCAAAGGTCTGTTAGGTTCTTGATGCTGAAAGCTTCACACTGTTATGTATGGTGGTAATTTTAAAGAAGTCTGGTGATAGTTTCCAAGGTTTGACTTTAAAAGCTTTCATATATATGGCTCAGTTTGAGAGATGAGATGCAGCTCACCTTCTGTCTCAGGGCCACATTTTCCCCATCCTAGCATTTGAAGGGCAGGTTGCCCATTGGGATTCTTAGGACTGATTTTTATGCCACTGGCTATGGCTGAGGAAATTTCCTGAGAGACACAAAAAGCCTGGGACAGTCTGAAACAGTCAAGAGTGAACGCTGTCAGAAAAAAATTCTAGGCTCAAATGCTAGAATTACTAGTAGCTCACAAGAGTTGTGAGAATTACTTAATAGCAATAATAATAAAAAAACACATAACACTTTTGAGTGTTTAATATTAATATATATTGAAAATACAATATGAATTTTATATGCATTTTCACATTCAATCCTCAAAATAATCCTTGTCAAGCAGGCCCTGCTTTTCTCTCCATTTTATTGCTGAGAAACTGAGGGTAAGAAAAGTAAAACATCACAGAGCTGGTGAGTAGCAGATTCGTGACTAGGTCCTAAGCAGTTTAACTGCAAAGTGTTTGATTCCTATGATGCTACAGTAATACATTATATGCTCAGTGCTTTTACATTCCAGCACTTTTGCTGTCCTGTACGTGACTGGGCCACTTGGGTGTCACCATGCATAAGATGATATATTTTAAACATAAAGGATCAAAGGTAGATGTGGCCTGAAGCCTTAAACTCTCCAGACGCTAAAAGGCCATAGTTCTAAGATTCAAAGAGTTATACAGAAATCAAGGACCCCTGGATAAGCAAAGTCTTACTATTGCATTATGAATATTTACAAAAAGCATGCAAACAACATATATGTACTACTGAGCACAAATCTGCATTAGGGACAGGGGATAAAATGGAGAGTAAGGAACCCTCTCTTGCAGAAAGTTCATATGGGAAAGAAAGCATAATTTGTATGTCTCCCTTATGACACCAAGGGCTTCCTGAATGAATATGTCTTTCACACTTTTGTGCCTTCACAATATAGTACATAGCAGATACCCCCTTGATAAAAATCCACATGTTTAACCTGGCCTAAAGTAGTATGCATGATCTTGCCTTGCCTCGTACCACTCCACTCTCTTCCCTCACTCTGTATCATCCTTGAAGACATTAGCACTTCCCCAACCTAGGAAGTTTGCCCACATGCAGGTTTCAGCTTAAGTACCATTTTCATAAAGAAATCTCTCTTCTGTACACTAGATCAAATTTCCCTATAAATCATTCCCATCTCATAAGATACTTTTCCTTCCTAACACTTAATTACAAATACAATTAAATACTTATTTTTGTAATTAATTGTACACGGGCAGAAACAGTACAGGTCTTATTTGGTGTTATAATCCCAGCATCTAACGTAGTATCTAATACATGGAGGTATTCAATAACAATTTGTTAAATGAATAAATGAGTGAAGAAGTAGATGAATAAGTATTTCTGAACAAATGAATAATTTTTAGAAGACACATATAATCATACAATCATTTCTGGAAGCTACAGATGCAAGAGAAGCAGATAAATCCTGAGAAGCTTAGGGGCTAGTACAACAGAGAGTCATTAGAAATTATTGCTGTTTTCTCTGAGACATTCATTTTATTTATTTATTTTTCATTTTTTTAATGTTTATTTATTTTTGACACAGAGAGACACAGCATGAGCGGGAGAAGGGCAGAGAGAGAGAATTTGAAGCAGGCTCCAGGCTCTGAGCTGTCAACACAGACCCCGATGTGGGGCTTGAACCCACGAACCGCGAGATCATGACCTGAGCAAAAGTTGGACGCTTAACGGACTGAGCCACCCAGGCACCCCTGAGACTTTCACTATAGAGTGGGTTGTTATACACACTCCATCACTCTTCTTTTGCTTATACCAATCAATCATCCATATAAAGATTTTTTTTGAGCTACACCCTATGTTAGTTCACCCACATCTTAGGTTTTCAAGTTAGAGGCTTTGACTATCTTTTTGCTATGCTTATAAACTGTCGTGACTTCACCTGGCTCAGCACTCATTTGCAGGAATTACCTTAAAATTAATTCAGTGTTCAGGAGGCCAAGGACCCTTTGGAAGGCTCAGGCTCTTTTTGAAAGAAGACTCTGGATTGATTTTGTGCTAATGAATTGATTTATTGAATAAAGAGTCACATCTTTCTTCTAGGGGTATCACTAAGAGCCAACATCTACCATACTCCACATACAAAAGAAACTTAATAATCATTGGATTTGATTAGAAAAGCAAGAAAGTAACAGGATCCTTCACTTCCAAGCTAAATCAATTCAGTTCTCTTCTTTGACAAGTTCTCTTCACTGACAAATGGAATATCAAAGCTGAACAGATGTTTAGAGTACCAAAACCATAATTCAGTCAAAAGTTACATTTTATTCTTTTCCCTCTAGAAATAAGACCAAGTACAAATACAAACTCAAGACTTTTTCAGTCATCTAGACCTTAGATTATTACTGAAAAAATAGGAAATTATATACTCATCACCAGTTTTGGGATTAACATTTTATCAGTGGTTTTAAAAAGTTCGTGTGTGTGTGTGTATCTCAGATAGGTATTTAAAAAAAAAAATCAATCCCAATAAATCAAAGAAGAAACTCTTCACTTTGCTACTGAGATGAGACCTTCCCCTATAACTCTCCAAGGCAAAACATTTGTAAGATGACCCTTTGAGAAAGGAGTGGTATTAAGAAGTATATTTAAAAAAATCTAACTCACTAAACTTATTTTAAAGAGTTTAGTTTTTTTATATAAGTTATTTTATATAAGAAAAGAAAGCCTATCTAAGTGTTTTTCTATCATTAAGCCCAACTGTAACTAAATCCTTCATAGAGTGCAACTGTATCATCTTGCTATATAAAGCTAGTGAGTGAATCACAAATATTCTTAAATATTTTCAGGAAGTTGTAGATTAATTTTCATGAATGTAATTTCCTCTGAGCTTTACTTAAAGTTACTCTAAGTGTCACAAATTCTGGTTCATTAGTTTTATAATTCCATTGGCTTTGTGTACTGAGTACATTTAAAAGTCAAGTATTTCTTATAGAAGATGAAACAAAGAAATTGTTTTCTGAATTTTAATCATTCCTTCTCAGGCCAAACTGTATAATCATTTCCTAAGAATTAAACAGTTATGGACATGAAAAAGTAGCTATACCAAATATAAATAAATAAATAAATAAATAAATAAATAAATAAATAAATAATTTTTGTTGTGTTCAATAGTAAAATCACCTTTCTTTTATTTTTTTTGACAAAAGCCCATCATGCTCCTAATTTCTCTGCTTTTGTGAAATTGATTCCCAGAAGTGATTCTGGAAAAGCTAATAATCATAGGGAAAAGTGATATATGATCAGTTCCCCCCCTCCATGTGTAGCCAGAATATAAGCATTATTGTATGCTTGAAGCATACCAGGCACTGGAGAGAAAAGCTCACGAGGCTCATAGTCTAGAGGAGGAAATAAAATATCACACGATAAATACCATTCCAGTGACAGAATCTTTTCCTGTATGATCTCTTGGTTAAATCCCTCTTGATAGGCCAACTGGCTCTTGACCACAGAAGAAATTAGCTTTCTTCCAGAAAGCTAATGGGATTATCCTATTTTAAGTGCCATCTGTTTTTCTCAAACAAGGCTTACTGATACCTGTGTGTTCCCTGCCCAGAGAACAGCAAAAATTGAAAAATATGTAAAATTAAGTTGCTGGATTAAAACTGTCATTAAAGAACAGAGAAGGATCTGTCCACTGAACTTGCCAACAGTGAGATAATAGTAATTTTCTCTGATCAGAGCCCTATATTCTACTCCAAGAGAGAAGATAAAGGAACAGAACTATGGCTTAATCTCTCTCCTTGAAGCAGTAAGAAAAACCCTGTGTATCCAAAACCTTCCAGAAGAGGGGGCCCAGAACAGGAGAAGGAGGAACAAGGGGAAGAGGAGGAGGAGGAGGAGGAGGAGGAGGAGGAGGAGGAGGAGAAAGAAGGGGAGGAGGAGGAGGTGGAGGAAGGGGAGGAGGAGGGGGAGGAGGAGGAGGAGGAGGAGGAGGAGGAGGAGGAGGAAGAGGAGGAAAAGTCTTACCAACAAGGAACTGATATTTATGTGAGTCATATTTGGATATGATTGAATATACTTTTAGATTTAAAAAATTGAAAGGGTAGTAAAAACTAACAATGAATTATTACATATCTTGATGTCTTGAAATGCTCATCTTATTGCTTATTTCTTTTTAATTAATTAATTAATAATTAAAGTTTCTAGTTTTTATTTAAATTCCTGTTAACATATAGTATCATATTAGTTTCAGGAGTAGAATTTAGTGATTCATCACTTACATATAACCTTCAGTGCTCATCACAACAAGTGCCCTCCTTAATGCCCATCCCCCATTTAACCCATCCCCCTAACCACCTCAGTTTGTTCTCTATAGTTAAGAGTCTGCTTTATGGTTTGACTTTGTCTTTTTTCCTTCCATGTTCATCTATTTCATTTCTTAAATTCCGACCTCTTACACTGTTGGTAGTAGTGCAAACTGGCGCAGCCACTCTGGAAAACAGTATGAAGTTTCCTCAAAATAGAACTAAGCTAAAAATAGAACTGCTTTATGATCCAGCAATTGCACTACTATTTACACAAAAGATACAAATTACTGACTTGAAGGGATACGTACACCCTGATGTTTATAGCAGCACTGTCAACAATAGCCAAATGATGGAAAGAGCCCAAGTATCCATTGATTGATGAATGGATACACACACGTGCGTGCACACACACACACACACACACACAAAACTGAATATTATTCAGCCATATAAAGAATGAAATCTTACCATTTGCAATGTCATGCATGGAGCTAGAGTATATTATGCTAAGAGAAATAAGTCAATCATAAAAAGACAAACACCATATGACCTATTGTTTATTTTAAAAGGATTAAAGGCACCTTGGTGGCTTGGTCAGTTAAGCATCTGACTCTTGATTTTGGCTCAGATCTCACAGTTTGTGAGATCAAGCCTCAAGTTGGGCTCTGAGCTGACAGCGTGGAGCCTGCTTGGGATTCTCTCTCCTCCCTCTCTCTGCCCCTCCCCTGCGAGTGTGCTATCTCTTTAAAAATACATAAATAAACTTAAAAAAATAAATAAAAGGACTAAAAGTAAGTCTATCCCAGAGAAAAGAACCATCTCCGGTGTGGTCAAACACCTAAGACAATGCTGTAATTCAAGGTTTCTCAAGAGCAACACTACTGACATTGTGGCCAGATAATTCCTTGTTGTGGAGGGGCTGTCTTGTGCATTACAGGATGTTTAGTAACATCACTGGTCTCTACGCACTAGATATTAGCAGCAACTTCAAGTCCTGTCAAGCAAAAGTGTCTCCAGACATTTGCCACATGTCCCCTGAGAGGTAAAACCATCCCTTGGTTGAGATCCATGGCTATCACTGATGTGTAGTACCAGGTATAGTGGCAACATTGTTAATGGTACCTGGGACATTAGTGAAAGCATCCCAAACAACTGTGCTTGAGTTGAGCTGAGTCAAGGGTGAGCAAGAATTTGTTCAGCAGACCAAAATAACTCCCTTTCCCATGAGTATATTTAACCAGAGATATCAAAATTGAGAACATTGAGGGTCCAAACTAGCCATTTCTGAGGCAATCAATTCCCCAAATCACACAGGCACAATTGCTCTGCCGTATTCTCCTTTCTTCACCATAATGTGTTCTGGACACTTTACAATTTTGAAAGATGGTATAACAACATAATAAACAGTGATAGCACCTAAATCGCTAAGTAGCTATGTAATCTTGGGGAGTCGTCTAACTTTTGGAAGTTTCAGTACCAATGCCTCTAAAATGAAGGTGTTCAATTAGCTGATGACCTCCAATGCCCCTTCAAATTAAGAAATACTTTGATTAATCTTTCTTGTTTCTTGTAGTAGGCTCTCTGCTCATTAAAATGGATACGTTTCATGTATATTGATTTTAAGTGGGCAGTAATCAAATAGCAGTTCTAGTAAGTTAGGTACTGAAAACGAGTTAGTAATGCATGCTCAATTTTCATGCCCCTCGGCAAAAATTATTCATATCCAAAGAAGAAATAGCTCACCTTTTAGACAAATACCAGTATTACTGCATTGACAGTGAATTAAACTGCCCAAGATTGCATCTGTTTCAAAGAGGTATAACCTTGTCACGTCACAGATGTATACGTGTACCATATTAATATACTTGAACAATTCTGAAATGTTTCCACAAAGAGAGAAAGGGAAGAATTTAGTTCATTATATAAACCATTGTCTTCAGATACTTTTCTTTAACAGACTATTTTTTGGAGCAATTTCTGATCCACAGCAAAACTGAGCAGAAAATACAGTTTCCACATACCCTCTCAACCTCATAAACACATAGTTTCCTCCACTGTCAACATCCCCCCACCAGAGTGGTACATTTGTTACAGTTGATAAACCTACACTGACACGTCATTATTACCCAAAGTCCATAGATTACATGAAGGTTTACTCGTGGTGGTGTACATTCTCTGTGTTTGGAAAAATGCATAATGACATCTACCCGTCATTAACAGTATCAGATAGAATAGTTTCACTGCCCTAAAAATCCTCTGTGCCTGCCTAGTCATCCTTCCCTCCCCCTTAACCTCTAGCAGCCAATGAGTTTTTACTGTCCTCAGAGTTCTGTCTTTTCCAGAATGCAGCCTTCAGCATGCAGCCTTTTCAAATTGGCTCCTTTCACTTAGTGATATGCATTAAAGTTTCCTCCACAACCTTCCATGGCTTGACAGCTTATTTTTTTTTTTAGTGCTGAATAATATTCCATGGCCTGGATGTACCACTGTTAACTTATTCACTCACCTACAAAAGGGCATTTTGGTTGCCCCCAAGTTTTGGCAATTATGAATAAAACTACTATAAACATCCATGTGCAGGATTTGAATAGATATCATCAGACACTTTTTAAAATGCAGTTTGATGTATATTAATAAGCAAAGCAGAAATGAATATCACAGCGTATCTTCTTGACTGAAAAGTCAGTCAAATTCTAGTAAGTAAACTTCTAATTTACATGTTTCTGAGTCAACTCAGCAGTTCTGTTAGAAAGCCAGAAGTGGGGCACCTGGGTGGCTCAGTCGGTTAAGCGTCTGACTTCGGCTCAGGTCACGATCTCGTGGTCCGCGAGTTCGAGCCCCGCGTCGGGCTCTGGGCTGAAGGCTCAGAGTCTGGAGCTTGCTTCCGACTCTGTGTCTCCCTCTCTCTCTATCCCTCCCCCGTTCATGCTGTGTCTCTCTCTGTCTCAAAAATAAATAAACATTAAAAAAAAATTAAAAAAAAAAAAAAAGAAAGAAAGCCAGAAGCAACAGGTATCCTTATAGTAATAAGTAAATACTGTTCTCCAGGTTCTCACAGAAGTACAAAAGCAAGCAGTAAGGCAAGCAGACCCCAAGAGAAGATGAGATCACTGTAAGATCCAGGAAGAAAATCCCACGTATGTTCTGGCCATACAAACTATAGATGCTTACCAGTTCCTTAGGAGGAATGGGAGACTGATTTCAGAATATGTTACTTTTTTTTTTTTTAGTTTGCTATATATGAACATACAGAGCAGAGTCTTTAATACAGTGTTTATTAATTTGTTGTTATTGTTCTGTTAAAGAACTCCTTTGATGTATCAATCGGGTGTTACTATAAAACAAACCACCCTGAAATGTACTGGCTAAAAACAACCACTTACTTAACTCATGACTCTGTGGGTCAATAATTCTAGCCGGTCTCGTTTTGCCTCAGTGGCTTCCCCCCCCTCATCTGCAACGTGGTTTTGCTTATCGTTTCTGTACTCTCTCACATCCCCGTGCCTGTGTCTGGGACGACCGCAATGACGCAGGCCCAGACCCTATTCTCTCACCCTCCAGCAGGTTAGCATGGTGTCCGGAGAGAGGTCATGAGTGGAAGCATGTGAAGGTTCTTGCAGGTTAGCCTCTGAACTTGCACAGTCACTTCTGTTCACTGAAGCCAAGTCATAAGGTCTTCTCAGATTCAAGGGAAGGGGAAACGGACCTCACAGTTTTGTTTGTTTGTTTGATAGAGAGAAAGTACATGTGCATGCGGGTGGGCCAGGGATAGGGGCAGAGGGGGATCAAGAGAGGGGGAGGGAGAGAAAGAGAGAATCCCAAGCAATCTCCATGCTTAGTGCAGACCCCAACCTTGGGATCATGGCCTGAACTGAAATCAAGAGTCAGATGCTCAACTGAGTGAACCACCCAGGTGCCCCCAGATTTAACTGATGTGGAGAAGCTGAAAACTCAGCTCATGTAGGGCACGGATACAGGAAGAAATGAAGGATTTGGCCATGTTTGCTATCTGCCATATTGTGGTTGTTAGACTATCAGGACAACATTGTGGTTTAAACTTTGAGCTCTGGAAATCAACCACCCAAGCTCAAATCCCTGCTTTGCCATTCATTGGCCAAGTAGCACTGCCCTCTCGAAACCTAAATCACCTTATTTGTAAAACGGAGATAATAATACTAACTACCTTATAGTGTAATTATTAGTGGTAAGCACACTGCCTGGCACAAGAAAGCATTCAGTAAGTGTTTTCTCATTGTTTTTATTTTATTATCATTACCAACTCTTAAGAGAGAAGTTTAACTCACTCCAAGAAACAAAATTATTTGTCCAGTTTGGACAGAAAGAGATAAACTGCTTTCTCTTTCAAATAATTCATCTTTAAGTCATTTCTTTAAGTCATGTTTCTGAGTACATACAACGGGCAGAGGAGTTATTTCTGGTTAGCTTTTATTTATATGATAATGAATGGCTTTTTCCAGTTTTCATTGACAAGAACAGAATCATCAAAGTTCTCATTTGCTAGATAGTTTTAAGTAAAAATATATTTAAATGTTTGACTTTCCATCTGTCTTTAACTTTTCACTTCCTTAAATTTACTTTCGCCATAATACATGCTAACACATTGAAATTTTTGAGTAGTAGCTACTAAGCGATTAAATTAAGAAATAAAAAGGATCATTTAATCCTCCAAAACATAGACCCTACTTGTATCTATCTGTCAAAAATCCATTCAACAGGATCATGATAAGTTTGAGAATGCTTTATTTACATATCAAAATGAGATATTCTGTCTCTAAGAGTGATTCTGAGTGGAACCTTCTTATGGAGATATTTTATTATAGAATTTTCATTTCGTAATGCAACAAATTTAAATCTTATGCATTTTCCTATTCTAAAAAGGAAGATTCAGTATATCAGTCACTAAATTAATCTGCCAACTCTAGTTATAAAATCATAATACAAGACCAAGTTGTGTTAATTTTGAAAATAAGTTTAAAAATGTTATTGTGAGGGGCACCTGGGTAGCTCAGTCGGTTAAGCATCCAACTTCAGCTCAGGTCATGATCTCACAGTTCTTCAGTTCGAGACCCACATCGGGCTCTGTGCTGACAGCTCGGAGCCTGGAGCCTGTTCCAGATTCTGTCTCCCTCTCTCTCTTCCCCTCCTCTGCTCACACTCTGTCTCACCATCTCTCTCAAAAATAAACATTAACTTTGTTTTAAATGTTATTTGTGAATATTTTAATACTCTTATAAAAAGAGAAAACTGACTTAAAAGGAATATTTTTGTTACTGTTGGAGAAGTATTGGGATTCTTTCAGTCCAAAAATTTTTAATTCTATTTCATTCTCTTTTGAAGGTATTTTTTAGAAGGTATCCATAAAACCTGAATAAAACCCAGTTAGAATTAAACCTGATAGCTTAGTCATACATATGTAGAAAGTAGTTTTGGGGTGCCTAGGTGGCTCAGTCGGCTAAGCATCCAACTCTTGGTCTCAGTTCTGGTCATAATCTCAGTTTGTCAGTTCAAGCCCCGCATCAGGCTCTACAATGGCAGCGCAGAGCCTGCTTGAGATTCTGTCTCTCCCCTGCCCCCGCTCACACTTTCTCTCAAAATAAATAAGTAAATAATTAAATAGCTTAAAAAAAAAAAAAGTAGTGTTATTCAACATGAACATGTTTTCCAGTCATTCAAATGAAATCTCCTTTATTTACACCAGGAATATTTGGCATTTAATAAAAAGAACTTCTGAGTATGTACTATTCACACTTTGATGATGACATTAGGGGAAAGTAGGCAATATTCCTGATTTAAGGATGTTGCGGTAGGTTTAGGAAGATGGAACGTGCACACGTTGATGATGGGGGTAAGTACAAATAACATAAATCTCAACGATCATTAAAATAGTGCAAACATGCAACTACTAAGAAACGCAGAGTTAAAAAAATCAAAGTGGCCGGAAAGCTAATAATAATCAAGAACTGATTCAGAAAAAAAGTGAGTCTTGAAAGGGCAAAATACAGATTATTTGTGAGAAAAACTGAAGTGTACAGGGTATTGACAAAAATAGAACAGAATGAACACAACACATACCATTGCTTTATATAACTGCCTGGCAATGAATTTTCTTGATTAGCCAGAAACAAGGAGACTCGAAACAAGGGAAAAATACATTGAGATTGAGATTTTTCTCCAGAACCCTATTTTATCACAGAGGGAACAAAGCACGGGAGTCCAGAGTTTGCAATCTGGAATCAGAACCAGACTGCCTGGGACCAAACCTGATTCTGCCACTCACTAGCTGTGTGACGTTGGGCAACATAATTTGATTTCTTTGTGCCTCCATTTCCTCATTTGTATAATAAGGATGATAATGGCAATTGCCTATATGCTGGACTGTGCTGTGTCAACCTGGCTGAGGCAGGAAGTGCATTTCCCAGAACCTCCATCCCTGTATTGTTCCGGATCACTCAGGTCAAATGAGAAACATGCCAGAGATGCACAGAGTGGAAGGAAAGCAGCAACGGCAACGTCTGAAAGTCACTGTGGTCAGACGTGATGATGGACAGATACAGAGATGCCTCAGTTCCAGCTAGTCCTGACTTTTCCTTACCCCCTGCCCAGCAATTCCTCCCTACTTGTAATGCCACTGACCAACGGCAGCCTCGGCCAGCAGGCACCTGACCGAACACCCACAGAGGTGGAAACTCCAAGAGGCCACAGCTTGGCACAGACCTCCCCATGAGCTCCCCTACATGTTGTCACTTCAGTTGCTACACATACTTGGCTTCTAAGATTGATTGCCAGGTGACTTCCCTGATCCTCACATTTCTTATGGAACTTCACGTCTCCTGCTGCCCCCCCCCCCCACAACTGCGTAAGGTCTAATTCCTACAAAAGACCCTGTATGCCATAATGCTTATTTTGACTGATCTCCTGAACAATTGTTGACTGACCGATACTCTTTCTCATAGAGTTTTGTGAGGATTACCTGGGTTAATATTCATAAAATGCTTAGAACAGTTTCTGACATAGTCAATTCTTATAAGTGCTTGTTAAAGAAAATAATCTCTAAGTCATTAAGTGTTAACCAAATGAGTAAGAAATAAAATCTCCAAAGAAAAACGATGACAAGGTGCAGTACTTTCTATGATATGTAACATTCTGGATAACTAGGGTATACGTATTCTGACACATGGTGATACAGTGACTGATAAACAAATATAATAGCCAAATAAGAACTGCTGACAGAATAATAATAGATATTATCTGTTGAGTGTGTTCTATGTGCAGGTTCTGTTCTAAGTCTTTTACACAGGCTATTTCACATAATTTTCACAAACATCCTGTGAGGTAGGCATTCTTCCCGTTGTTTTGTTGAGTAGATTAGTGAAGAACATAAAATATCTGTAGTACTACAGTGAGATACAGCTAAGAAGCCATGTATAAAAGAAATAACCCCCATGCTTATAGTTACTATAGTTGGAAGGTGGGTCTAATAAGCTGGGAAACATAGGGTTTGATGTTCGTCTCAGTTTCTGTGTTAATCAAGTATGCTACAAGTTGTATCAGGCCTGGAAATCACATAACATACTAGGGATTCTGAGAGATTCTATTCTGTATAAAGACCATTGCTACTGACAGTTGCTCATGTTTTGTGGGCAAAGGAGGCTGCAAGTGACATGATACACACTTTGACACAGTGGAAAATTGGGGGTTCCGATATCCAGACAAATCCGCACATCTCCCCTAACTTTGTGCCCTCCTGCGTGATCCTGAGCAAATGCCTTCACAAGTCTGATCCTAATTTTCCTCAAGAGTAAAACAGATAATAACATCCTCTCAAAACTTTTGTAAAGGTTTATACTACTAGCTAATAGAAGTGTATTTGCAATTTACCTCACATTTCACATCAGGACAACACTCAAACTCTCCTCTAGGAACATATAATCAAAACAGGCTTGTCTTACTTAGGATACAGAAAATTATACTTATTTGAAAGAATTATAAAAAGGATCACAATTCATTAATTTTTATTGTTCCTCTCTGCTGTGGATATTAGCAGGGCATTGTCAATTGGCAGCTGCGCACTCATATTCCTCTACGCACTCTGTTTCTCTACTTTGTGTTTCATGGCTACATTACATAAGACATCACATATATTTGGAGTCCTAAAAAGAAATGATATAACTTATTTCATTTTTACTCCATTTTTAGTTGGGTGAGTTCATTCCCTTTTGCATCAGCACCTGAATCAAATGAAATACTAGGAGAAGAAAAATAGGGTTTCTAATCACAGTCCTCATGAGTGTCTGATACTTCCGAAAAGCTTCTTTTTGGGATAGTGAAATGCTATTTTCAATAATGTTCATTAACAATTCACATATATCACTGTAGCACCCTTTTCTGACTCATGAGTTTAAAAACTGATACACTGGATGAGGTAGATGCAGCAGATTATGAAGTCCAAAATGAGCTGTAACACTCATTTTTATTTCAATTGTTCCCAGCCAGGTAAACAGCCAGTAACTAGATGAAATAATGATGATGAAATGGGGATTGTTACTATCACAGCTGTATCATTAAATACAATAAAAAGTACAGAGACAGAGTCTTTTATATTTGCCAACTCTTTACTCATCTAATCCCCACATGAACACAATGAAGTGTACTAGGATAATTTTGGAATAATTGTATCAATGTCAGAGATGGGGAAACTGAGTCAGGGTTATTTAGGAGGCTTAATATCTAATAGGTAGTTGCTTTCACTTAAACTTCAAAACATTTTAGTATTTTCGGGTGACCTTTGAGGCACCAAAGTCATTATGGCAGGTGCCAATAAAGACAACAGGGACAAAGGTGAAACACAGTATTCCAATTTGAATGTGACTATTTAGTGAGGGAAGCATTAAACTGAAATATTAGAGAAAATGAGACAAAAGTTTCCCAGATATGCATGTACAGGAAATAATTTTAGAGAATACGAATCAGTGAAGCAGTGATGTATCGGCAGGGAAGAGAAGCTACGTTTACCCTCTTAAGATACCTGTGTTACAACTTAATTTTAAAATTCTGATTTAAAAATGGACAGAGGAGCCAACGTTTTCCCAAAGATATCCAAGTGACCAAGAGGTACATGAAAATGTGCTCGACATCACTAATCATCGGAAATTTCAAACGAAAACGATGACGAGGTATCATCTCATATTGTAAGAATGGCAATCATCAACAAGAGTTAGCAAGGATGTGGAGAAATGGGAACACTTTGCAGAGTTGGTGTAAGTGTAAACTGTTCAGCCGCAATGGACATCAGTATGGATGTGCCTCAAAAAACTAAAAGCAGAACTACCATGCAACCTAGTAATCTTCCTTCTGGGTATATATACCAGGAAAATGAAAACAAGTTATGGAAGAGACATATGCACCCCCTTGTCTCTTTGTAACATTTCTCTGATAGCAACAAACCTGGTCCCCAGTATCTGAAATTTACATATACACATAATGCATATAATTTCGGAATTGCTAACAGGTACTCTTATGAAAAACAAATTTGCCAACTAGAATATAGTGCTCATATACAGTTCTTTTTGTTTCTGGCTTTATAATATCCAACCACAACAGCATTTTTTAGTGTTATTTAGGTAAACTATTTTTTTCCTTACTACCTTCTGTAAGGTCATGTCATATACTTACCAAAAAAGGGAAGATTTATTTGTCAGTCTGCATTCCATTCCATCCAAAGATCCCTTGACATCCTGGTTCATCTTTTTAAAAATGTACTTGCATGCACTGATGTTCGCATTTGTGATACACATTTCTATGGACTTTGATAAATGCATGGAGTCATATATCCCCCACTCGAGTATGCAGAACAGTTCCATTACCTTAAGAATTCCCTTGTGCACCCCTTTTATTCAACCACTAATCCTTCCCCAAAGTCCTGGCAACCACTGATCTTTTCTCCATCCCTATGCTTTTTCCAGAATGTCAAACAAGGAGAATCATACAATATGTAGCTTCTTTAGTCTGGTTTCTTTTCCTTAATAAAACATGCTTAAGATTCATTTATGATGTCGCTAATGTCAACAGTTCCTTCATTTTTATTGACCAGTAGTGTTCCACTGTATAGCTATATGACATTGGCTTATCCATCCACCAGCTGAAGGATAGAGCTTCCAATTTCCAGTGATTATGAAAAAAACTGTCATAAACATCCTCATACAGGTGTCTGTGTGAATATTGGTTTTAATTTCTCTTGAGTACTTACCTAGGAGTAGTGATTCTGGGTCATATGTCAAGCATATGATTTTAATTTTGTAAGCAATTGTTTTCTTCCACCTTTTCTTCCCCCGTTTATGTAAGCCATAAACATGACCTTTTAAGTTGTCCTGTGATTTTAAAGATTTCCTATTTTAGAAGTAGCAACATGTCATGATTTGTAGGTGGCTATGTGTCACTTGTTAGAAATATGTTCCTTCCCTACTCAATTCTTAGAATAAAATATTGTGTCTCAAAATGCACTGTCATTGGTCATTTAATCATCTGATGGATAGTAAATCATTAGAATAATTATGGTCTGCTATTTTAGGTAGGAGTTTCATTTAAAAAAAAAGATTTTCTACCATTTTCCTAAAATGTATATTCTACTAGTTTATGAAAACGTAGTTTATTTTTAAGTGTTTTAAATGTATTTTTGAGGGGGGGGGAGAGAGAGGCAGAGAGAGGGCAGAGAGAGAGGGAGACAAAGGATCCCAAGCAGGCTCTGTGAACCTGACGTGGGGCTCAAACTCACGAACCTCAAGATCATGACCAGAACTGAAGTTGACATTTCACTGACTGAGCCACCCAGGCACCCCTTAAAATGTACTTTAAACTGAACTAGCTAAAAGTATCTAAAGAATATGCAAGTGATGCTTTTTTCCTTGGCTAATAATTTACTGTGGTTCTGATAGCATACAATATACAGGAATATGAAATCCCAATAATAACAATATATTATTCATGTCAAGCACTTAGTATAATTTGATAGCAAAAACATATATATAAGGATATTATATTGTCCTATAAATATATTGTTCTATGTATATGTATATATATATATATATATATATATATATATATAATTGACTATAATAGTTACATGTTTAAAGTTCCTACATTTCTTTTCTTTTCAAAGTTTCTATACCTCCATGCTATGTTTCTGATCATAAATCTGAAATACAGCTATTTTTTCTTATCTTTTAATTAAGTTTTCAATTCTAATCCCAGTTTCGGGTATTTAATATAATAGTTTAGTAATTCCATACATCACCCACAGCTCATCATAACAAGTGTACTCCTTAATCCCCATCACGTATTTCACCCATCCTCGCACCCACCTCCCCTCTGGTAACCATCAGTTTGTTCTCTATAGCTGAATCTGTTTCTTGGTTTGCTTCTCTCTCTTTTTTTCCTTTGCTCATTTGTTTTGTTTCTGAAATTCCACATATGAGTGTAATCATATGGTATTTGTCTTTCTCTGACTGACTTGTTTCTCTTAGCATTATTCTCTCCAGCTCCACTCATGTTGCAAATGTCAAGATGTCATTCTTTTTATGGCTGAATAATATTCTATTGCATATATATACCACATACATAAAAATATAGCTATTTTTAATCCACCCTACATTATATATTTCATGACTCATGAACACTTTCAAGAAGAAGGAAGGTGGAATAAAGAAGTATCCCAATTTTTATTTTGGTAACATTTAAGTGTTAGAGATTTTCAAAGATTTAGATATAATATAGTCTTTCGTATCTATTGTTTTACATAGGCTGTTTAAAAACAGATTATATAATATGTAATATGCACTTTTATAAAATTATACAAATTAGTAGTTTGAATGAAAAATCAAAGCACTGCTATGAGTTGGTGGCCAGATTATAATCCCTAACTGTATTGTGGGGCTAGCCAGGCCCAATTATGCTATAGTAAGCTAAATAATGAATAATAATCCCAAGTATCTTATGATATGCAAAGATGATGTTATCAATTTATAAGAAAATTTATTTTGAATTAGGTCTCTAATAGTGAGAATAGATAAATTAATGTTCATCCATACCATTTCTTCTGTTTTCTCTTTATCTTAACATTTGTGAGATCAGTTTGAGTTATAGGTACAGACTGTTACGATGAAAAGATTTAAGGTAATCAACTCATTATGTCAGAGTACAGAAACAGAAACCGTATGGAAGCCTTGATTCAGAAAGGAAAATAACACCTAAATTAAGTGGAGAAATAGGAAGGGGGAGGAAACAGCAGAAGATCCCCCAGGTCCTATGTCAGGAACAATATGGTTCACAAGGGACCTGAGTGCATTGTTTTAAGGCTGTGGCAGTATGAATACTGTTTCTGTTTAGATTTAATGTGATTTGAATTTCACATCTATTGGGTGATAACCCTACCTTGTAAAGAAATATCAAGTCAGGGGCGCCTGGGTGGCTCAGTGGGTTGAGCATCCGACTTCGGCTCAGGTCATGATCTCGCGGTTTGTGGGTGTGAGCCTCACGTCGGGCTCTGTGCTGACAGCTCAGAGCCTGGAGCCTGCTTCCGATTCTGTGTCTCCCTCTCTCTCTGCCCCTACCCCACTCGCATTATGCCTCTGTCTTTCTCAAAAATAAATAAACATTAAAAAACATTTTTTTAAAGAAATATCAAGTCATAGTTATCTTTCCAGAAAATTACCCCTCCATTTGTCCATGTCTTCTATAATACACTTAAACTAGTTTAGGGTTATGACTAGGCTAGAAGTGTTTGAAACAATCTTTCTATAGCGCCTTGGTTAAAGAATACGCAGTGCCCTTTGTTACCATTTTTTTTTTTTAAATGATGAGAAATCAAGATGACCACCACTGTATCTCTAAGGTATCACTGCATAGCATATCAAGTCATACCATGTTTTACATATTTTGGTACTACTTACTACTTTACTTACTCATCAATGTGAACATTCAATAGATCCTTAAGCTCTAGTAACAGTTACTCTCATCTGTTTCCTATGTGACCTCGCTTATGCTGTATCTCAGCTAGGAAAAGTCCTCCTCTCATCACTAACCCAAGTCAATACTTACCTTTTTCTTTTTTTTTTAATTTTTTTTAATGTTTATTTATTTTTGAGACAGAGAGAGACAGAACATGAACAGGAGAGGGGCAGAGAGAGAGGGAGACACAGAATCGGAAACAGGCTCCAGGCTCTGAGCTGTCAGCACAGAGCCTGACGCGGGGCTCAAACTCACGGACCGTGAGATCATGACCTGAGCCGAAGCTGGACGCTTAGCCGACCGAGCCACCCAGGTGCCCCAATGCTTACCTTTTTCAACTGCACTTAGATATGTTAAAGACACCTCAAACTCAACATCATCAAAACTGAGCTCGTGAATCCTTTTCACCAACCCTATCCTCTTCCTTTGTCCTCTACCAGGGTGAATGAGATCATCCTCTAGCAAACACAGATGTGAAACAAGAATTTCCTATGTGCAAGAAGACTTTTGTGCAGTGAGAGAAATTCACTGTCATTCATTACTGAGGCTAGACATCCACTGGTTATTCAAAAGTCCTGAGATCTTATGTGACAACAGAGCACTCTGGGGACCCACTGCCTTCGATGAGTATCGTACACAGGAATAGTGCTCACTGCCCTATTTCTTTTCAAGGTCCTGCACCTCTGCCGTTTGAATGTCATGCCTGGGGCCAGGAAGTCTTTTGTCGAGGCTGGGGGTCCTTTGGGGTCCGATATAATCATCACTGCTGATGTCTCCCTGCCTCTGGAGTAGTGCTAAAGAATAGTGCAAAGGTGCCAATGCCCTCAATGTTTGCTATTTCTGCATTAGAGATTTGCAGGTGACACTTTCCTTCTTTAGCATTTTCTATATTTAAAACTTTCTCTTTTGTAAATGTATCACTTTAACATCAGAAAGAAACTAGAGCTTGGGAAAACACTAAAAAAGAAAGAAAACAATCAGGGATCTAAAAAAAAAAAATACTGCTTTTTTTTTTTTTAAATTCTAAGTTCATAGATCTCAAAAGAATACACAAATGTAGTTCTACTTCATAGGAAATCAACTATGATAAAGAATATTTGTTACGGTATATGAAAAAAAATAAAGCGGCACAGACTTGAAATCTCATTTTAAGTAGAGCACATCTTTTTATTTGTTACATCTCACTATTCACTAGTCAAAAAATATTTTAAATTTTTTTTTAACGTTCATTCATTTTTGAGACAGAGAGAGACAGAGCATGAATGGGGGAAGGTCAGAGAGAAAGGGAGACACAGAATCTGAAACAGGCTCCAGGCTCTGAGCTGTCAACACAGAGCCCGACGTGGGGCTCGAACTCACGGACCGTGAGATCATGACCTGAGCCGAAGTCGGACGCCCAACCGACTGAGCCACCCAGGTGCCCCAGTCAAAAAATATTTTAAAGAAGAAACACATTTTTCCCTCATGATTCAAGTCAAGGAGTGTATGCCTTGGTCATGAAACACTGACATCATTTTAATGAAAATGGTTTACTATTTATTTATACTACCATATGCATAATACCATCTACATAAACTCTTAGCAATGCATGCCACAAATTTCACTTTGGATATTAACCTTGGCAAAATCAGATACAGAGCAAAATGTTAAATTATTTTTCATCAAATATAATATCCGCATTTTAAAAAAATTTTAATTATGAAAAGTGTCAAACACATAAAAGAGTAGAGGAATAATGAACCCACCTGATGTAACAATTATCAACTCATCACACATCTTCAATAATTATCAACTCATGGATAATCTTGTTTTATCTGTATCTCCATTCACTCTCCTCAACTCCAATTATTTTGAGGTAAATCTCAGACTTCATAACATTTAAATTTCTACATTGTTTTCAAAGGCAAACCCAGCAACAAGTTAATGGCAAACATTAAGTTAAATGTTACCTTCAATTTAATAACACTGATTTCCCCTTCTTATACAAAATGTAGAGTCATAGGCACAAGGTTGTCTCCTACAGAGAGGAATTTAAGGGCCTCCGAAAGATCAAATGATCAGAAAAGAGATCCTTTAGTCCAACCAACTGCCTGCAAGTGACTTAGAGGCCTCAGACTGAAATGGCTCTAATACCTTGGTAACCTATATCCATAAACCAAAACCTAAAGCCAAAGTCCATGCATGAAATCCAAGAAAGAAAACTTAAGAGTAATCGATCATAAACTGCCAATTAGACTTTCTCAAATAAAGTAACTGCTTAAGGTATGGCCAAATACTGGTTTTGCTTTGTTTCAGCATCTTCTCTATAAAAACCTTACCCACGGCTCCTATTGGTGAGTGCTCCTACCTACCTTTGGTGTGCCCCATTTCAATCCATGTATGCTCAAATAAATTCTCGAAAAATTTTAGTGTGCCTCAGTTTACCTTTTAACAATAGGAAACTATGAACCTCAAGGTGTAAGGAAGTAAAATGATAGATGTTTTAGATGCTGTGCAACTGAAGTTCAACTTAAAGAGTTTGAAGGTTCAGGGAGCCTGGGTGGCTCAGATGGTTGAGCGGCTGACTTCAGCTCAGGTCATGATCTTGCAGTTCCTGAGTTTGAGCCCCACGTGGGGCTTGCTGCTCTTGGCTCATAGTCTGCTTCAGATCCTCCTCTTTCTCTGTCCCTCCCCCACTGCACTCTCTCAAAAATAAATAAAACATTAAATTTTTTTTTTTTTAAATACAGAGTTTAAACTCATGAATCCCAATGGTAATACGTGGCACAATAGTATAAGGTCAAGAACAAGGACGGCATGTGTTTGAAGGACTGACCCATATCCATAAGCATAGGGTGGGGACATTATTGTTCCAGCACTTGCTACACGGTAAGCCAAGTATTTTATTTACATCTGGGCCTTTGAATAGTTTTTCCTGAAACTGGAGAAATAAGGATTATATTTATTCTCACCCACTCTTAAGGTGAAACTCCTAGCTTTTACCTCATGAACTCAACTGTGTTTGCCACTATCGCCTCTTTCTCTCCCCTGCAACTTGCTGCTTCTCGTTTGTTATGGTCTGGAAAGCCACAGTCTAAGCTTTCTACTACTGAATCTACAGTCAAAGTGATATTTGCCTCAGGGGTTTATCCATGGAAAACAAATGGGCAATAGATATTTCTCTACCTATTTTAGGATGTAAAAATTTTTAAATTGATTTCTGGTCCTAAATGGATTCTAGGATGGGAAAGGTTGCAAAATAAATTATCTTAAGATAAATAAGGCGTTATCATAAATGAATTTAGAGTCCCTGAAGTCACCAGCTTCGTACTGATCTGATGCCTGCTACTCAAGTGCTTGATCATAATGAACACTTTCTGAGCAATCTCATTACTTGGGAAATTGAGTGCACTTATATGATTTGTCTATAGCATGTGCCCTCCAATAATCTAACTGAAATTAAATTCTAAAAGAGATGCAACCTTAGACTTAAAATGCTTTTTTTTTTTATTTTTAAAATTCTCCATGTGGGAAAAGAAAATGCTATTTTGAGTTCTACTTACAACCCCTGGGTTTTTTCATTATCTGCTAAATATTCCAATGCCCTTACAATATCATTTTTAAAAAGATTCTTAAGAAGAAAAAAATAACACAAGTAAAACCTAGTTCAATAACCTCAGAGAAACACCTACCAATCTCAAAAGAATGAGTTCCTTTCGTAGACCCCATGAGAACAGTAGCACAGGGCTCCTCCTAGCACCAGCTGGAAAATGTAATCATGTCTAGATGGAGAGAGAGAGCGGCTGTGGAATTCTCCGCAGCTTTTGGGGATTCAGTGCTGGTAACTTCAGCTGCAAACTCTCAGTGGCAAACAACGACGGGAAAGAATGCATGTACGACTGCATCCCCTGCCTTACGTGTATTTGAAATTATGCTTCAAGGGTGGCTAATCTCCAAATCCGGTAGTTTATATGTCTTTATTCTTATTTATATTTTTGCAGCATGGCATTAATGACTATTTTTGTCTTTTTTTTTCTTTTTTGGACTCAGCTTCTTACAATATTCTCCTAACTTGGACCAGTAACCCTCTACTGACTCCTGAACTTCCCATTTCTAGCTGTATGTTTCAGGTGTTTATTCCTCATTGCTAGGTTACTAAAATAGCTTCATATTTTTCTCCCTTCTGTCTCTTTCCCACCTCCAATCATCTGATTTATCAATTCATAATCATCTTGTTAAAAGAGCCTTTTTAAAAAATCTGCTAAAACCTATCAGCCTATCCACACAGTAGAAGAATATCTCCATGGCTCTAAGCTCCTCTCTCCAACCTTATCTTCTCCGTTACTCTGCCCTTCTCTCACCTCAGCCACACCTGCAAACTCACTGTCTCAAAGTCATCCTACCCTTCTCAGTGACTGTTCACCACCAGGGATGCCTCCTAGGCTGTCCCATTCACCTTTCTGTTAAGACTTAGACATGGTGCAGGTGGGAGAGAAGAAGAAATACAAGGGCAAGAGGAGAATGAGAAAAATCTCCATTATTGCTTCTCTAAGATTGAGGGTATTAACATCACAAGCAATGCTTTGGGGAACCCTTCTTAATTGTTTAGATTGATTATTCCTCGAGCCTCTGTCAATTATTTTTTTTTTATAAGAGACACATCATTTCCCAGAAATGCAATGTTTTTTCATTGGCTAACTCAGAGAAGAAGAGATAATCTTTATTGAAAGACTGGCTTAATGAAATATATGAAGAATCTCCTGTGTGCCGCATTCTGGTTCTTTATATTAAAAATCAGATAAACTTGAAATGGGGTTTCTAGTCCAACTTTCTAATATTGGAGAAATGTATTTCCTCTAGTCAGTTTTGCAGTACTGGAGGGATACCAAGGGTTGGAAAGATCTTTAATCCCTTTACAGGCTTGAAGTGCTCTTCATTAACTAGGGTTCTTGTTCACAAGGAATGCAATATAACTAGCTTAAGTAGAAAGAATTTTATTACAGGGTATAAGTAGTTACAAAAGTTCTCAACCACAATATAAGAATGTTCTAGAAAAAATCTTGCTGCTGCTGCGATCCACTGCTCAGCAGCTATGATGCCAAAGACCGGATTAGCAAAGAACCAAAGAACCAAAGGCCTCTGCTGCCCATGCATGTCACTTCCATATGCTCCAAGTCTTAGACAACTGGATCTGCCTGGCAGAGCCCAGGGCCTGAGTAGAACTCCAGCTGTAAGAGAGTCTTAAAAAGGGGCTTTTTGAATTTCCAGCCTCCATGTACAGGAGGATATGCTAGAATGGGAGTAGAGTATGTATCAAATAAGCCAATCTGCAGTATCTGCTGCATGCATTCACCATACAATAAATGAGTTTGCTTCTCTCGTGGATAATAACTGGATAATGAGGCCATATAGGGATTCGATTATGACTGTGGGTCCTGCACGGAGACCACTAAGGTCCAAATCACATCTCAGACACTACTTGTACGATCTTGGGCAGTCATGTATTACTTCTATGCATTTTGTCTATAAAGGGGATGTTTGTAATTCTTAATTCCCCAATTTAATGTAAAGGTTAAGCATATTAAAATGTAAAGTGCTTGGAACACCGCCTACTACACAAAGCGCTTAATAAATGTTAGTTACAATCATTTCTAGGTTTTTAAGTTTTTAAAACTCATGTAAGCTTAATAAGATTTATGTGCTTCTTTACCAGAAGACAGTGTATATGGATTGCAATAAACGAAACATATGATATTTGCAAAGTACCAAGGAGAAACCTCTCCCTAGACTTCCAGACAGCTTGCCTTTGCAATGTTATTATGAAAGAATGGAAAAACATATGTCATTGACCTGTCTCAAATTAGATAATTGCCACAGCCTATTATTGCTGTTGAAAGGGAGGTAATCAAAGCTTTCAGATACCTTTCTTCTCCAAAGGAATTGCACAGTCCTGCCCAGGGATGTTTACTTTGAGTCTGAACAAAACTCTATTTCCAACCCTGGAAAAAACTACTAGAACTCGTATGGATAATAACAAAATGCTGTTTAATACTGTTTTGAGTCAATAATTTAAGGACAGTATGGACAACAGTAAAAACCACAAAAGCTTTAGACAACTCTTGGTATCCAGGAAACCGGAAATTTCCATCTCTGTACTAAAAGAAATGTACTTAGAGCCAGACCAAAGAAAATACCATCCCCTGATTTGGGCAAATACCTAAAACAGCTCCTCTTGCCATTTCTTGAGCATCTCTGAGAAAATTCTTTCACATAAGGTTTGGGAATCTGCCAAATTTAACCGACTGGCAAGTTCTGCAAACTGGTACTCTATGAAATCATTCTCTCTCCTCACACAAGGCATTGCAGTCCTGGAATAGCACTGTCAAGGACTGGCAGCTATTAATATGTGACGCGGTATGGCAGTGTCATTCAAGACATGGGCTTACATTCTCCCCCTTCCTGTGTGATCTCAGGGAGGTGAATAACTTCTCTGAATCCATTTTATCATCTGTGAAATGGGTGATAATAAGTATGCCTACCTCACTACATTGAGAACATTAAATGAGATAATGTAGTTTAGCATTAGTAACCATTAATGGTATGTATCATCACCATCACCAACATCACAAATTCCAAATTGGTCTAAGAATTAAATAATAATTTTTAATTAAAACATCTTTATGAGATGCAATTCTATTTTTTATCTGCCTTTGACAGGCTTCACTTTGTCAGTCTGTTCCATAACGTGGCAGTAAGCGTGAGCCATCCTTTGCATGTGACTTAACTCGGCCAGCAGACAGAGGAAGCCTTCATCCTGGCCCATCCACCCTTGCTCCCAACTTCTATTAATTCCACCTATTACAGTAAGTGTGGGAGCTCATCACACTTCCGGTTTATGCTGACTTTATGGACACATAAAATCCTTGGGTCTTTTTCTGAGGAGCTGCTCTTATTTCAAGGATCTCTTATTCCGTGGTTTTATGAGTGAATTTTAATTTTATCATAAATGCTACTTGATCAAAGAATTCTGCTTGGAGACCGCTTTGATTTGGCGTGTATGATTTATGGGTCCAGACCATGTAGGTAAATAGGATAAACCAAATAAAGATGATTCCCATGGTATTTAAAATCCAATTATCTATCTGTCTCCTCCACCAGACTATTAGCTATATTAAGCTCAAGTCTGAGTCCTGATCGTCTATTTAACTTTTGGCCAAAAGTGTGCACTGAATACATGCTAAACTGCTAACCTCTATACAGTGAAGTATTGGTTTCTTTCCGTTGTTTTTACCAACCATGCACAAGACAAACTGATAGATTTGTGAACCCTGCATCAATCTCTTCATAACGCAGTATTTCAAATGATGCAGTGCCAAGGCACACATCTGGTTTACAACCAACGTTTCATTTCAATGCAATCTTGGAGCTGCCTGGAGGATGTAATACATATCATCGATAACACATTTCCAAATTAATTCAGCATGTATATTTAGATGTAAATAAACTAATGATATTAACTATGTAAAATGCATGGAATTTTTACATGGAGAAATTTCAAAACGTCTTTCGTGCTATAACCTAATTAAAATACTGATCAACAGTGTTCTTGCCTCGTTACACAAGCAACTCAAGGAATGGCAACTGCTTTTATGATCATTTATTAGTATCAATGGGAAAACATTATTTCCATTCAAATAGATACCTTGAAATGAAGTGAGCATACTCTCAAGAGATACGGTTATCAATCTTTCCTTCCCCATATTCTTCAAGTCTCCCACTTCCCCACCCTTGGAGGCAACTGGGGCGGGATGGGGGGGGGGGGTGTGGACAGGGGAAAAGAGCTGTAAAGTTCCTCCTTCCAGGTAAACCCAGTATTCTTCCTCCCCAGAGTCACCGTAGATGCACAAAAACAGAGTAGCTAAGAGCAAAGACTTTGGACACTACCTGTCAGAGCTTCAGACCATTTCCTTCCACCTACATGGGTAAGTTATTTAATCAAATTAGCCTTAGTTTCCTTATGTATAAGTTGGTGATTACCCAACTTCCAGGACGAGCATAAAAATGTACTGGGCCTAAATTACAGAGTCTAGCACAGTGCTCAGTATGGAATGCACTCTCAGAGCCCTCAACCCCAAGCTCCCAACCACAAAACAAAACAAAACAAAACAAAACAAAACAAAACAAAACAAAACAAAACATCCACTGTGGTTCGCAGACTTGGACAGGAGAATCTGGAGTACAGGAGAAAATACCAGATTGCTGGGACCCTCTGGCAGTGCTGGGATGAGAGGCAAGAGTGCTGTATTCACACTCACACTTCACATGAAAAAGGAGGCCAAGGTCCCAGCAAGTGCACAGATGCTGTTGGGGAGGCCTGAGCCTGGGCCAGTCTGGCAAGCAGGGCTAGATCAATGTTACATGACAGCATTCAAGTAATGGAAACATTATCAGGATTTCTATTTGAAGGATTTACAATCAACGTAAAAAATCAGCAATAAGTAAATATGTGGTGCATTCTACCTTTAAATCAGAATGCTGTCTATCAAACTCGGGGAGGTAGCTTAGTAAACAAAGACAGAAAATGCAATTACAGACTTCTGTAAAGACTCACAAACTAACAAAGCTGGAAGGGACTTTCAATTTCATTTCAAGGGAATGGTTTAATTTTACCATAAAAAAAACAAAGTGTCCAGAGAGAATATGACTAGACCAAGGACACAGATTACTACAGAAGCAGGATTTAAGGCTGGGTCTCCTGATTCTGAGTGAGTTAAAGTCTAGTTCTCATACATTATTCTCCAGACAGTGATATCACATCGACAGGTAAGCTTCACATAGAAACCATAAGAACAAAGAGAAAATCATTTGAGGGAAGCTCATAATTTAGAAAGAAATGTCTGGATTGTTGTTCATTAATTTTACTTCAGCTAAGAGATTAAAATTAGTAATCATTTCACACATCTATATGCCACCTGGAGTTGTGGCATGACTAGAGATATATTTAGGCTACTGAAATACTGAATGGTAAGGAACATCAGGTGAATTTTTGAACTAAAAGCTTGTCTTAAACCGAATGTCACTATAAAAAAATGCAGTAATACAGAATATTCTATAGTAAGGAACATTTCTTCCTGAACGAATCAACCCTGATGATTTCATGGAAACTTCAGATGAATATATTATGAGGCAATGTGAATGAGAGAGAGAAATCTCATTCAGGTCAACAGTACACATGACGTGAACAGTACAGATGAATCCGGTTTGTTTGGATCCCACATCTGAGAATGGTCAAGGAGCTTACAGAGGGGGCCTGACAGCCATTATGGAACTGTTCTCTTGGTGTGTGCTATTCTGCCCCTCCTTGCCTCATTAAGAATTTGCCATTACCCTCTCCTTGACGTGCAATCAATTGTTCCTCTCCACACACTTCCTTTTCCCTTGCCTCAAACATACCTAAATCTTTCCAATCTAAAGACTTTCTTCTTCCTTGATCCTGAGTCCACCTCATGACCCACTTTCTCTCTCCTACTTACCACATTCTAATTTAATTATGTAAATCTCTACTGTCTCTATTTCCATCCCTCTCCCTCACACATACACTGAGAGCACTATTGTTCTTGCCCCATTATTACAAACTATTTTCCTATACCACCAATAACTAAAATTCTAACTTCTATACCTAATAGCTTATATTTAGTTCTAATTCTGTTGGAACTCTTCATTTTGTAGCTATTCATTCTTTATGGAAACTCTCTCGTCTTTAAAATTATGCATTGGTGGGGCAGCTGGGTGGCTCAGTCAGTTAAGCCTCTGACTTCAACTCAGATCATGATCTCACAGTTTGTGAGTTTGAGCCCTGCATCAGGCTCTGTGCTAACAGCGCGGGGCCTGGAGCCTGCTTCAGATTCTATCTCCCTCTTTTCTGACCCCTCACCCCTTCTCGCTCTCTCTCAAAAATAATAAACATTTGGGGTGGCTCAGTCAGTTGGGCATCCGACTTCGGCTCAGGTCATGATCTTCCAGTTCACAAGTTCAAGCCCCACGTTGGACTCTGTGCTGACAGCTCAGAGACCGGACCCTGCTTTGGATTCTGTGTCTCTTTCTCTCTCTGCCCCTCCCCTGCTCATGCTCTATCTCTCTCAGAAATAAATACATTTTAAAAAACTTTTAAATAAACATTATCATGTATCTGATAAAGACCTGCATGTAGGATATATATATATATATATATATATATATATATATACATATATATCTACAATTCAATAATGAAGAATCAAATAACTCAATTAAAATATGGGAAAAGGATCTGAATGGTATTTTTCCAAAGACGTAGCCAATAAGCATATAAAAAATGCTTAATATCGACATCATTAATCATTAGGGAGGTACAATTCAAAACCACAGAGGTACTACTCATACCCAATAAAGATGGTTATATGCAAAAGGCACATAACAACAAATGTGAACAAAAATATGGAGAAATTAGAACACTCACACACTGCTGGTGGGAATATAAAATGATGTAGTCACTTTGAAAAATAGCCTGTCAGTTCCTCAGGAAATAAAATGCAGACCTACCATATGACCCAGCAATTCCAGTCCTAATTATATATGATGATAAATGAAAATAATGTCCACACAAAAACTTGTGCATGTGTGTTCATAGCAGTATTATTTAAACAAAAGATGGAAACAACCCATGTTCATCAACTGATAAATGGATAATTTATATCCATATCTATATCTATCCATATATATATAAATACAGTCTATATTCATACACAGTATATCTATTCAATGGAATATTATTTGGAAGGATTTGGAATAATGAAAAGGAGTACTGAGGCTGCTTACAACATGGATAAACCTTGAAAGCATTATGTGAAGTGAAAGAAGCCAGTTACAAAAGATCATATATTAGACGGTGCCATTTATATGAAATGTCTAGAATAGGCAAATTCATGAACACAGAAAGTAGATCAGTGCTTGCAGATGGCTAATGACGAGTTAGGAAAGGGAAGGAATGGGGAATGACTGCTAATGGGTATGGGGTTTCTTTTGGTGGTGATGAAAGTCTTCTATTGGTTGTGGTGATGGCTGCACATCTCTGAATATACCAAAAGGTACTGAATTCTGTATTTTAAATGAGTGTATACATGACATATGAATTCTATTTCAACACAGCTGTTATATATGTTTTTAAATAACATGAAAACCAGAATGGGCAGGAATGGCCTCCAGCAGCACACATTACTCTTAGTTTTAAACATTAAGGAGTAAGAATTATTGTTTTTAATTTGTATACCCCCCAAAAAAATTGGTCCAAAGTTTACATCAATTGGATGCCACAGATAACAGAAAAAGTGTGATCCTATATGCTGATAATTACATCCTTCTGTCAAAAAGCAACTTTAAAAAACAGTTGGAACTGTTAAATATTATCAGAAAGATCTCTGCGTAACAATTATATTCAAAGTCCTTATTTTTGGCGATCACACTATAACTCCAGATTCCAAAGAGACGGTTTTATACCATCTGTTCTCAAATTGGAGCTTGCATCAGAATCACCTGGAGGGCTTGATAAAATGCAGACTGCTATATCCCAACCCCAGAATTTCTGATTCACTAAGATTAGGGTGGAGCCTCTAACAAAGTCACAGCTGATGCTCATTCTGCTAACCCAGGGACCACACTTTAAGAACCACACAGTATTCTATACTAGGGACACCTGGGTGGCTCAGTTGGTTAACTGTCAGACTTCAGCTCAGATCACTATCTCACAATTTGTGGGTTTGAGCCCCGTGTCAAGCTCTAAACTGACAGCTCAGAGCCTGCAGCCTGCTTCCAATTCCGTGTCTCCCTCTCTCTCTGCCCCTCCCTGCTCTCATTCTCTCTCCCTTTCTCTCAAAAATAAATGGACATTAAAAAATTTTTTTAAAAAAAGAACCACTCGGTATTCTAATCTATTTAGTTTACCTTGGTTTTATTAATGATTAATTTATCCTGATAAGCTCAAAGAGAGTTATATTCAAAAATCTAACCTGTGCCATGAGCCATATGGTAGATTAGAACTGCCACAGTACAAGGACTGCTTGATTGTAGAAAGCTATTGCACAAGACTGTAGTATACCCAATGGTATACTACATTACCCAATGGTACCCAATGGTACCCAACTCTTAGCTTGAAATATATAGCGAGACCTAGGCCAGGGTAGCAGGTACAGAATTGGAATGTCACAAAGAAAGCCACAGGTAAATCAGACTATTGCCACAGAATAGGAAGAGGAATCAATAAAGTTTTGCTCCTGGAGCCAATGAGATGACAGCCACTAGGGCATCAACGCATCCTAACTGGCCTTCAGTTCCTGAACCACATTCTCAATTTTATGTGGCCCAATGGTACAGCTGTCCTGTGTTCCCCTGACACTTTCTTGTACTGCTGTTTCTACAGTACAGAAAGCTTGACTGTGTGCCTGAGATACATGTCCTCATTATTCTAAAGTTATTCCTACAATAACCTGTCCCTACTTAAGATAGACTTGAGTGGGTAGCTTCTTGAAAGTCCAATGAACAAATTTCCAAAAAGATTTTAACAAGATAGGGTTGATGGGCTAGCTCTAACAAGATGATGCTTGATATAGATATGTGCTCATTATGGAATTCGAGCTCATATTTGATATCCACATGATAAAATTGACAAAAACAAGACAAAAATGATTCCTCTTGTACTTACAGGAATATACAGCCAGAAGAAGAAGAAGAAGAAGAAGAAGAAGAAGAAGAAGAAGAAGAAGAAGAAGAAGAAGGAGGTGGTGGCGGCGGCGGCGGTGGTGGTGGTGGTAACAACAGTCTCATACTGTGCTAGGTCAAACCAAACCTGGTTTTTGTGTTAATGTCATATTTTCAACAGAATCAAAGACAAACTAAGGCATGTCCAGACTAGAGTAGGAGGGTCTAGAAATCATGTAACTAAATCAAGGTTAAAAGAATCAACAGGTTTAATTTGGGAAACTTTCAAGAAAGGGAGATGAGGGGAAGAAGATAACTCTTACCTAATAATTTTAGAGCTCTCCCAAATAACACCAACTACAAGAAAGAAAATAAGATTCTACAGTCTAATTTCGAAAACCCAGATTATTGTATCTTCCTCTTAAATATCTCCAGTATAGATCAGAATAGAGAACACTGCATGCCATGCAGTAAATGCTCAATAAAGATTTATTGAATGAATCAGCCCAATAAAGAATTTGTGGTACAGGGGTGCCTGGGTGGCTCAGTCAGCTGAGCGTCCGACTTCGGCTTAGGTCATGATCTCACTGTTTGTGGGTTTGAGCCCCGCATTGGGGTCTGTGCTGACAGCTCGGAGCCTGGAGCCTGCTTCTGATTCTGTGTCTCCCTCTCTCTGCCCCTCCCCCACTCATGCTCTGATTCTCTCACTCTCAAAAATGAATGTTTAAAAAAATTACAAAAAAAAAAGAATTTGTGGTACTGAAATTAAGTAATCTGTTTGAATTACTGCTTCCCCAAAATACTTGATTATGGTCCCCCCCCACCTTTCCTCATCATACCTGTTAACATATACTATGAAATCAGTAGTCTTTAGAAGACATTTAGGAAAATGTTCTTTTAGAAATAGTATGTATAGAGTTTGCCAAAATAAAAATTTTTAAAAAGTGGTAACTAAAGTAGTAGCCTTAGATCCAATGTAAAAGAAACCTTGTAACAGTTAGAGAAGCTCAAGACCGTAAGAAAGTCTGAGAACTCATAGGAAGGGTTTTGAGGAAAGGCTGGGTTGCTACTTGTAGGAATTTCTATAGATGGGATTCATGGTTTGGGTAATTAATCAAACTGGATGAGGAGTTCCCAGATTCTTAAATCTATAGAAGCACAAATTTGAAAATTAAAATTGGACTTTTGGGCTGAACACTTCTGATTTTATCAATCAGGGACAGTAATTACTGTTTATTATTACCTTCATCTCATAAAAGAAAGACCATTTAAAAATTTTTTAAGGTTTATTTATTTTTGAAGGAGAGAAAGACAGATTGTGAGTGGGGGAGGGGCAGAGAGAGAGGGAGACACAGAATCTGAAGCAGGCTCCAGGCTCTGAGCGGTCAGTACAGAGCCCGACGCGGGGCTTGAACCCACAAACCGCGATATTATGGCCTGAGCCAAAGTCAGACACTTAACTGACTGAGCCACCCAGGCGCCCCAAGAAAGACCATTTTAATACCAAGTAATCATACTTTATTATTTCAGACTAAAGAAAAAAATTGAGCAAAATCAGACCAATATTTTTTTCTCTTTTATGTTTTAACAGGATGCTTTGCTATTGACTGGCTCTTGTCCATGAAGCTCAACTTTGTAACCAATGCCCTCTGTGACCTCACAGCTTCCTTCCAGATAATATTCTATGATTTTGGGCACATATCCTGTCAATGTCAGCCAATAATTTATAATGATGAGGAGACAAGATTACAAGACAGAGCAGAAGATGACAGAACATGGATCTGAGGAAATTTCTCTAAAGTACAGAGGTTAAAAATCAACACTACAGAATAGGAACAGGGCTGTTTTATTTTCTTAGATACCAGGAAAGCTCTCACCTTAGCTCAAGTGAGCCAGACCTCTAATCCAGTGCTGAAAATATATCCACCAAACTCTTCAGTGCCCAGTGACAAATGTCTGCATAATTTAGACCCAGACTAACCTTATGGCAGTCAAATCACATCATCTCCATTCTCATGGAAGATCTTTTTTTCTTTAATCCAAATCTTCCCACCGGTAAGATATACATACACTCCCCATTACAATGCCTGGGCTGGGAAATCAGACTGAGTGGTCTGGTGAATGTTCAGCCACTCATGAGTGCAAAGCACCTGCTGAGTACCAGGTGCCAACAACATGTGGGATGACCTCATCCCTGTCCCAGTAGGTGGCTGTCAAGACACATTCTAACTAGGAACCTGAAATTTCCTGTATCTCATCACACATTTTCTGTTAACAGCTATAACTCAATGCTGACCTTCAATCGATCACATTTACAACCTGCCAAATGTAATAAGCATTTTATACGTCTGTTTTATTCTCCAAACACCAAACTTGAAAAAAACATGGAAGGATATCAAGAGAATTCTCACTTCAAGAAAATTACTTTCTCTTATTCAGTTTATAAGAACTTAAAAGTAATAAACATAATGAATGCTCTCACCATGCAAGAAAATTAATAGATGCCTTTTAAATATTTTCATACGATCATCTTTACAGTCACTTCAAATACCAAGCTAGTTTTCCATTAAAACACTAAAAAGAAAAAAAAGAGAGAGAGAGAGAGGGGTAAGCCAGAAAAACAGACTCTTAACTATAGAGAATAAACTGGGGGGTTGCTGGAGGGGCGGTGGGAAGGGGGGAGCCGCTAACCGGGCGATGGGCATTAAGGGGGGCACTTGTGATGAGCTCTGGGTGTTATACATAAGTGATGAATCACTAAATTCTACTCCTGAAACTAATATTACACTATATGCTAACTAACTAGAATTTGAATAAAAACTTGAAAAATATTTTTAAAAAACGCTAAAAAGAATATTATAGATTGAAAGGATCATCAAAATTTCAGTGAGCCTGATTCTAGGCAATTTCTGTATCTGAATGCAACTGTACGGTATTCTGAAAACCTCAGGGAAAATGTCTAAGTGAAAATGCACCCCAGGACACCACTTAGTTTGAATTTCAACTTTGTCTGTCATACTCATGAAAGCACTTTGTATCAGTAATCTAAAACCAAAGAGTAGTTAACCTAATCTAATTTTTTTGTCAAATGTTGGAGTAAAACCAATTTTCAATTACAGCAGGAATCCACGAAGCCAGTGTGCATCAAGCTGCAAAACCATCTGGAACAATAACAGCCCTCCTACATGAAATTTATCAGTCAGAAAAGATGGTAAATGTCGCCAAACTTGAGCTTTCCACCACAAGCTCCCAGCTGCAACAGGGAGACCTGGTGTACCTGGCTCTTTCGGGAGAGGTCGCTCTGTCTCTGCTGCCATGGCTGGGCTGCTCTGAATACTGATTTAGCACTGAAGTTATAAATTCAAGCCCCGTTCTATCTACGCAGACCCAGATAAAAGGAAGATTTTCACTTGAGTTCAACTTGGTATCTATAATTAATAGTTTGAACTCACCAAATATCACTTATGTGACCTTTATAAATGTGAATGTGAGAACATTGGACTTTCCAAATTCTGAGGAATCAAAACACACCAAAAGGCTCAGGCCTACTTATTATGAAATACAAATATTCATATTACTTGGGAGTAGCATTAACAAACAGCACTGAGCAATGAACTGATTTTGTCCATAACAAAATAGGAGTTTGCTGAAACACCAGTAGGAAAACTTTAATATTATCTGATAAAGAAAGTGAAATTATTGAAAAAAAAAAAAGAAAGAAAGGCATGAGTGTTATACGTGACTAAAACCAAATAGCAAAAGAGAAGTAATTATAACCCTGTAGAGAGGCTTTCTGGACAACACATGGTAATGATACATCCAAGGAAGAAGGATAGATTAGCCATGCCTCCTTACACAGGCAGGGGCTTGCCTAGGTCAAATAAAAGAAGAATTACTATAAGCTTGTAAGGCCATTTTAACCCAATGTAGGCAATAAAGTCACTTCTAAGCTTTCTCAATTACTGACTCTATAACCCATAGTGTCAAATGAAGGTGGCAGATATCCGTGAATGATTTCTTCTGTGATCTGGATCATGTACCATTGAGAATTAATATCTTGGATTGGAGCCGGTTTGAAATAATTCTGCTCCACCAGAAGTTCCAGACTTTTTCATTTTATAGTCCAATTAAATTAAAACACACACACACACACACACACACACACACACACACACAAGATGGAAGAGGAGAGGGATCGATGTTGTGGTTCCAACTTTTATTTTGCCAAGTAAAGACATAAAGAGAAATAATCTAACTTCTCTCTATAATCAGTACCATAAAAGAAACTATATTTTATCACCAAAGGTGTATAAAGGTAATAGTCTTAGAATAAAGGTGATTTTTTTTTCCAAGGAAGAACTCATGGGAGTTTTATGGCAGTATTCTCTCTAAAACACGTGTTAGCACTTGGACAGATGTTGTTTATATCTGGCCCCTTGTGAAAACCACACACATATTAAACAACCAGTACAGAAGAGACATTTCACTGCTTAATACATTTTTATGTTTATATATTGAAATTAGCCTTAAGTTTGTGGTGGTGAGAAATTTAAAAATAAATGTGAAATATAAGTTGGATAATTGATAATACATTCTCAATTTCCACAATTTATAAAAACGTTCATCGATCTCTGTAAAACTCCTTAATGGAAGACAGAATATTTCTATTGATGAAATATCTTTTATATCATGCCCCTAATTATTCAGAAATATCGTTTGTTGAATCTTTTCAAATGGATGATAATGAGACACAGGCTATATTCATGAAAAAGGTTTTTCATTAACTTACTTTTTTTCTTTCATTATTACATCTTATTAATCATATCTGCAGAGTATATTAAGAATACAATATGAATTGCTTTCATAAAATCTGAAGATCACAGAGAGGTCTTTTTGAAATAGAAATAAGATCAAGACTCTGCTCCCAACACTCAATTCTTCCCATTACTGAATTTCACTGAATTTATGTTTTATATGAATTTTCACCTGTAATCTGGTCAGTGAGGGCAAAGTTTCCTATCTTATCACATCTAGAATATAATCCAGTCTTCCTCATGCTCAGCATGTCCCCCTGATACCTCTATCAGCTCAGTTCCTGGGACTCTCCCCTCTACTGCCTGTTTCTAGCAAACTAGTTTCCTTGATGTTTCCTCAAATACAACAGGGACATGTTACTCTTACAGCCTCTGCCCTTCCTGTTTCTCTGCCTGAAATGGTTTTCTGCTAGGACTTCTATTGGTTATTCCCTCTCTGCTTAAATGTTGTCACCCTGTCCAAGAGGCTTTTCTTGACCAATTCCCCACTCCCCACCATCACTCTTTTTACTCTGGTTGGTTATCCTTCAAAATATTTGTCACTATCAAGTATTACAAAACATATTTGTTTATTCTGTTTATGTCTGTCTTCAGCACTAGAATATAAGCTTAATGAGAGTAGGGACTTCTGTTGCGTTTATCATCCTATTCTATCCACAGCATTGAAAACTGCATCTTGTAGGCACTCAAAAATGTTTGTTGAATGAAGCCACAAATGAATATAAATGTAAGAAAATATTTTCTAATTTACATAAAAGTAATGTACTGCTGGTCTAGATCAAATTAAACTCGACTAATCTATCTCTCTAACTGCACAGGTATTATTGTTAAATTCCTGTGAAACTTGTAACAACAAAACTATTCTTTAAAAAAAGAACATAAAACCAAGTATAAATGAATACATCTGTTTTAGTGACTGTCCAATTGAGTTGAAAAATGTTTTTTCTTAACTACACTGCAATAGTTTTAAAATCAAGGTAAACTCTCTTCACAATCTTAAAAACAAATCAAAAATAAATCCAATAAGCAAACAAACAAGACAATGGGGGATATATACCAGGATGACACAGTCATTGAAAATTTTATACACCAATGGCAAAGGATGTTTAAGATTACAAAATTTAATTTTGATCATGCTAAAAAAACATACCTTAGCCTACATAACTTTTAATAACTAAAACTATTTCATAGACCATTCAGTGCCCTTTATCTTAATTATTCAAGTCCAAAAGGGCTGGTGTTTCATAACTCTAGTCTTCAGGGTTGAAATGGACTGCCCAGTTTTATGTTAAATTTTCTATGGCCTAAGGAAATATTGCCATGATAATTTACTCTAGTTCTTTTACAAGAAAGTACATTATGATTCCCCTGGGAATGATGAAAAGACATATTTCAAAGCATGTACATAGACCTGGATGATATTCAAAAGGAAAATCATATGGCCCATTATCAAGCCCTGAAGAGCACTTGGCTTTAGTGTAAACATATTTTCTCAATACTGACTGTGAATTGCTGATAATCAATCACCTGTTTCTAATGACTTGTGACCAATGGCAAGTTTGGGAAGGAGGCCTGGTCAAGGTCACAGGTATAGGCTTTGGCCAGAGAAGACAGTAGAACTAATTGGTCTCTGTGGGAAGTGAACCTGCAACCTCAAATTCCTTAACTTCACAGGATAACAAACTCCTCTAAGCTGGCCAAGATTTACCAATTTTCTTCAAAATGTGATTTGTGTCTAGTTGGCACTAATGTTTAAGAACAAACAAAAATATTCTGTTTAACTAATTATTTGGTTATTCAAGGAGAAAGGATTTGAAGCTGATATATGGAAAAAAGTATCCAGGTTTCCTATAAATGTTTAATTTTTAAATTTTTTTTAACGTTTATTTATTTTTGAGACAGAGAGAGACAGAGCATGAACAGGGGAGGGGCAGAGAGAGAGGGAGACACAGAATCTGAAACAGGCTCCAGGCTCTGAGCTGTCAGCACAGAGCCCGACGCAGGGCTTGAACTCACAGACCGTGAGATCATGACCCGAGCCGAAGTCGGACGCTTAACCGACCAAGCCACCCAGGCGCCCCTAAATGTTTAATTTTTAAAAAGCCATTTCTGAAGGCACACAGCTCAAAGCCAAACATGATCAGGGATACTAAAATATAATGTGTTTACTTAAAGTGTCAAGCCAAAATCAAAATAGGATTAATCACATTAATAATGAAGAGATTTCTTTTAAATTTTTAAAATTTTTATTTTAGAGACAGAGAGTGTGTGAGCAGGGGAGAGGGGCAGAGGAACACAGAGAGAGACTCTCAAGCAGGCTCCATGCTCAGCACAGAGACTGACATTGGGCTTGATCCCACGACCCTGGGATCATGACCTAAGCCGAAATCAAAAGTCAGCTGCTCAACCGACTGAACCACCCAGGCACCCCAATAATGGAATTTCTATTTGAAAAGGTATATTATGAATAGAAAGAGATACTGAAATTATTCAGAATTTGGTAAACTGACTTCCATCCAATTGTGATTTTGGAAACATATTTTTATCCCTCTTGAATTTTCATTTTGGCTCTTTTATTCTCTCTTCTCATTCTCTCCTACTTCATTTGCTCTTTATTCTCTCCTAAACTCAAATTACTCTTCTGTGTTCTGGATCTACTTTTTTACAAGCTGAACATTCCCACTTACATGAGGATTCCTAAATTTTAGGCTCTAAAACATACTCTCTCTTTCCAGCATCTTAACATAATAGTTATTCATTCAATGCACTTACCATCCTGGGAAATACAGTATCTTACCACCTAAGCTTTTCCTATCACTCAGAAAGCCCCGTCTTTTTTTCAATTAGAAATATTAGCTTTATATTTATGTCTAACCTTCTCTCTCTCTCTTCCAATAATAAACTGTTGACAATTCTGACTTTTACCATTTACTATACAACTCAGGGTAAAAACTTCCCTTTGCAGTCTTTCTACTTATCCACATTTTTCCCACTGTGGGTTTTGATCCCTTCAAAAAGAGAAGATTCACGTATCTATTTCCTCTGCCATTACTGCCCCTGAGAGGCTGCCATTTAACAGTGTAGGAAAAGTGGTTCACGGAATAGCAGTTAAGGCAACCTTTGAGAAAAGACTCTGATTTTCCTCTGTCCTTAATATAGATAGAATGCCTCTGTCTCTCCAGAATCTTTTTTTCTTTCCTCCTAAATGCAGGTACCAAAGAATGTTACCGAGTGATTCACTTCTTCATTTATTCTTTGTTTTTTTTTAATGTTTATTTATTTTTGAGAGAGACAGAGACAGAGCTTGAGCAGGGGAGGGGCGGAGAGAGAGGGAGACATAGAATCCGAAGCAGCTCCAGGCTCCGAGCTGTCAGCACAGAGCCCGACGTGGGGCTTGAACTCACGGACCATGAGATCATGACCAACCGACTGAGTCACCCAGGCACCCCTTTTCTTCATTTATTCTTTAAAGAAGAACTTAAATTAAAACATTATAATGCAAATAATCTGCCAAAGAAAAGCATATACACTTCTAATTTTGCATCTTTCTCATTTCTAGGATTCTAACACACTATTACTTTTGGATAAAGAAGGTAAATCAAATTAGTTTTCATCTCCTACCAGAGTTTTATTGAACTTACCAACCTTCATAATAGCGTTTTACACTATAAACATATCCAATGAAGACCATTTACCACTTCTAAATTTGGTCAATACATCAATAACTCACACAACCCAGACTTTGCTATATTTTCAATCTATGAGCATCCATGATGGAATGTTTGTTGACTTTTGATAAAATCCTATTAATCAGCTGTAAGTAAATATTTCCTTGACAATTAGCATATTTTCAATGTTTATGGGGGATTTTAGCATACATGACAGCTAATTTTCTAAAGTAAAAAAAAGAGATGAGTTGATAAGATACTTTCTCAGAAAGTATATATATTTTCTCCATAGCCTTGATGTCTGCAATCCAAGGAGCTACAACAGCATAGGGCCTCACCAGGTGCCCTGGATGACACAGTGCCTTGTGACCCAGCAGTATTTGAATAATTTTCCTCATGACAGAAGTATTTACAATAGTAAAAAGTGAAAATTAGAAAACACACAAAGGTCCAATCCAGATGAATGAAATAAATAACATTACTACCATACAATGTCACTCAGCCTTTACATGTGATGATGTCATTCTATCTCTATCAGAGAGATGACCCTAGAATTATACATTGAAAACAGAAGATGGCAAAATATCACGCATGGTTTGAGTTGTTTTGCAAAAATATGTGAGTATATATAGAAAAGAAGATACCTCAGCATTTTTAACAGTGGCTTTCTAGGTATGGTAGGGTTTTGGTCATTTTTTATTTCTGCTTTATACTTTTCTATAGTGTTTGACTGTTTGTAATCAGCATACTGCTTTATTTTTAGGAGTAAATGTGAGAGATGTACAGCATTCCTGAAAAATAAGCCATCTCTTCCCATGCAGGAAAAATACATATCCATTTTATTTCCCCAAACACCCTGGCCATACCTTTCAGAAAACTTACCACATTAAATCAGTTATTTGATTATTCTGTCTTGTTGGCTAAGAGATGAGCTCCTATAAGAAGAGTCGTTCCTTTTTACTAAGACTGCATCTCTGTATTCAGCACGGGGAATGGCACGTTACTGATGCTCAATGGATTTTGAGTGGCTAGTTGGCTTTTTTACTTTCATTCATCCAGTGTCTTCTTTCTCCCATACATGGCTCTGGTTCAATTACCTTCACCTCTGCCAGGTGCCACAGTCTTTAAGATACTGTGAACAAAAGCTGAAATGTGCTCAGGCATCACGACAAAAACCAACTTGGGGTCAAAAAGATGGCATTTTGCAAAATCAGTTAAGACATACTAGGATCTCTCTCTCTCTGAATACTGGTTAACATATGTAACCATAACACTAATATAATGGGAGCTAAGGGAGCAGTAGAGCCAGGGGGAGTCGAACGTACTTGATTTAGTAATGGAGGGTTTCTATGAGATGGGCAATTGAAGAGCCATGTTGGTTGAATTATAGCAAAGTGCTGATACCTTTCTGTTGTGCCTGTTTTGTATCAAGAGGAAAACGTGACAATTCCTAGCCTGTAACATGACTAGTGGGACTAAGATTTATATTGTGTAGTTTAGGTAGTTCATCTTACATAATTTTGGAGATTCACCTAAGTTTCTAAGAACAACAACCTTTTCACCTCCTCTAGGAAATTAGGGGGCTCATCTACTGCCTCCACATTCTACCCTCAATACTATTCTAATCCCTGATAGTGTTTCCAGGTGTAGAGATACACTTCCTTCCAGGAGAGGCTCCAGGATGTCTATATTTGAGGAAATAAGGGGGAAAATTCTGGTTGGAAATGGGAACTAGGGCACTCACCTCGAAACTACACACACACATAGCAAGGGTACTGCTTTACTCAGATAGTATTGGTTTTTATATGGGTAGTTCAGCAGCTAGGAGTACCAACTAGCTGCCTGAATGCATATCCTAATTTTGCTATTTAGTGGCTGTGGCATACTGGGTACCTTTCCTAACTTTCAGTGCCTATATTTTCCACTTGTGGAAACGCAAATAGCTACTACATCTCTAATAAGGTTGTGTGAGGAGTATGTGGGTCAATATCCAAACAGTCTCTAAAAAAGGGCCTGGCACATGGTAAATGCCATGTAAATGTTCACTTTTGATAATATTTACTTAGCTTTCATGTCATAAAAATTTTGTTTCGAAATGAATGTTTTATTTTTTTTTTTAATTTTTTTTTCAACGTTTTTTTTTTTTTTATTTATTTTTGGGACAGAGAGAGACAGAGCATGAACGGGGGAGGGGCAGAGAGAGAGGGAGACACAGAATCGGAAACAGGCTCCAGGCTCCGAGCCATCAGCCCAGAGCCCGACGCGGGGCTCGAACTCATGGACCGCGAGATCGTGACCTGACTGATGTCGGACGCTTAACCGACTGCGCCACCCAGGCGCCCCTCGAAATGAATGTTTTAAAATGTTATATATATGCCCATATAATTATATATACACATATATTATATATATATATATATATTATATTAATCTTATAAAAACATAAAAAAACAGGTTGAAGATGCTTATCAGGGAAGAAGCACAGAGAGTCCTTTCAAATACCCCTCGGTATCACACCATTCCCCTCTTTGTGCTATAGACACAGGAGGACTCTTTTTCAATTCTCTGTGCCTCTTCATGTCTCCTGTTAATTACCACTGCTACCAGAAACAATTCTTTCCCTCAGATCATAGCCTGGAACCTGTCGCCTGTCGTCTGTCACATGTCCATGGATGTCTGTAATTGATTTTGTACATCCCTTTGTCTCTATCTCAACCAACATCAACTCAATCATTGCCTCCCCCTGGAAATTATTTACTGAACAGGAAGATTCATGAAACATCTGTTGTATGTTACCATGTAATTCTTATAATCAATTCCTACTACTCTCCTCACCTGACTGGCATTGCATAGTTTCCTAGAAACTTGAGTATTTCCTAGATTGTATTTCTTTTTGAGATTCTATATGAAAGGGCCAAATTATTGAATATATATATTTTTTTCAAATGTCATACCCATAAGTCCTAGAGCAAGGAAGTTTCTTTTAATATGTAAAAAGGTAATTTTCTTACGCTACATATTTAAAAGCTGGGAGGATTGCTTGGATAGTGGTTAACATGAACGTATATTTTCTAAATTCTTAGGTTGTGTGCAGGGATCACAATTAGGCACCCCCATCCATTAAGCCTCAGAGTTAATTTTAAAACCAACACATGGATATGATTAGATATGTACAGTGTCAAGGTAGGCAGACCAAACTGTTCGCAGACTGAGGTGGGTTTTGACTATAAACTCTGCTAACATTAATAAGGTAGCTGAACAGAGGGGAGTCTGGCAGGAGCGGAACTCAAAAGAGGCACAGAGATGAAGACTGGCGTCTTACTCTAATTCCCAGCCATGAAGAAGCTGCCTTGAGAAACAGATGGAGGCGTCTGGCAGAGACAGCCTTACTGACAGACATATCCCGCCAGGTGTACTCTATCCTGAGTCCCTCAAACACCGGAAGCATCTAACTCTCCTTGCTCTGATTATGCGGTCATCGTCCAAGCCTCCGACTTAAGATTCCCATGTCGTTTTCCACAGTTCCAGGATGGACTGGTCAGGCCAAATCAAGCATCCGTAAAAGTTATGTATCTTCTTTTAAAGTAATAATCTGTGAGACAAGTTTATTTTCCAACGTCAGTATTTTCATGTCTTGGTTTCTAGATTTCAATAAAGAGAGCCAGACCGTGGGCTACAATAATTTCACTAAACGAATGTAATTAATGCCAAACTCCACACTGTTGTATGATGGGGTGACACTGGCAAAAGAGATGAAGAAGTCCCTGTAGGGAAATCTAATGTGGAACGTTCTGTGTAGCCAGAATTAAGGGTACTGTTGGATGAAAATATCCAAGAATTATTTCTATAAAATTTGTACCTTTGACATGGGAAGAATTCTAACAAATTTCAGATATATGAATTCTGTAAGATATCCCCACAACCAAAAGAAATGTTTTAGGATCAAAATATTTTCACCATTGAATTACCTATTCTGCATTTTTCACTCATTTGTACCTCATAAGTGTGTACAGCAGCTACTAAATTCTAAGAGGTGTGCTAGACAGTTGGGCTGGAAACACAACATACATTCTCTTTGTCTGGGCTGGAAACACACATACATTCACTGTGTTTTGTATGGCCTAACATCACACTGAAGAGATGGCCTCTGACCAAACCATTACATTACATCAGGTCAACTGTTAATTGAGGTACACACCAAGGACAGGTTCAAGTGTTTGCCCTGTCCTGATTCTGTGAACCAGGCCACACCACACCTATCTTGAGATATGACAATCACAGCTGTGTTTTAATCTCCTCCACCTTCTCCTCTTTCCCCTGTTCTCCTTTCTGTCCTCTCCCCTTCATCTTTCTCTTTCTTGTTTGGCATGCAGCCTGCTTTTGGAAGACTCACCTCCAACAAAATCATTTGTCAGGAGTATAATTTCCTTAAATAAATATGTCCTTAATATTTTCCAGGGGTTTGAAGGGCTTCACACATTCCACAGAATTTTTTTTTCCTTTTTTAAAATAAGGTTTTTTTAATGTTTATTTTATTTTTGAGAGAGAGAGAGAGAAACAGAGACAGAGCGTGAGCAGGGGAGGAGCAGAGAGAGAGGGAGACACAGAATCGGAAGCAGGCTCCAGGCTCTAAGCTGTCAGCACAGAGCCCAATGCGGCGCTCGAACTCACAAACTATGAGATCATGACCTGAGCCGAAGTCGGACGCTTAACCGACTGAGCCACCCAGGCACCCCTAATTCATTTTTTTTTTAAACTGAGATCTTTAGCACCCAGTAAAAATCCAAAGACATATTCTAGGGAGTCCATAAAAATTGGGTCCTTCAGAAAAACTACTCTCAATCTAAACCAGTTCTACCCTTTGCCCTGAAGAAATTGCTCACCTAATAAAAATAAATACATGGAGCTAAATTGCAGAAACCAGTCTGTAATGTAATGCTATTTATATTCCTGGCACAAACTGAAGACAACGATGAAATGGACTCCTATGAAAATGGACAGGATTACCAGGTTTTTCTTACATTCACATATTGAATACTGTATAATAACTGTATTACCTAATCTGTATTTTTATATATTATACAATCTGTATCTGTATTATATAATATTATATAATCTGTTTCTGTATTATTGTAATATCTGTATAATGTCACTTACTCAGCTCTTTATATTAAAAAAAAAAAGAATCCAAAGTTCAAAAAATTGGCTTCCAATTCATCCCTGCTAGTATTGCTCTTTGTTGCCATAGAAAAGTTGTTGATTATACGCCAAAAAAAAAAAAATTGCACACTTCTTATTTTAAATTACAAACAGCACTGAAACATGAACTAGAAGTCAAGATTATTCAGAATGCCAGTTATTTAGAGATGTGAATCCACGGGGGAATTTTCTCTTCCATAATGGAGTTCCATTCAGTTTAGTTTGGGTAGATATGTTGAACTAGGAGGCTTGAAGAAAAGCACTGATGAAAAAAGACCTATCCCACCCTTACAGCTGCCCTTACGGCCTGTTATTCCTGCTCCCGGGAACAGAACAGTAGCTAGGACCACTGAATGAGTATTTAATTCCTACTTAACTGTCCCCTAGGTATCGAGAAAGAAAGGTATGGTATGTTATTCGGATTCATAAAAGCCTTGAACTCTTTCCAGAGTCTGTAGATACCACAATGCTGAAAGTCTTAAAATTTTAACTCTAGGTAGCTCTCCTTACCTTAACACAGGACAACAATCTCTGGAAACCAGATTTTTCAGGTTCTTTTTCTGCTCCGGTTCTGACAATAAAACTTTCTCACAAAATATTGCTTCGTGCTATGCATGGATTTGGACTGTAGGTTAGAAAGTGATTCACTTACCATGATAAATTAGATACAGACATTGCAGCAGTTTACAGAGGAGTCTTGTGGAACAGTCTTCTCTAGATTTCAGAATAGGGAACGAGTAGGTCAAGTAGACAAGACCACCGGGAATTCACTGCTGGAATGATGCACTTCAAGTTTGAAATAACCTATAAAGAAAAGAAATAAAATGATATCTATAGTACCCAGTCTATATGACTTTTCACAAATGTATTTCACCCAGGTCAATAGTTTTGCCATGGTATAAGACACAGAAAAATACATTTTTCTTAAAATATAAGACATGTTATAAACCAAAGATAAAATTAAATCACCCATATGATAAGCTGAATGCTTTACCTTTAAAGTAAGTTTAAAGATGAATACAGTGTTCATTCCCTGAAGGAGAGAACACAGGGAAAGAACAGAATGTGCTTTTAGAGGCACCAATTTTTTTCTCCATATGGTTAATCAGTTATGCTCTCTAAATTAGTTTTATATCCTTGTGATAAAAGGATCAAAACAAAGATCCTAATTGGCCACTGCACACATAAAAAAAAAAAAAAAAAAAAAAAAACTCCCTGGCACAAATTATTATCATGTCCAAAACTGTAACAAAAAAATCATTCACTACTACCTCGGAGAAAATATGAATTCATACTGAGTAACTTGTGGGAGGTAAGCCTATACGTATTTACCTAACATTTCCACACACTTTTTATGAGTATCTACTCTATACTGTATCCCATGATCTGGAACCAAAATTTTCATAGGGTACAATTAAATCCATGGTACTATATTAATTAAGCAGTTTAGTTCAGGTCATTAATCCAGTACTGTTCAATTAAACAAACATTTAATGAGGATATACTATGTGCACGTATACTATCCTAGGTAGAGTTCAGGGATAGGGATGAATGACACATAAAGAAGGCATGTTTCTGCCTTCAAAGAATGTTTTATGTAAAAAATATGACTATAGGGGCACCTGGGTGACTATGTCGGTTAAGTGTCCGACTTCAGCTCAGGTCATGATCCCAAGGGCTCATGAGTTCAAGCCCAGCATCGGGCTCTGTGCTGACAGCTCAGAGCCTGGAGCCCACTTTGGATTCTGTGTCTCCCTTTCTCTCTGCCCCTCCTCTGCTCGTGCTCTTTCTCTCAAAAATAAACAAACATTAAAAAAATATGATTATAATAAACTGGAGTAAGTGTTCTAATAAAGATTTACACAGAGTATATGGGAACAAGAAGAGAAGCTTTCAGCCCCATCATCGGTATTTAGAAAAAAAAAAAAAACACCCAAACTCAGAGTGGCTTAGAAAAGACCATTGATATTTCTCTCTCCTATAGACAAATCTTGAGTCTTAAGAAGTCCAGGCAGTAACGGCAATTCCATAAACACCAGAGAAGGAGGCTTCCCTCTTGTCATTCTACCATTCTCAACCTGTGGTCCCCTTCACGTTCCAAGTGGCTGTGAGCTCCAGAGAGTACCGGTGTCCTGGTCAGCAAGAAGGAAGAAGGAAAGAGGGATGCTTCCTAAAATTTACACATGCCATTTCTGCTTGCATTTCATTGGCCAGAGCTTAGTCACTTGGCCACTCTTATTCTAAGGGAGATTGGCAAATGCAGCCATCATTCTAGGCAGCCACAAACCAAGGTCCCTATTAGAAAATGGGGATAAAAGTGGGTACGGAGAAAACTAGCATTGTCTGCCATTATGTTTGTGACTCAATGACCTTTACCCACAATATTTTATGGTTCTGTACTTACTACAAAGTGACAAACAGGGGACAGAGGTGAGGTGCAATAAGTCCATTGTTTGTTGGCAATTTTACATATTTTATATATAATTTTGAATATCAAACTTCTTCAGTTTTCTTAAATCCTTCATAGAACCAACAAACCATTTTGTGTGCCCTATTATTTATCAGACTCTAAGTACTAAGGATGCAAAAACTAATAAAATATGGTCTTTGCACATACAGAATTCACTAACATAGATGCCATCATGTAAAAAAATAAAACAAAGCAAAATGCACTCTGAAAATTGCTGTGTATTTACAAGGGCGTATGAGAAGCTACAGGGGGATAGAGAAAGACTAATTCTAATGGAGTCTAATTTTAATAGACCCCAGCTGCCAATTAAGTAAGCAGCTATAAAATCTGTATCCTAAATTATCTCCTTACATGCCAAAAGAGGTTTTCAAGTCTACCCTGCCATTGGTTAATTGTTAAAGCATATGGACTTACATCTATTAAGGACAGGGGAGCTCCAAATTCTGCTCCCAAAAATGGTAACTTCAAACTCTCAAGATCTGTATTATCTGATTCTTATCAAGAGTTCCATTACCAAAAAAAGGAAAAAACAATGTATGTAATATTGTCTGAGGTAATTCATTCTAGATAATCTAATTTTTTAAATGTTTATTTATTTATTTTTGAGAGAGAGCAAGAACATGCTGTGGGGCAGGGGCAGAGAGAGAGGGGAACAGGATCCCGAGCAGGCTCTGCACTGTCAGCACAGAGCCTGATGTGAAGCTCAAACTCAGTAACAATGAGATCATGATCTAAACCAAAATCAAGAGTCGGATGCTTATCCAACTGAGCCACCCAAGTGCCCCTAGATAATCTTAGTTCTTAATTCTTAATTCTATTTTAGAGAGCCGTGTATCTGGATGTCATTATTTTAATATGTAACCAAATTACTTTCACTGAATTATACTTTGGGGTTTTGCCAAGAGTTTGCATTGAGGGGTATCATTAAAGATAATAATAAATAAACAAGCAAAATCTAGGCCTGTGAAATTAGCTATAAGGTTTAGTGGGATATTTGCCAACACAAAAATGTTGCCCTTATGTGCACTCAAAGCAAAAAATGTGTCAGATTTCAACACCAAGAAATTATTCTAAATTTCTTAATTGCTTTAATCCTACGGGGACATTATGCTTCTTTCTTTGCTTTAACTTATGGGAAGTTCTGCAACAAACTTGTCACTTTTCTTTAAGAATTATTCTTAGGCCTCAAGGTCTATATTTTTATCCTAACTTTTTTTTCCTTTTCTGGCAACTTTAATTTTTAAGGTGTTTTTGATAAACACACATACATTATACAAACATATGCACATACTATGTATATGTAAATACCTATAAAACCCTCCCTAAGTCTTATTTAGAGTGACAAAGAATATAATCAAAGACCACAATTGCAGATTTATTTGTTTATGCAAAATGTAGGAATAACATGTAAAGAAATTTGATCCCAGGATCTTTGATCAAACCATTTCAAACTGTTAGTTTTGTAGGTCAAAATGGCCAAATAGTGTCAGAATGACTTCATATAACTGAAGCGTTCACCAAGGAAGGCAGCCTCTTCCTATTCCCTTCAACCTGACTCAACTTTGGGCAGGCTTCCTCCTGACTCTAGACCGTTGACCTCTCTTTTCTTAGAGTGTTTACTACAGAAAACTTGCAATTGTAAATTCTTTCTCTGCCCCTTTGAGATATGAATCTATCAGCCTCTTGCCAGTTGTACAACCCAGGAACGTCTTTCTCAAGGACGGGGAGCCATCCATTGGAAATGTAACCATCAAAGGAGATCATGCCTACCTCCCAGGCTCTGTGGGAGGACAGGTGCCTCGCTTCAATAAGCACCAGTTAGCCAACACTGATGGCCTAATCACACTGCACAACCTCCTCCTAACATCCTCCACTGCTTTTCTACTGGTTCACTCTAGCACTTAAAAACCCTTCTGTCTTCTGTTCCAGCAGAATTGAGTTCAGTCTCACTCTCCTATTCCAAAATTTTGAATTAAGTTTTCCTTGCCTGTGGAACTCTGTCTGGCTTAATTTTTCTTTGGGAGGGTATTCTCTTTTTCTATCCCTTAAAGTTTAGGAAAGTTTCCTTACTTGCTAGCAATGTTGTTAAAAAGTGCAGTCTTTTTTTTTTTTTTTTTTTAATTTTTTTTTTTCAACGTTTATTTATTTTTGGGACAGAGAGAGACAAAGCATGAATGGGCGAGGGGCAGAGAGAGAGGGAGACACAGAATCGGACACAGGCTCCAGGCTCTGAGCCATCAGCCCAGAGCCCGACGCGGGGCTCGAACTCACGGACCGCGAGATCGTGACCTGGCTGAAGTCGGACGCTTAACCGACTGCGCCACCCAGGCGCCCCAAAAAGTGCAGTCTTTACTCAATGTCCTTTATCTGCAGTAACTATTGACTTGGATTTTGATAAGTTTGTATTAAATGTGGATTTATAAAATAAACGTTAGAAAATTGCATTTTTCTTTTTTTTTAATTTTTTAAGGTTTATTTATTTTTGAGAGAGAGAGAGAGGGAGTGCACAAGCAGGAGAGGGGCCGAAAGAGAGGGAGACACAGAATCCAAAGCAGTCTCCAGGCTCTGAGCTGTCAGCAAAGAGCTCAACACGGGCCTTGAACTCACAAACTGTGAGATCGTGACCTTAGTCGAAGTCTGATACTTAACCAACTGAGCCACCCAGGTGCCCCCAAAATTGCATTTTTCTGATTTTAAACCTAGATGTTTGTAAGAATAAAATGTATGAACATAAAAAATCCATACTGATCATTCCTAATGATTATAATTATCACTCTGACATTCATTTTGATATTGTATCATCTTTTTTTTTTATTTGCATCCTATAACTATCTCATTTATTTCTCCAAAGGAAGGTACCCACAAGGCACTCAAGAAAGTTCACTAAGTTTTATAATACAAACAAGACTATGATGTGATGTTTTCAAAGGCCTTGGAGGTAGACTTGTTATTCCCTTAAAATGGCATTTAAATGACTCACTGCTTATCAATGAAATCTTTCCAGAGAAAACATCTTTAGGATCTTCAGGAGAGGTTAAATTTTCTGTTCACTTTGACGATTCACAATCTTTCAGTCTCCATACTTAAGTATAAATTTATAGCTTTCAGGCAAAATTCTAACATTACTAAGAGCCTCCACCCACCTCATTCTCACAAAGAAAGAGACTGTATTTTCGTATTAGGGAAAACTTTTTAAAATGTATGGATTGATTTGACTTTGCCTGAATGCCCAGCCAGGATTGTAAGTTATAAGCGTAGGTACACCTGTTCTCTCGAGGTCACTCCTCCAGCACAATATTAAGGAAAACGAATGTGAATTTAATAGAAGATCCCTCATTTGACATATTCATTAAAACTGTGAACCCTTGAACACAACAATGCATTACTGAGATTATGTTTTACCCAAATAATGGATTATTGACATTATGGCTTACCAAAATAAGTCTTTTAATCACTTCATTCGTGAATAAAATTTGGGGCTTCAAACCGAGCTGAAAAGAATACTACAATCTAACACGTTCATTTTGGTTATATAACATATACGAATTTCTGTAAACTTATTTTCTTAAGCAAAGGAAGCATTTTCATAACCTAGTCCCATGAATACATGGATGATTTTGTATCTTTAAGATGTTAAAATTCCATGAAAATCAGTTTAAGTAACCTGCCATATAATAAGTATATGTTTTCATATACTTCATACTTAAAACAGACAACCTAAACAAATTACTTGGAAGAATGAAAATAATTAAAGTTTCTGACCATACGCACTATTGAGTGTACATAAGTGGAGCACCCTTGCTTTGCCTAGAGAAAAGAGAATTTAGGGCCCAAAGGGGATACTAAAATTATAGAATAATTTCAAAGTAGGCAAGACCAATGGTCCACTGAATTTCATTTAATTCCATTTAGAGCATTATAACACCTAATGGGCATAAAGTGAAGAATAAAATGCATTAAGTATAGAAAACCCTTTTATACTAAAGACTCAAAATAAATGTTAGAAAAATAAATTATCAAGGAAATACTAGAAAATTTTATTTTACCTGGTGGTTTCCTTTTCATCGTCAAATCAAAGCCCTCTTCCTTGCTTTCTGGTTCCCGTATAAATGAATACCAATATTTCCCAACCTAGATTCCTGCTTCTTTGAGCCTGTCTGCTCAAATGCTCACTCCTGTGCCCTGAGTATACTACGAAGTTCTGATTCTTCTCTGTGGCCTCATGTTTTCTTTCCTCTCTAATTTCAAGTATCCCAATTCTTCAAGGATCAATACAAGCTCCAAGATCCTATGAATTCTTGTCTCATAGTTTCAGGTTCTCTGATCTCCTCTCTTTCTGAACTAACATATCCAATTTACTAATTAAAATATATTGAGCATAAAAATGTGTATATCATTTTTCATGTATATTATCTTTACTTGCTTAAATAAACTAAGTTTACAAAGGTCAAAAATTATCTTTTATGTTCAAACCCCAAAGCATCTAGATAAATAGCAAGTACCCTCCAACTGTTAGTGATCTAACAGACAAAAATGTAATACTTTAGCAGCATTATGACTTTAATGACTGAAAAATAACAGTTCGAAAACTAAGGTGTTTTTTTCTTTTTATATTCCCATATTTGTATTACGAATTTCAGGGCTTCCATAAATTTGGGAGGATATAAGTCAATCATTGGGGAAAGATATTATTTTTCTTATAAAAACTCTGATTTCATATAAAGTCAAATTTTTAAACAAAATCAGACTAAGAGTTTGACTTTTCCCTTTATCATATATATGTTTCTCTAGAGATAAGATTTAAAAACAGGAGAGTGTTCTGCCTTGAATTTTAATAATTTATATTACCTTGTCAATTTTAAAATAATAAATTTAGGGGCACCTAGGTGGCTTAGTTAATCATCTGACTTGATTTTGGCTCAGGTCATGATCTCATGGTTCACAGGACTGAGCACCACATCAGGCTCTGAGCTGACAGTGCAGAGCCTGCTTGGGATTCTGTCTCTCCCTTTCTCTCTGCCCCTCCCCCACTGGCACTCTCTCTCAAAATAAACTTAAAAAGTAAATAAAATAGTAAATGTATGCATACAGAGAAAAATCAAATGGATATACCATGTTGATAAATAGTTCTCCCTTTTCCATCCTCTGTCCCAGGCATCCAGTCACTTCCCTTCACAACTACTGTTACTCCCAGTATTTTTATCCTCATAGGGATACTCTATGGATTTCTATCTATACCAAACTATGCCTATCTATCTCCTCATCTACCTATCTATCCACCTACTTGGTTTTCACAAAATGGTAGCCTATTATACACACTTTCTTCTGCACCTTGATATAATCATATGCCTATATACAATATTTCCCTATCAACACACACATAGAGATGCTTCATTACCTTTAAGAGTTGTAAATAATTTCATTGAATGGATTTATCCTAATTTGTTAGCCTATCTCATACTGAAGGAGATTTAGTTTACTTCTGATACTGGCAATTACATGCAATGCTGCAGTGTATATATCCTCATATATATGATACAATGTAGATGCGTGTTTGTGCATAAATACCTGGAAGTAAAATTTTTGGGTCAAATCTATGCATATTTTTAATTTTGAAGAAACTGGTGGTAGGTTGCCTTTCATAGAAGGTGTACCAATTTATATTCCTACCAGCAATGTATAAGCTTGATCATTCTGGCATTCTGGCTGTCTAGAATACCAATAAACCTGGTAGGTTTCACAAACGCACTCTCTGAAGTATATTCATGGTCCAAGCCAGAAATACTGTTCCACACATCCAGTTAGTTACTAAGCCTCGTTGAGTCTACCTCCGTGATATCTTTAGAATATGTCCATTCTTCTCCATTCATACTACCTGTGTCCAGTATCTTCTCATGCCCGCATAATAACGATGACCTTATAACTGGTCCCCATTTCTAGTTCAGCTTTCACCTAAAACTTTCTTCTGCAGCACACTACAGGCCGAGGGCTCCTCAGGGGATGTAATCATTTTCTAAGTAAGAGCAGAATACAGAGGCAGGCATGGTCACTTCAGAAAACCCTCGGTGTGACTTCCAGATGTGCTTCTTGCTAACTTCTGGCCTCAGGAAAATTGAGTACATTCCCTTGCTTGTTTATTTTTAAGATAGAAATGTTAATAGTACTTATAGGTCATAGTGAGAAGTAAAAAAAAAAAAAATGCATGAAAAGACTTAATATTGCCTGGCACATAGCAAGAGTTCAAGAAATGATAATGGCAATGATGATGATAACAATGAGGGAGAATAAGGAGAAGGAGACTGTGATGATAATAAACTTGCCCCAATATCCATTAGCTGCTCTATTTGCCTTCACATTAAAGCCCCAATTCCTTGAGATAGTTTATAAGACTCATGATGATTTAACACCTGCTTTCCTTCCCACCTTCCCCTCTCCTCACCACCCTTTCCCAACCCAGCCCCTCAGGCTATTTCAGCTAAAAGGATTTGCATTTTCCCAAATTCACCTGTGTCTCTAGTTTACATGCCATTCACATGCTAGTCCCATTGCATGTTACACACATATCCTTTCCTCTTCTGCTGGGCTAACTTCCAAATCATTACAACTCAACATAGACCATGTTTTGCCCAAACTTTCTTAATCCTTGGTAGACGCAGCCCCCTATGCCCTCTTATAACACCTTTTATGAATGCATGAAGATGTTTAAAACCTGTGGTTTAATATTTTAATGCAGGTCTGTATTTCCCTCTAGATCATAAGTTCCTTGAAGACAGACAGCATGTCTCAATATAACCTAGTAAACCCAAGGCCTAGCATAGTGCCTGAGACAAAGAACGTACTCAATAAATGTTTGCTGAAAAAAAATATCTGAAATTGAGAAATGTAAAATTCTACAAAATGCTGAAAAGTGGTGTCTCTTTTCCTCTTAAATTATAAAAATATTATTTAACTTTTTAGTCATATTTATGAGTTCCAAATTTTTAAAACGTTGTTACGTTTAAAAATAATTTTGGGGGGCACCTGGGTGGCTCAGTTGTTTGAGCGTCTGACTTGATTTTGGCTCAGGCCATGATTTCACGGTTCCTGGGATTGAGCCCTGCATGGGCTGCATGTGCCGTCAGCGCAGAGCCTGCTTGGGATTCTCTCTCTCTCTCTCTCTCTCTCTCTCCCTGCCCCGCTTGCACTCCCTCTCAAAAAAATAAACCTAAAAAAATAATAATTTTTATGTTTTGAAACTTGCATATTAATTATGGAATATTAATTATGGAAATCTGGTAGAAGTCATCCCATTTTTCAAATCTGTTTTGTTTCTCAATTTTGTCCAGAATATAAATTCATAGTAAATATGTAAACTAACATCTTTGTTTGGATATGCAAAATAGGGCCAAACAATCCTGATATTCTAGCAACTTTAGCAGCCATCACACAAAGTTTCCAATAGGACACAAACATATGTTTCTCTAGAACAATGGAGCGGTTAAGGTCAGCATGGATGCAGAAGTTCCTTCCAAGTTGTTTTTACACATACTGATGTCCAGCCTGAAAATTCAGTCTTTGCAGAGGATCGAGAAACCCCATGTATTAAAACTTGAGATCCGCACAGATGGTGGCCCTGGAGACAAGCTGGTGCAAAGCTTTATGTGCCCTGTCACTGTAGAGCAGCTGTCGTCTTACTTACATGAAAGCCATTTCATGGGAGGTATTAGTATTCAATTGAGCATGTCAGTAATTGGTCTAAAAGCATTTATCACTGAGATTGGGCTATATTTATGATTATCATAAGTACCCACTTCAGAAATATCCCCTATGTTCAAATTACAGAAAGTATTTACCAGAGCCAGAGAAATAAAGGGTTATGGGCCTTACAGTAATTCTTAAATAAGTTACCACACTAAACGAAGACCACCTGAAAGCAATTTAGGGTTCTTTTCTTCAGAATACTGTCATAACTTTCTGAGAATAAAATCGTTTTATTTTTCTACGAACTACAAAGACAGCTTTCCCACCCGTGCTTTTGTGCTCTGATCTCAACTTCTGTTGAACTGTAAAGCAATCGGCAGCTTCTCTGTGGCCTGTATCTTTCATCTCTACCTCTTCCCGGTCTTTTTCCTCTGTGTTCCCGATTCTACACAACTTTGCTTTGCCTCAGGTATGACTTCCAACTAGCCCTTTCTCCACCCTTCACTGACCAGCTCCACACTGTTCCTCCACATCCACTGCCTTGCCCTTTTCACCACCTACTTTTGCTTTCTGGTTTTTATTCCAATATTCTTGTCACCAGTCAACTGGCAGATATGTGACTACTAATCCCAACAGCCTCCGTCAGACTCCACTCTCCTCTGTCCACTTGTTCTGGATGCTCCTTCTCTGACTTCCAGGATGCTGAAGCATCCTCACTCCCCTAAGCCTCTCTGTTCTTCGCTGATCCATCATCATTCTCCCATTCCCTTTCTGTGGATATTCTCCAAAGTTCTGTCTAATGTGACTTTCCCAGTAGATAATTCTAATTCACAGATTTCCATGGACCTCATCTTTGTTTCCCTCACTTCCAGAACCATCTTTCCTAATGACTTATTAAATAGCTGCCAAATTTTGCTTTTGTTTTGTTTTACTGCTCAGTAATATCTCTTTAAGCCATTGTCTCCTTTTTATCCCTACCACCACCACCCACGTTCAAGCCCTTACTGTCTTTTGTCTTGACCAGCTTTTTTTTCCCCTCAGATTCTTAAAGCATCTAAAAATAATTAACTAATGAAAGCATATTTTAAAATCTTAAGAGTGGGCCAACAACCAACATACCGAATGAAAAAAAAAGTTGGATTTTTTTTTAATGTTTATTTATTAATTTTGAGAGAGAAAGAGAGAGCACCAGCAGGGGAGGGGCAGAGAGAGAGAGAGAGAGAGAGACAGAGAGAGAGACAGAGAGAGAGAATCTGAAGCAGGCTCCACTGTCAGCACAGAGACTGACCCGGGGCTCTAATCTCATGAACCTGTGAGATCATGACCTGAGCCAAAATCAAGTCGGATGCTTTACCAACTGAGCCACCCAGGCAACCCCCCAAAAGAGGTTTAAAACGTTCTTTAGACAATTTTTTTTCTTATGGATATATATATTTTTTTTTAATTGAAGTACAGTTGACACATGATTCAACCACTCTGCACTTCACCCTGTGCTCACCACCAGGGCTGCTACCGTCTGTCACCATACAATGCTTTTACAGTATCACCGACTATATTCCCTACGCTGTGCCTTTATTCTCTGGACAGTTTAAAACCTTTCGTGTTTGATAAGCGGCATGTCCGTGTTTGGAAAACAGGCACTCCCACAGCCCTGAGCACTAGTGTTCCGTGGCACACGGTTTACAAACCTCTGGCTGGAAACTGGTGCTTTGGCCTTGACACTTGTCTCTGACCCCTAATCCATATCACAAATTAATTTTATCAAGGCAAGGCACTTATACACACAAACTCCTTGTTTATAAATACTCATTCCAAGTAAACAGTCATTCCATGGAAATTTTACACTTGGGATCCTCTTCCATATGGCCTGTCCCCCATTTTCTGGCTTGTCTACATTCACGTTGGGTTATTACTGTTCAGTGAATTTGTTTCCACCCTCTACTGAAGGCCTAGCATGGCACTCTGAACGCTGGAACTAGTCAAACACATTCAATTAAATTCTCAGTGCAAAACTCAAGTTTTTCAGGTGTACATTATTGTGCTCAAGGGTAGCACTAAATAAACGAAGCTTTTAAAAAGTATGATATAGCTAAACCGACTCGTGTTTATAGAATTTTATAATAAACTTTGATGAGTCACTTAAGGTTCAATCCCATGTGGAAAGCCCAGCCGAAAGGATTGCCAAAACTCAGTTTAATTAAAAACAGAAAGAAAGCAGCAGCTTTTTATTTCCCCTAAATATATGTTTCAAGGAAAAAAGTATCTTAGGTACGCTTAATGAATCTTCCTGTACTCTCAGAGCAGAAGCACTTACACATTTAGAAGTAACTTGGGAGAAGTGAGGACAAGCAGCCATGGACACAAGGCATTTGAGGAATGTCATATACACTTGTTGCTGTTTCTTCCCCGGAGGCTTTTCAGGCGCTGCTTCAAGGCCCTTCACCATGCAGCTGGGGTCACCTCGTTGATCCTCATATCAAGTTACCCTACCCTTTCTGTTTCCTAAGGCCTGGCTACACTTGTGCCTGGTTCCTCCCCAAATAATTCTGCCTGTTTGTGCAGAATGAACACACTGACCGTTATGTTCCCATTTCTAGCAAAGTCTGTCCCTTACCTGTCCAGAAATTATACTCGTCCTGTAGAGTCCAGCTCAGATATCAATAAGCCTATAGAAAATTGGTAGAATTGTATCTTTCTCATGACGTAAGTATTTCTATTGCAACACTTACCATACTCCACTTGTGTTATGGCTTACTCATCTGCTACAGGTGAGTACTATATGTTAGTAATATGTTAATTAACTACTTAAAAAATAGTTCTTGACTTAAGAAACATGGAATTTGAAGTTTCTGGCCACAGGAGTAGGGGAGCACCCTTGCGTTATAACAACTGCACAGATAACCAGGGAGAAGACATAGTAATATTTATTTACAATGTCTTTATTCGTGGATAACACTTTAGAATAATTACAAAAGCAAAAAAATACAATATTATTTATTCATGTATCTGGGTCCTACTGATTCCTTAAAAGTAGTAATTGTACCTTGCATTTTTTTCTTCATCCCTCTACTGAATAACATAGTTTATTATCTAGGATAAACAGCCAATAAATATCTGTTAACTTGATTTTAGCTGAACTGTTCCATTATTATGGTCATGCAAATTATTGATTTTTCTTCTAACAATGAAGGCATCTGCATAAGAGACACTCAAGCAATCATATAAGAAAAAGCAGCCTACTTCCAAGAGAAGAAACTTAAAAGGGAAGAGTGTCCCTGAAATAATCACTAGTCAGCCCCTACATGTAGGCAATACCTATTTCTTAGGGAACAGGGCATCCTGGAGTGACACATTTTTCACAGCCACAAATACAAGGAAAATATGTGCATGTCACTCTGTGCTTACGCAAGTATTTTCTTCTTCTGGACGTTACTTGAAAAGATACAACATGATCAAAATCAATTCACTTCTCTTAAGTCCTTTCAATGAGCCTGGAAAAGAATGGACCTTTCCCCAAGGGCTTTTGATTTTCATTTTGCAGGGACAGACATACTTAATTAAAACTGAAACCTGAAGGAACTTCCACATTTTGGAGCTCAACAAAAAGTGCCTCTAAACATCAGAGTATCACTGATGATTCAAAGCCACAGTCTGTGATGCCACACAGCCCCCTCTCGAGGGATAATGCCACTACCAATGAATTAGGGATGAAAATACAGCCAGATAGCCATACTGAGATGAAAAACAAAAAAAAGCATTTTCTTAGCTTATCATGCAAACTATCTTTCTTCACAGCAGCACCTACTCAATAATTTCTTCATCAGCTCTTTATTTTACTAAATAAAAATTAACTCAAATCTCAACCGTAACTCCTTCTGTTCTTGTAAGACTTCACCCCCCAAAGAAATGAACTGTCAGAAATTATGACTTCTTGCATAATGACTGAATGCTTGCTTTGTCAGCCAAAGCTTAGGATTTGAGAACCGTGCAATATGAAATTTACTCTTCAACATTAACTTTAAGGACCCCAGGTGTTCAGAGTTACCTAGGTTTTAGTTTAACATCAACTTTACATTTTCACTTAAAAACTGTATCAGCCTATCTTTGGAGGCATAATGCCCTGGCTTTTTTCATATTCTCCAAAGATAACATTCATTTTTAAAAAGCCAAATTTTATCAAGAGAATTGGTATTAATGGAAACATGTTAGCTACCTCTGTCAATAATTTTCTGTTTTTCACTGATAAAAACCACTGCAAGCTCATTACCAAGAAGATGCTTCCTCTACAATCTTCAAATGCTGCTGTCTTGCATCGTTGTTAAATCTTCTGTACCATTCCAGACTGGAAGTTGAAACTTGACTTCTTTGCCAAATGATCCAACTCTTTCATCTTCTTCAGATCTTCAAAGGTATGTAGTGCCTTCAGTGGCATCTACATGGTTTCAAAGTTTAGGATTATCTATCCACTGCATGAGATACTTTTCTAGGTTTCAAACAGACCATACTATCCTTGACTAACTCAATGAAGCTTTCCAAAACCAGCACCATAATGTTGTTTTGAATTTTCTCACAAGCATAAAAAAAACCTATCCATTATTGATGAAGGTATATGCATGACCAAGCTTATGTTTCTTATGTGTTCACCTCACTCAATATATTTTATACATCTAATACTCCTTTCTAATGCATGGCATTTCCTAGACCTCTTGTGCTCACCAACTTTTTTCACAAGCTCTTCCATTTCCTTAGAAAACAATGACATGATCTTGTGGAAAACTGCTGAGTTATATGACAGAAGAACACTCTGCATCCTTCTACACGGATTCACCTACGACTCAAACATTTCCATTGTTGCACTTATATAAACCTGTTATGGTCGAATTTCTATTTGGATAGTAAATTTGGGGTGGAAATTTCTGCATAATGTTATAGCAAATATTTTGCTAGCAAGAGTTCAGATAGTGAGGGCTGTTTGTATTGTACAAATACATGTGTTAACTGGTTTCTAATTTAGAATCTATGAATGAGAAACATTTCCCAACTCCTAGTTCCTCCTAGTGCTGATCAGAATTAATTGCCAACAATTAGGATATCTTATTATAGTTTCTTCACATTTCTGATTTTATTCATTGACATACATGTTTTGAGTACCTATTATGTGTCAGGCAGTATGGGGGGGGTAAGAAAATGAATAAAATGTGCTCCCACCTCTCAAAGATGTTGCAGCACTGTAGAAGTAGACAAAAAGAAATACAGAAATGCAATACGAGTTACAGGAATCATGACAAACATTCTTACCATACAGCTGAGGCACAAAGAGAGACACAGATGTTTGCTCACAAGGAGGCTGATCTCAGCATAGCGTTCTTTCTGAAGAGGACACTTGACAGAACTTCTGAAAGGTGCAGTGGGTACAGCAATAGCCAAGACACACAAGAGGCGTGGAAGAGCATAAAGAGCATGAAATTCAAGGTAATAACACACTGGGTCTTAGAGCAGTGGAGACGAGGGGTTCATAGTAAAAGGTAAGAATGGAAAGGGATCACTAGTAGATCATGAAGGGCCTCGCACTCACACAGGTAATTCCTGTCATGCAGAAATGTGATTGTTGACCATAACACGTTATATACAGAATTCTACCTTTCATGCATCAGCTGACTAAATCTTCCTGTTCACAGCTTCCATTGGGAGGAAGGCCAGCATCCACAGCATCCACTCTCCACCCCAGTAGTAGGTCAAAAAAATGGGAGCTAGAGGTCACTGCACCCTGACCTCTGGGGGATTAGGAGAGGATCAACAGCTGGTAGGAAAGATGTGTCTGCTACAGACACTTAAGGACTGCACATATCTTTACCTCAACCTTGAGGTACCAACCTCCTGTGAAGCAGGAAACTCCAGTCTCTGGGGACATTTCCATGCACTCTTTTTTTTTTTAATGTTTATTTATTATGGAGAGACAGAGCATGAGCATGGGAGGGGCAGAGAGACAGGGAGACACAGAATCTGAAGCAGGCTCCAGGCTCCAAGCTGTCAGCACAGACCCCGATGCGGGGCTCAAACTTACAAACCAGGAGATCATGACCCAAGCTGAAGTCAGACACTTAACCAACTGAGCCACCCAGGCATCCCTCCATGCACTCTTAAAGTTGCCTAATTCTGTGCAGGGTAAGAAATGTGGGAACCCCCCAGTGATTTTTAGCTCTTTGATAATGGAACACACTCATTTTATAACATATAAGTTAATTTTTGAACTATGGCCATCTCACTCAAAAACATTACCAGAAATTTACTGGGTAAGGATGAAAAGGAAAGCCTATACCCAGAAACTTGAGTTTTGCAGCGGGCATTGGTTATTTGCTGTGTCTAACTCAGGCAAACTACCAGACCTCTCAGTCATCAGTTTCCTCACTTCTTCACAAAGTTGTTGTAAAGATTAAGCAAGTTTAATACATGAAAAACTCTAAGATAATACCTTGAAACATGTAAAGAACTCAATCAATCCTAGATGCTTTCATCATGAGCTTCTCCAATGTTTGTTGCTCTTTCTTCTAGCAAAAGTTTCAATTTCCGTCTAGGAATATATCCTCCCTAAATCTCACGTGGTTTGGATGCAGGCCAATCAACATGTTTCAATACACTAGCAATGGTGACTGGTTCATGAATAGGCACACAGCCCAGTAACAATGGGATAACATGAATCTCTTAAGGCGGAGGTTTGGAGTTCCTTGTTTTCTTTCTGCTGTCCCTTAAAGCTGAGAAGTTGTAAGGCTGCAATGGCAGCCACTGTCTTGCTATCACATTTAACCTGAGCCTGGAGCCAACACAATGGAAGGCAGAACTGAAGGAGGAAAGAAACCAATTCCTATTGACATAATTCATTCCAGATCCATTCTCTTTTTTCATCAGTTCCATTATCCTTAAGCAATTTGGGTGGAGTCTCCCCTTACTTGAAATCAAAAGAATATTCCATAATAAAGAAATTATCCTAGAAGCTGTAAAGAGCCACTGAAGGAGTTTAAGGAAGGAAGGAAGTTGAATATCATTCTAGCAGCATTGGGGAGACCTGGTTAAAGAGTCTGACAAAAGGCAGGAAGACAAATCAGGAGAAAATTTTAACAATCTATGTAAGAACTGATGAGGACCTAAAACGAGGTAGCTGGAATGAAGACAGTGTGGTGGAAGAAAAGCGAAGGATATTCAATGACCAGCTTTGCAGAATGAAGAAAAGCAAGGAGTCTAGGGTGACTCCCAGACTTCTCACTTTGTTGACTTGGTGGATGATGAGGCCATTTATCTGGATAGGAAATCCAGAAGGTGGAGTAATATTTAAAGGAGAAAAATGAATTAAGGTTTTGACATGTTGAGTGTGTCAGGTACCTGTGACATAAGTATGTAGAGATATTAAGAAGGCAATCAGACATGCCAATCAGACACCTGGGCAAAATGTCTGGCATAGGTAGGCAATAATTCATGGAATGGCTTGAAGCTTCGGGCATTGGTGAGTTAACAAACACAGCGTGTATAGAAGAGGACCATGCCCAGAATCATGAGGACATAAATCACTAGGGGCAAAGAAAGAGAACCCAGTGAAAGGCAGAGTGGAAACAGTCAGAGGAAGAGGAGGAGAACCAGGAGATACCATGTCACAGAGCCAGAGGAAGAAGTTTTCAGGGAGCAAGACATCAACAGCATGACACGTGGCCTGGAGGTCAGGTAATAAAGAGCACTTCTTTCCTTTGCTGTAACACTTCCAGTGAAGGCAGAAGCAGACATGAAGAATTTCACAGAATTGATGTGAAGTGAGGAAGCAGAGAGATTTAGAGGGGACTGCACGTTTGAAAGCCTTGGTTTCAAGTAAAAGGAGGGACACAGCAGGAGTTTGCCTTTAATGTTTGAAAACAAACACTAGAAGGTGGAGGGAAATCTGATTTATAGCATCTGCTGATTCCTCTCATGTAAACCATTCCCAGATAGAGAGATGATTTGAATCACATGGCATTAAGGAAAGCAGGGCTGGGAAGAGGGGCTCACATCAGCTCTCAGGAGCCATGCTGGTGTGGCTGGCTCCAGCAGCCAGATGAACTAGGGAAAACAATCTGGATGTGGGGTACAAAGTGTGTGGAAAGAGCTAGCAGAGGGAAAAGCTAACAATATATAAAAATGGATAAAGAAGCAACAAAGAAAATTCTTGAAGAGCTCAGGTCAAAACTGGATGGAAAGATAAACTTAGTACAGAAAAAGAAGAAAACCTCCTCTGAAGTTGGGTGTAGATAGAGGAACAGTTTTAAGTACAAAAATGGGAAATTGTGGTAATTATAACTAAGAGATGTCACAGCTTCCAATTCCTTTGAGAAGTAGAAGGCAAGGTCATTTGGTTAGCAATCAGGTGGCAATGGCCTTTCAGAGGATAGAAGAGGTCATATGAGGAATGGGAGGATATGGGACCAGAGGCAAGTACTAAATACATGTGTGTATGTGTGCACACATGCATATTTGATATTCCTGTCTTCCCCGACTAGACTGAAGTTCCCTTAGAGAAATGAGGCTATCTTATTTATCTTCATTTCCCTGATATATATTCAAGATCATTTGGTTATCTTTTAGTATTATTATCTGTTGGTAGGTAAGTATATAGGTAGATTGGCTGAGCAAATAAACAAGGAAAAACATAGGCGTTTCTAAAAGGAAGTACTATTTTAAAGGTATTTATAGGGGACACAGTCAGTGGTATGGTAATGTCATTGTGAGGTGACAGGTGGATGGTAGCTGCACTCGTAGTGAGCACAACATACTGTATAGAGTTGACAAACCACTATGTCGCACACCTGAAACTAAGGTAACATTCTGTGTCAACTATTTTCAAATAAAAAAAATAAAGAAAAATAAACTTGAAAAAAAGGAGGTACTATTTTATATGTCTTTCATTTCCCAATCACATTCAAATCCCATTCAACTGAATTTAAGTATTATATTTATAGTATCTGTTGTTGTCACAGACGTACTGGAGCACCTATATGGAGAACGGTGACCTTAGTCCCAAGATATAATTTTAAGTCAAGGTGGTAGTTGTAATGTAGGTAGGTGGTGTCTGTAGATGATATAAAAAATACTAGAATCCACACACTCCCTGCTTTTTACAGAATATGCACAACCAAAGTTTCAGTAGCAGCAGTTAAAATACCGTCAATGCTCTAGAGTCAGATAAACCCTGTAACCTTAGATCTATCACTTAGTGTCTTTATCCACTGTGTTTATATTTGCTTATTTCTGCAGTATGAATAATGTAAGTTTACCTAATGTATCTTTGAGATCACAGTGAGATTTTCTATAAGTGTTTTGCAAATATCAGTAAATGTTGAATAAAAACAGAGGCTTTAGGAGAAAAAGCTTGAGATTTCTAAAATTGTAGCAGGTAGAACAAATTTATAGCAATTTAATCCAGCTGTGTTCCTTAGTGCTTATGCTCTTTATTAATGCATTAATTAATTCTTTTGACACATATTTAAATGCTATTAAACGATAAGCACTGTTCTATGTGCCAGTAACATAGCAGGAAACAAGGAACAAAAGTGCTATCCTCATGTGGTTCAGATCCTAGTGGTACAAAAAAAAAAAAAAAAAAAAAAAACCACCAAGAACCCAGCATTAACAAAATAATAAAGGGTTATATGATATAAAAAAAGAATAAATGCAAGGAAGAAAAATAAAGCAAAATAAAGGAGCAGTGGGTGATGGGGGCTAGGCTACTATTTTGGATATGGTGGTCTGGGAAGGCCTCTATAAGAGGTGATATCTGGACAGAAAATATAAAAGGGAATAATTTAATTTCCTTCCTAAACTACTCATTGGTTCTTCATTTATTATGTATTAGTTTGGATCTTGAGAGACTGTTTTAAAGTTTTTATCAAAAATAAAAGTAGGGGATGCAGTGGCTCAGGTAAAATTTCTAAAGCATATTATTACTCACAGCTTTGCTTTTTAAATGGAATGAAATAAAGATAATTTCAGTGCTTCCTGGTGGCTTGCAGTGGCCGATCATTATTATGATCCATTTAAATCAAAAGCAGTTTTTCCTTTTCCCTGCCTGACAACGGCTCCAATCACAACCTATCAGTTTATTGCTGCTGCTAATTGCTGTGGTATTAAAATCAGAGCCAAGGCATGAAAGTGTTCAGTGGAAACACAACATTCTGGCTGATGCTTTTGAGGTTTGCCTGCAGAAGACTTTTTGGTTGTAGGCTTATACAAGTTCTTCCATTAGCTCTAAAAATTGTGTTTCGTAAACTAACTCTGAGAAAAGGAACATACAAATACACAAGGTTATTTATATATCAGATCATAAAAGCTAGCATTTACTAAATGCTTACTCTATTTGAGACTTTGTTCTCAGCACCTTATCTCAATTAATCCCCCCAAAAGATAAGTTTGCTCTCTCAGTTTTATTATCTATAAAATGAAGAAATAAATAGTAGCTTCTTCTGAGTTTTACTGATGACCTTATGATTCATCACATATTACATTCAGCAGAGAAAGAAGTATATTTTTATCAGATGGAAAAGAGGACAGTGCATAAAGACTGAGAAAAAAATGAACTTGGCATGTTCTACGTCCAGCAAAACGGCCAGTATGATTCCTTAACTATGTATAGCTAAATAACATTATGTGCTATTTTCCAGGATCTTACTGGATATCTGTTTGCCCTGTGCTTTTGTTAAATGTCTCTATGCCTACAGCTGAATACGGGCGATGCAGGAGTAACTCCCAAACAGTAAGACTGCCGATGAATTTTCCGTTATGGAAACAGTAAATGTAACTCTTTTCTGAAACAGAAACATGAAATCCGAAACGTGAATCTCCCTCTATGAAGAGAAACACCTTTAATTAGTAGAAAACTGAAAAAGAAATCACTTTTTTTTTTTAATTTGGGTGCTATGTGGAAATTCCTCCTTTTGACATGTGAGAGGAACTTAAGAGGACAGTCTTCACAGCCCCATTTGTTAAGGAATCAGATCAAGATCAGATAGGAAATTTTAAGAAGGGAGGACAGAGAGAGAGACAGAGAGAATGTGATAACAGGTAAGTATGTACTGCCTTTCCAAATAGTAAATCACTGTATAGATTTCAAGAATCCCAAAATATACTTCGGAGAACTACAAGGTGTAAAGCATGAATAGTTTAGGATATAAGCACAGTTCATGAGTTATGCTTATAAAGCATTTCCGACCTAACAACTTAGGGTGAAAACAGGATTTCCTACTGAAGAATTCAGAGTTTTTCCCAAATCTATAATAAAGCCAATCAGCTTTTAGTTTTTGAGATGGCTATTACAATTTTGTCCTCCTTATGTACCATGTTTGATTAACTAAATTTGGTTTTTTAATTCATTAAATTTCCAACTAGACTTTAAAGATCCACCTCTTCCCTTAGTAGGAATATTTTATTTTGTCCCTTATAACTTGAAGGAAAAGATTTATGTCTGGAACTCTGAGACATTGAGGACTTTATATAACAATTTTGACAATGTTTAAAATAATTCAAGCCAGATCCATGAACATCTGCCAGGTTTTCCCATTATGAGAGTGTCCTATGTGCACCACATTAATGTTCAGGAACTTGGGTTCTACCTCAGGATGGTGTCAGAAACCTGTGTGATCCTAAGCGAGTCGTTTAAGGAATGGCAATGTCAGTATCTCTCTGTAAAACAAGGAAACTGGATTATACCATCTGTCTGTGACACGGTAAATAAGATATTTTATAAAATGTTAAACATGATTGCAGTGATATTTCTTATTTATTACTATTATATTATCATTGGTATGGGATATCATTAAAGTTCTTTACAAGCCTTAAGATTCTAGAATTTTGCTATAATGCTCTTTAAAAATTATAAATTTTGAAACCTCAAATGTGAAATTGTGTTCCATTAAAGTAACATTAAATGAATTTGATTGTATTCTAGTTATTAGGTATATAACAATATATTTATCAGATATTTAATTATTTAGAATGCCTTAGCCACAAAACATGCCTTAATAGTACACGGTAGACTCACTCTGTATTTCTCTTTTTGTCTGTTTCTGTCTCCCAGTCTGTCTCCCTCTCTTTACACACACACACACACACACAAACACAAACACCTCCATTTTCAGAAAAAATTGTAATATTCTACTAGGTATGTCCTATGTTTCTTTTTTATTTTAAATTAATTTCTTTTGTTAATGTCTATTTTATTTTTAAGAGAGAGGGACAGCATGAGCAGGGGGGAGGGACAGGGAGAGAGAGGAACAGAAGATCCAAAGCAGGCTCTGTGTTGACAGCAGGGAGCCCAATGTGGGGCTCGAACTCATGAACCATGAGATCATGACCTGAGTCAAAGTCAGATGCTTAACCAACTGAGTCACCCAGGTGCCACATTATGTCCTATGTGTCAGTGACAGTCTATATTTAGAAAATTCTCTGATTTTTATCATAAACCAATTCCCACAAATGTTGACATATGGACCTGAAATATACATTAAATATTCAGGAAAGAAATGTTAATTTTCCTTCATTTACTTTCTTTTCTTCCCTCCCTCTATATTTCTCAGTTCACTAGTGCTACATTTTGCATAAGTTCTTACTTTCAGTTGCCTTATTTTAGTGAATAAGCAAGTATCATGTGAAGAATATGTGCAGACTATAAAATTATTTTCTCATAATAATAATGTCTTCTCTTTCTATTTCTTCTGTTTCTATTCATTAAATATGCCATATGATGGAGATATTTGGCCTTTAAAAAGCACAATTAAAATCTCATCTGGAAACAAGAACATTCATGAATCATCTCTGCACTTCTATGTTAATTACAAAACTAAGTATTTTAAGTCATGCTTTATAACACAGAGATACTGCCAATTAGAATGTTTTCTAAGCATAGCCGCTTGCCGTTAAATTTAAACATATTTGTCAAATACAAATACAGCTTTATTTATTAAGGGTTATAATATCCTATCATCGTGTTATAGATATTTGCCTAACAACACTTGAATTAAGCTCAAAGCCTACATAACTCTTGGTAGCATATGCCATTGGTTTATGTCAACATTTCCAGATCATTAAGAAGCCATTCTTGTCCGGCATTTATGATATGAAGTAACAGGAAGTTCTGTCAACCCGCCACAGTGCCAAAAATTCTCTAATTTGGTATTCATCTCCTAAAAATGGTTGAAATAATTCACCAAAAATAACATACCTTCAGAAGAGAAAGTTGAAGTCAATGTATTGAGACTTGAAATGGTCCCTCTCCAAATGCAGTAATGGGACTTTTATGGGATGGGGCAAAAATTCTGCCCCAAGTTAGTTAAAGCTGGTGGACACAATTTGATTGCAATGCATCCCTTTGAATTTAGGCACAAGTCTGCATTTAATACGTCAATGTGAGGTAGTGCTATATTACAAAGGGATTAGTGAGTTGGTTATGCCTAGGAAAACCAGTCCCTTAAAGACTAGAGTCTGGTACCTTTCTCCCAAAGAAGTAACTCATAAGGCCATCATCCAGGGTATTCTGATGGAACACACCCAAGTCTCTGACTCTGCCACTGAATGAACCAATGAATGCCTGCAGTAAAACTGCCTCTCTTCCCTAAAGCAGACAATAAAAGTCTCAGTGTCCTTGGGAATCCACAAAATACTAGACAATGTCTACTTCTACACTGTCAGTATGCACCTTTCCCTGCCTGGATAAACTGTGATCCTTTAATCTGCTTTTTGGCTAGACTTCCTCCCACCTTCCTTCTTCCCAGTGGGTCCAAAAGAAAATTAAATTGATACTGAAATCAAGTTTTGTATTTATATCTTGTGAGTCTGCATTATCTAGGTAAAAATTCACTCTCTTAGAGAAAAATCAAAGACCTCAAACATAGTTCTAATTCTTGACCCAGAGAATTAGTATTCAATCATTTTAGGAAGTAAGTGATCCAGGAATCACTTAGCTCAAATAACTTTCTCTGATTTTACTTCAGTGAATGATATACTATAATGATTGTAATCAAAAGAGTGTGATGGGCTGACAGAGGGAGGATAGAAGAAAAGGTCCAAATTGTCATGTCCTCCTATGGAAAATAGTCTGAATACAACTCAGCCTTCAATTCTCGATGGCCAAGGAGGCAATATGAGGATAACAGTAAGCATTCATTCAAGTATTTGGGGGCATTTACTACATACTACTGCTCAGTTCAGGATATCCAAAAATCACGGAAAGAATTTGATGTCAAGGAGCTCAAGGGAGAGGGTGGGTGACACAGATATAAATGAACAATTAAAATATTACATCATTATTGTATGCCTGGAGATTAGAAGAGGAAAGTAGAAGACACAAAGCCACTGAAGTAGCCAAGGGAAGGGGGCCAAGCCAGCTTCGTTAAGTAGGTAATGTTAAAGTTTCTAAAAAATGCTAATTGAGGGGCGCCTGGGTGGCGCAGTCGGTTAAGCGTCCGACTTCAGCCAGGTCACGATCTCGCGGTCCGTGAGTTCGAGCCCCGCGTCAGGCTCTGGGCTGATGGCTCGGAGCCTGGAGCCTGTTTCCGATTCTGTGTCTCCCTCTCTCTCTGCCCCTCCCCCGTTCATGCTCTGTCTCTCTCTGTCCCAGAAATAAATAAACGTTGAAAAAAAAATGCTAATTGAGGCACTCTGAGAGAGGGAGGAAATATGTGCCAAGGCCAAAGAGAAAGTATGGCGTGTTCAGATGGTTAGGAATAGGGATAGCTAGAGGTGCCTGGGTGGCTCAGTCAGTTAAGCATCCGACTTTGGCTCAGGTCTTGATCTCGCGGTTCGTGAGTTTGAGCCCCATGTTGGGTTCTGTACTGACAGCTCAGAGCCTGGAGCCTGCTTCAGGTTCTGTGTCTCCCTCTCTCTCTGTCCCTCCCCCACTCACACTCTGTCGCACGCTCTCTCTCAAAAATGTAAAGGATAGCTAAAACGTAAGTGGGTATATGTGAACTATGTGTCTGTGTGTGTGTCTAGGGTAGGACATGAGATGAAACAAAAATGTAGGTATGATTCTCAAGAAAGGTATAAGGCAAATTTTTTTAGATATGATACCTAAAACACAAGTAATCAAAGAAAAATAGATAAGTTGGAATTCTTCAAAATTAAAAAACTTTTGCATAACAAAGGACACTCTAAAGAAAGTGAAAAGACAATGAATGCACAGGGTGTGAGAAAATATGTGCAAATCATGCATCTGATAAGGCTCTAGTATTCACGACACATAAGTAACTCTGACAACTCAACAATGAAAGAAAAATCTCCCAATTAAAATGTGGGCAATTATGGGGTTAAAATATTGGCCCTAATGTCTAGGAACTACAGCCATCATACATTCCTGGTACAAATGTAAAAGGTGCTATGGAAAACAGTCTGACAGTTACTCCAAACTTTAAACACAGTGCTACCATATGACCTAGCAATTCCACTCCTGGGTATCTATACAAGACGACTGACAGTAGATATTCGAACAAAAACTTATACATAAATGTTCATACAGCACTTTCATAACAGCCAAAAAGTGGAAGCAACTCAAATGTTCATCAAATGTTCATCAAATGAGTAAACAAAATGTAAAATACCCCTATGATGGAATATCATTCAACCATAAAAAGGAAGGATGTAGTGACACCACAACATGGATGAGCCTTGAAAACATTATGCTAAGAATACAGATCTAAAAGGCCACATATTCTATGATTCCATTTATATATAGTGTTCAGAATAGGCAAGTCTTACAGTTGTCAGGGGCTGGGAGAAGGAAGAGTGGGAATTCACAGCTAACGGGCAGAGAATTTTTTTGCAGGAATGATGGAAATGTTCTGGAATTACATAGTGGTTATGGTTGCATGGGTTTTTTGAATATATGAAAAAACCAATGAACTGTATGCTTCAAAGGGGTATATTTTATGGCATATATGTAATCTTTCCATTAAAAAAAAAGATTTAATGTGTTGCCAAAGGAAATTTAAATTTTGCAGATATGCATGGCAGGCCTGAGTTTCGATTATAAGGTACAAGTCTTCAAACCCCAATTTTACCTTTCCTAGATTTTCCTATGATCAACCCCTGTACTATATAGAGGCATTCAGTTTCCTACCAATAAGTTAGTGGGGCATCAGTAAAAATCTAATTCATTACAAGAAGCATCGCAAGTGTCTTAAGTACACATGATTAAGATCTTAAGTGTCAGCTTTTCTTCCATAATATTTTAAAAAGTGAAGATCCAACTAGAAGAGGATCCAACTAGGGGAAATACGGCAAAAACACTCTTAAAACGCTGTATGCACAGCTCAAATATTGAAGCTGTTAATTTATCACGTTATAGCCTAAATTTTACCTTGAACCCCCTCAGCTTTGCATCCCCATTCCTTAACACTGAGTTGATTTTATAAATTTCCAGATTGAAAAAAATGTACCCACCTATTTTATGGGGGAAAAATGTGGGGGGAGTAGGGAGGAAGGAAAGTAAATGTGTGTGCATGTGCATACACACATCCTATCCTTCCTAAGAAATACGTGTAACAAATGTGCCAAAAGCACACTTGAGACATTTTATGCAGTGTTCCCCATTACAAATTACAAAGAATAAAAAAGTCTGTCAAAATGAGATTTATGGCATTTTCTACTATAGTTCATCACAAATAATTTCAAAGCCATCAGTTTATATTTTTATTAAAAAACTAATAGATCTGTTTAAAATAATTTTGTACTTTATTTCTAAGACATCTCTAAGATGTTGCAGTTGAACTGAGTCTGCAAAGAAACTGTATTTGTATTAAGTGTTTCAGTGACAAATTAATCTATGGTAACAATGATTTTAACTGGGAAAAACATTTGAAGCAATTTTTCAAACATTTCATTTCAATCAACTAATGGAAAATACCCAATCATATTTGCATACAGTTAATTTTGAAATGTTTTGTTGATATTAGACAATTAGAATGCATTACTGTTCTTTGTCACTAAATGAGATGTCTGTTTACTTGAGGACTGAAGATAAAGTAAATTTAAATTTTTATAAAGTAGGGAAAATAGTATTGGAGTAGTAGTTCATAAACAAATAAGATACAAGCAGGTCTTGAACAAGACAGTCATTTATTATGCTGAAGTTGATTCTGGGCAACTCACCAACACCAAATCGCTGCAATATGCAAACAGAGTAACTCCAAAGTCTAAAAGAGATTTATCATCAAACTTAGTTCCTCTTAGCACTTCATACTTTCCTCAACTACCATTTTTTTAAAACCAGCTGGTCACCCTTTATCAAAACTATCATGTGGAGATCAGAGAAGAATTACTACTTTTGAGTCCTTAGAAAAAGTTGCCAAGAACCTGCTACTCAGTTTTGGAAAAGAGATGTTTCTAACATATTTTGCTGTGGTCAAATCATCATGGTTGAGTGTTTCAAAATTGATACAAATGAGAGTGTCACCAGCTTTTCATACCTTGAGGACACAGCTCAATGAATTCGATGGCACTGACTTGCAACCTATATTGGATGATGCTGGTTCTCTCTAGTGAGAAAGATGGAAAGGTGACATCTTGAAAGGACTAGTCATAATCAAGAAGGAGTTCTTAAAACCTGGAAGAAATAAACCGCATTCACCCAGAAAACAAAACATGCCCAGAGAGACTTCTACCCGTTAGATGATTTTTAGCTCTCCTCTTGATACCACAAAGGAGCACGTTTTCCTTTCTTACAGTACCTAATACTAAATCAAGCTTCAGTTGAGACAGACAGGTTGGTCCAAGAAAATTAAAGGGCTGTGAAAAAGTCACACTTATTAGCCCAAAGGACTTGCTTCTGCAAAACTTGCACACCCATGACCCTAGGGTGAAGTAGTTTCTTCCAGAGAGGCTTCCACATTACCCTACTGTGAGGCTGAACTAAAAACAACTACATGAAGAAACCAATTCTATTTTGAGGAATGAACAGTTGTCCTCATTCAACATTATTTCTTACAAGTCTTCAACTAAGTGCCTGGCATTGTGTTAAGAAATGTAAAAGCAAGTAAGATATAATTATTAAGCTTAAATCCATTCAGGCTAGCGGGAGAAATAAAGGAAGTGGTATGCACAAAGGCCAAGAAATATAAAGCAGACTGGCAATTCAGGAGCGACAATTTTGCTGTGGCTAACTCATAGGGCAGTATGGCAGAGCAGCCAAGGATGAGGCTAGGGAGGGAGACAGAAGTCACAGCGTAGCCAACGTTTATTAAGAATTAACTGTGTGGCAGCTGCTATCATAAATATGTCACATACATTTTGTTTCATTTAGTCCTTACAAATCAAGTCGACAAGGCAGATCTCATTTTGATCACCCATTGTAGATGAGGAAGCTGAGCTATAAGGAAGGTATGGACACTGATACCCATGCTGCCCAACGAATAAGTCAGAGAACTGTACTTTGATCTCAGCTCCCAGATTCTAGATCCTATGCTTACCATAAAGGGTCTTGTGTACAAAAACAAGAATCTGCGTTTTCCTTGTCGGTGAGAAGGATCACTGTTGGGTATTAATTACAAAGAGAAGTAGCATGATTAGCATGACCCCAAAGTTGAGCATGGATTAGAGGAGACAGACCACGAAGGTGGCAGATCACTAGAAGGCCAAAGTGGTAATCCATGCTGGACACAATAGGGCTATGAATTTCGGCAGCAGAAATAAAAAGGAGCAATGGCCCTATCAGAGATATTTAGAGATATTTAAATTTCTAAATAATGACTATGGAATAGAAATAATACTCTTGATAAATCCTAAATCCTAAGATTTATCAAATGTCCTGGTCTAAAAGGATGGTAGGTGATGAGGAATTTTGTTATGGTTCTATTTCTGTTCAAGGGTCTTTTTTTTTTTCTGTTACTCCTTTATTTTTTGTCTTTTATTCTGCCTCCGAAACAAAATTATCACCCTTTCAATATACACATCTCACACAGGAGGCTAATTGACATTGAAGTTCAACATGTTTGCTAGAATCAGTTTCCAGCACAGTTGTGCTTATGTTCTATCCTGACCTTCCTGAGACATCCAGGAGTATAGTTATGCCTTCTTCGCTTATTAAGCTTATTTTTAATTTTTGAAGTAGGAGTTTTTAAATCTAGAAGAATTTTACTGGATAGAAGTAAAATAAATGCCATCATATTCTTCTTCATTGTTGTGGAACAAATGAAGTGAATCTTTAATCTTCAGTGCATCTTACACCTCCCAGATTCAAAAGGGCCCCAGATACTCACATCAGGGCACTGCCTTCTGATTTATGTAGCAACCGAAGACTACCATCTTTCAAGGACAACTTGTGTCCTGACTTCTGAGCACTTATAACACTTTAAAGAATGCTACCTGATAGAAGACAAACACAATATACACTCTACACCAATGTAGTTTGTTTATATTTTTCTAGGAGTTCTGAATAGGCAGCAGGGTTAACTGAGGAGATAGCCATCAGAATGGAAGGGAAACATGCTCCTATTTCTTTTGAGAATACTTGTATCTGAGTTGTCCATAGTTCTCTGAAATATAGACTATCACTTTGAAGATATTCTAAAATGTAAGTGACTGACCTGAGGAACTGTTTTAGTACAGAAGTTTGCTATTTGCACCTGTTGACTGACACTTGGCATCAAAAGGAACTGAATTAGATGTGAGAATCTGCTGTAATTATTGTTTGTTTTGCCTCTCTGGTTTAAGAACTTCCCATCCTCTGTTCATGCCATTTCACCTTTCCTACCTCAGACAGGGAGTCAATCCATATTAGGCAGTTTCTCACCCCTCTGCATATAAATCACCCCTCTCCATGCACATGACCAAGAAGGGCCAAATGTAAACCTTCTGAAGAAATCATAAACAAAAGGGGGAAGAGACTCTGGGTCTCTTCTCTGGGATTGTTGACTATGAGGCCATGTAGGCCTGACAGTGACAGCCAGCTATCTTTGCTGCATGTGTTACCCAAAAATGACGCCAAAATCAGAACTTATTAGCAAAGCAAGAAAGACTCACAGACATCCAGACTCCTACAGATATCACGAGAAACACTGCATCCACTGTATCTGAATCAACCCACACCCTTGATAGACGTCCCATCCCTTTGTCAATTAAGCTAATTCGAATTGAATTTCTGCCACTTGCAGCTGAGAGTTCTGATTACCAATGCAAGAACAACAACAAATTAGTTTCTTCTCAGAGAGAACACAAAATAATAGAATACTGGTTAAAAATAGGTATATTATATAATGGAATAAATTTATGTTTTGTTTATCAATAGATTAACTTGGATTATGAGCTAGAACATATAATTCCTTTGGCACTGAGTAACCAACTTTTAAAAAATCTTGAGGTACAAAGCCAAAAATCATTCTTTTTAGAAGAAGCATTTATTAAAAAACCAACAACAGACTAAAGACACTTTCTTTTGTAATTTTTTGTTTATTTATTTATTTTGAGAGAGAGAGAGAAAGAGTGCGAGCGGGAGAGGGGCAGAGAGAGAATCCCAAGCAGACTCCACACTGACAGCGTGGAATCCAATGCAGGGCTCAAACCCATGAACCACAAGACCATGACCTGAGCCAAAGTCGGATGCTTAACCAACTGAGCCACCCAGGTGCACCTAAAAGAGACTTCTTCAAAAGTAGAAAAGCAGTAGGGATCTGAAGATTTCAGTAAGATTTAAAACAATGTGGAGAGGAGCATTTAGCAAAGTACATTTTCAGATGAAGACAATGGAAAGCATGAGTGAATATATGTCATGAATTATGCATTGTATCAGAACCTCATTTGGGAAGCATTCTGACCTCTGCTATTTTTGTGCTAGTGTCTATTGTACTCCCAATTAATCAGAAACTAAATTAGCTAATGCTAATAATAATAGATAATAGATAATGCTAGAATTAAAGACAGAATGTTGAAAATCCTTATAGTAATTTAACATTGAAAAGCATGAAATTAGTTTTGAAATTAAAATGAAATCAAAGAACAGGAGCAAGAAGTAACCTCTTTCTGGTTCAAGCTATAATTTTTAAGAGGATATAAAATTGCTCTATATTTTTATTCTCCACAAAGGAGTTCAAATGTGAATGAATTAAATATATAATAAAATTATACAGACAAATTAGTTGATCAGTGTAGGCTCTGCATTCAAACTGAATCTAGCACAAGGAAAACGAATCTCCTAGTGGTTATAGAAGAAAACTTTTATGAAGGACACTTCATTATTCAAATTGTAGGTAAATATATTCATCATAAATGACAAATTAAAATGAATACATTTGTGAATTTTTCTAAAAATCAAAATAATTTAATGATTTCTCTCATAAAGTATTAATTATATGTCAATTATAAATTAACTTCCTTTATAAACTATGCACTAGTTTACATAATAGAAAGTTCTAAGCAGAGAAATTAATAAAAGGGTACCATCTCCTACAAAGACTTGCAAAGGTCTCATGATGTCCCTCAACTCTTGTCCACTCACCTGACTTTCTTCCCATTGCTTTCCTCTGCTTGCTCTGCTCCAGCCCAATTCACTCCACTAATGCTCCTCAAAAGCTCCAGGCATGCCCCAACTTCGCATGTGCTGTTCCCTCTTCCTGGAATGTTCTTTGACTTGATATTCACATGCCTCACTTCCTGTCTTCCTTCAGGATTTTATTGGAGTGCAACTTTCTTAAGAATGCCTACCATGACCATTCTGTTAACATTCTCTCTCCCGCTCGTACTCTCTCTCTCTCTCTAATTAAAAAAAAAATGTATTACTGAAATATAGTTGACATACAATGTTACATTAGTTTTAGTTGTATAATATAGTTATTCAACAATTCTATACAACACACAACACTTACCATGATAAGCATAGTTACTGTCACCATACACCATTATTTCAGTGTTACTGACTATATTCCCCATGTTGTACTTTTCCTCCCAATGACTTATTTATTTTATAACTGGAAGTCTGTACCTCTAATCACCTTGCCAATCCCTCCTTTACCTCTGCAAGCAACAATCTGTTCTCTGTATTTATGAGTCTCTGTTTGGGGTTTGGTTTTGCTTTTGCTTTGGGTTCATTTGTTTTGTTTTTTAGATTCCACATATAACTGAACCCATAAGGTTTTGTCTTTCTCTGACCTATTTCACTTAGCTTAATACCTTCTAGGTATTCAGATACTTATTGGCAACTTTAATACAATCCTAATCAAATACTTTTAGATTTTGCTATTCAAACAAGATGGTTACAGTGGAGATATTTAATTCATTAGTATGCTAAATTAAAAAACAAGTATCATAAGCAAAGGTAGTTTGTTTTTTTCTCCCACTCGCCAAGTGAATAAAGCACTACGATCATATTAGCAGAGAGTGGCTGTTTTCTCTTGCTACCATTTAATTGTTCATTTGTGCAGTGAATTATCTATATATACTAATCAAATTTAAATTTTTTTTCAACGTTTATTTATTTTTGGGACAGAGAGAGACAGAGCATGAACGGGGCAGGGGCAGAGAGAGAGGGAGACACAGAATCGGAAACAGGCTCCAGGCTCCGAGCCATCAGCCCAGAGCCCGACGCGGGGCTCAAACTCCCGGACCGCGAGATCGTGACCTGGCTGAAGTCGGACGCTCAACCGACTGCGCCACCCAGGCGCCCCTATACTAATCAAATTTAATAGCAAGCTGGTAAAAGGGAGATTGACTCAGAGTCCAAAATATATCTTTATATGAAGCAAGTACTATTCTTTCTTTGCAGAGGGCACCTGATTATCTATGTTTTCATCTTAGAATATGCTATCCATTTAAATATGTCTCAGGCACTTTTATCATCATTAAAATATTAGGGGCACATTTTTACTGCTGAAAAGGATCCTAAAGATAATTTAGCCCACTGAGGAAATGGGGACTCAGAGAAGTTAAGTGATTTAGTCAAAGACATACAACAATTATGATGAAACTGGTGATAGACTCAGGTCTCCTAATTTCCACCTAGGTTTTAACTACATTTAAACCTTCTCAACTTTGGAGACTCTTATACAAATCTGATAGTCTTGAAATATTTCAGAATTATTTCTTATTTCTCAAAACATAAGAAAATATATTGTTGGAAAATGCACACGTAACTCCAGTAGCCAGAAAAGTGCTCCTTCCAAGTATCTGCAGGAGACCCAAGAGTGTGCCCATTGCTTGGTTGCTACCATACGGACTCTGCTTTTTCTTTCCTCTTCTGCCACAGCTCCTTCTACGGGCAGTTCCCTATTAGTACTAGCACATGCTGGATACCATTCCCAGTCAACCCCAAGATTTGCAGGCACCCACAGCATTTCCCCTGGGGGCCATTTTCACTTTGACTTAGACTCACTGGCCCCTTGTCTGTGGCCACTGTTGTGTTCTTCTGCCAGTTCTGGTGGGTACCGATGTTTCATATCAGAAACACGGCTATCACTTGTCAGACCCTGAAATCTCCCTTCAGGTAGACGGCATGTACTGAGTCCCTCAGGTTCAAGAATTACAATGGTGCCTTTTATGTGACAGAGGAGAACCAAAGCACACAGCCCTATTTTTTTTTTTACATATTATTAAGGCAAACGGTCTTCTTCTCCCTGGAACTCAGACATTAACTCTGGAGAAGACCTGAGAGTAAAGACACCACCAGGCTGTTTATTCCAACAAAATTACTCCAGCCTTTGCTATTGTTAAATTGTTAGCAATACGGTTATGTCTTTTCCCCAAGAAGTACCCTAGTTCCTCATCCAAACGGACTTCGCACTGGCAACTGTCATTTTCCTCTCAACACACTATGAGAACTTTCTTCCACTAGTAACACTAGTTCCTTCTCATAGCCTTGAATGCTTCTTGAAAAGGTAAGAGATGAAGGAATAGACGTGTAGGTAAACTAAACTTCTGATAAAATGTGTGGTCAAAGATGGCACATTCTTACCAAATATTATAATTATCAGCAGTCACAGTCAAAACATTCATCCAAACCTCTTGTAATTCCAAAGATGCCAAAGCAATTGACTTTATATATTTGGTGTCCTGGGGTCTTGAAAACCAGTCACCTTGATGATGACTGCTGGCTATACACATGTCTCCTTTCTATCTTTATTTTATAAGTAATAAAAAATTGTGATAGATTACATCATCGAATTCATTCTTCTATGGATTCTCATATACAGAGGCTTTCCCATCCAAAGAGAACTTTATCTTAAAACAAAAAATAAAAATGGTATAGTTATTTTTATAAACAGATTTTTAAATAAAAATAATCTGTACATATTTGAATAGAAAAGTAAATGCAAAAAATAAAGGTTTTCTCTGTATGTTTATCTTCCTAAGACCTTCAGATCCTACAAAATATAAATCAAGTAAAATAAACATGACTTGCAAATCTCAGGTTGATTCAAGAGTTGATGTGTATTAATAACCACAGTGATAATGGATGACATCTACTGAGTATTCATGAGAGTAACCAGCATATATATGGTGACTGCTGTCATGTATTAGCTCATATAATCTTCTTCACAGCAACTCTGTGTCACAGATGTTATTATTATATCCATTGTAGAGTTGAGGAAACCGAGGCAGAGAGAGGCTACTTAATAAAGGTGAATGGCAGAGGTAGGGGTCAAAACTAGAGACTCTGAATCTGGCCTTAGGGCTCTTAACCCATACACTATATTGTCTCCCACAGGTAGTAGGTCGTCTATAAAAAAATATGCAAATAAATTACATGCATATTATTTCTAAAGAGAAATTCTGTAGATTCAGAGAAAACAGCAAAACAAAGATAGGCAATGTTTCTTTTTATTAGAATATGTTACATGATAAAAATTAATAGCTAATCAAACATTATTAGGACAACTTACTACTCCATTGGGGGTAAAAGACTTCCATGACAAAAAAAAAAAAAAAAGAAAAAGAAAAATTCTCTCCACAATGGCCTTCCTCTTTGGTCTTTTATTACTTTTATTCTTTTCCTAAAGGGTCTGTTATCTGCTTATAGATAGCAAATGCATCTTTTTTTTAATATTTATTTTTGAGAGAGAGAGACAGAGCACAGGTGGGGGAGGGGCAGAGAGGGAGAGAGAGAGAAGATATGAAGCGGGCTCCAGGCTCTGAGCTGTCATCATAGAGCCTGACATGGGGCTCAAACCCACCAACCGCGAGATCATGACCTGAGCTGAAGTCAGACACTTAACCAATGGAGCCACCCAAGCATATTTTTAACCTCATAAGTTCTTTTGTAGTTCAGGAGGCCACACTATTAGCGAGAATTATGGGGGAAAATATGTAATTTGAAACTAAAGAATGTGGATTATATTTCTAATTCTTGTACCTTGTATTGTGTGAGTTTTTTTTTTAATGTTTATTTATTTTGAGAGATAGAGAGTGAGTGGGGGGAGGGGCAGAGAGAGGAAGACAGAATCCCAAGCAGGCTCCACACTGTCAAAGCAGAACCCAATGTGGGGCTCAAACTCACGAACCGTGAGATCATGACCTGAGCTGAAACCAAAAGTCAGATGCTTAACCCACTGCCCCTTGTGTTGTGTGAGTTTTGTTCAAACACAATACACATTGTTTTATAGCTGCTTTTGCATCATGTCGGCAGAGATGAGTAATTAGAACAATGATCTTCTAGCCCAAAATATTCACTATATGGCCCTTTATTTAAAAAAAAAAAAAAAGGGGGGGAGAGAGGGCGCCTTGATGGCTCAGTCAGTTGAGCATCTGACTTCGGCTCAGGTCATGATCTCGCGGTTCATGGGTTCGAGCCCTGCATCTGGCTCTGTGCTGATGGCTTGGAGCCTGGAGCCTGCTTTGGATTCTGTGTCTCCCTCTCTCTCTGCACCTTCCCCGCTCATGCTCTGTCTCTCTCTGTCTCTCAAAAATGAATAAACGTTAAAAAAAATTTTTTTAAATAAAAAAATAAGAAGTTTGCCCATCCCTGGTGTAAGTAGTAAATGAAATAATACACAGGTAAAACATTTAAATGTCTGGTCCATAGATGTGAGCTCAGCATCTGGGGCAGAGGGTGGCTGAGGTCAACTGAAGGCACTAGGTGCTCTAAAAACATTAAGGAATTATCACTGTACCCAAGGACAAACACAGGATCAGCGCATGCATTGGCAGTGACTTCTAAAGCTTTTTTTTTTTTTTTCATAGACCCTTCTTTGCAAATAAACTATTACATTGAAACTCAATTAGAAAAAAACAAATAAAAGCAACACTATTGTCACTGAGGATAAGGATGGCAGAGCTACAGTTTAGGGATACTGGCCCTCAGCCTTTTGTTCTTTCCTCTGCGTCTCAATACTGTTCCTTCATATGACAATGTTTTGTTTCTGCTCAGTTTTTACTTACTTGAGCAGTAAAGGTAAACAAGGTTGTAGGGAGAGGTGTTATAACAAATTTGCTTTCCAATTAATAATCTAGAGCCTTCTCAAGTTCAGATCAAGTTATTTCAACATCAAACAGCAGATATTGGGTAGTTCCCAACTAAAGGGGTATTTATTTCACAACTGTAGCATAAATCATCATTCTAGAAAATAGACTCTTTTCAGGAGAGCTAAAAGCAATTTTCAAACATTGGTTGAAATTAACTTTGAGGAAGAATGTGGAGTCTGTGCCTTTGGTCGGTGGGAAAGCCTGAATATATAAAGGCTACAGTCTTTATCTTCTACTTCCTTACTCTTACTTCTCACTGCTCACCTCATACCTTTTCAAAATACTCTTTAACACCATTTAGAAATTGGCGTAAAGACCCTTTTTGTTTAGTAACACCTAGAGTTGATTGATCCATCTATGCCTTTCACCACCACCATCCCCAACCTCAACATCTACCTCCAAACTTCTGCATCTTACCTGTTCTTGCTGTACCTTGAACCACATACTACTGCCTATCACATGCCCACGGGCTGAGGACCCTCCTCATGATAAAGACTCGATGTCATTAACTGTAGTAGTAAAAAGAATAAGCTAAAAAAAATCAAACTATCAAATCTACTATATTTTTCCTTGAAATATGAATTATCAACTCAAAACATTTAATATGTATTTAAAGTCATTCATCCTTCTATCAACAAATGAAATTTTTCACAAAGCCCTATTCTTGTCACTTGTGATACCAAAGTCCATAATAGCTAAAAATTATTGTTTTCAACATATAATTTGTAGAGGTAAAATGAATCCTAGATTTGAGGAAATTTTTGTTCTTGTCACACGGAGTACTATAGATTTGTGTTACTAAGTCTTACATATATTCAGCAACACTGTCAACGCTGGAAGCAAGTAACAACGGTTGTCAAGAACAGAGAAAAAGAAAAAGACAAAAGAGAGAGAGAGAATGAGAATTACAAACACAGAGTGATTTCATACTTATCACCAAGAAATTGCTTGTGAAAAGGAATATGCACTCAGTATCTCTTAGCTAAGAAAACATTACCTATTTTGCCCTAAATCTAAATGAAAGTCGTATGCAGTTAGCACCACTGTAGACAAGGCAATGGAATGATGGGAAGACCAAAATGTTAAATATAAGTTTTCTTAATGATTCCCTCTTCTCCCCTTCTAAAGAGAATTTCTGCTATCTTGTCTTTGTGGGCTAAGCAGAGGTAAAAGATGGACACAAATATTAGGAGAAAGTCAAATCTATGACAAGGGGATCCTGAAGGCAGGTGTGAGCAATGAGAGAGAAAAGAAAATGTCTATGGGGACAGTGGGGTACAATGAAGAGGAGAGTCCCAGGACATTATGAAGAGAGAGCTGAGCACCTACGTACAACTTCAGATGGAGGACTTTATGTGATATATGATATGACTGCATCATTACATTTCAGTACAAGTTACTATTCCTCTAAGACCTGCAGCCTGAGAGCCTGAAAAGAAGTATTTCCTGAAAAGAGGTAGACATTTATAGAGGGTCACCACACTCAGCTTCCCAGTCTCACTCCGGACCACAAAAGGACACTTCTCAAACTGCCTCCACTTGGAAATACGGAGAAGAACCTCCCCCAACCCACACAGGACCACACCCCCATCCCAAAGGAATTTCACTCAGCTCAGACAGGAAATACTGCTGATCAGCAGCTACCTCTAATCAAAAGGTTTTGTTGACTTTTAACTTGGGTTAACAAGCCAATTCACAGAAGTGCCCAAAGCCTAAAAAATAACTGACCGCCTTTATTCCTCCTGCTCGAGGCTACTGAACAACACATTTATCTTCACGGAGTTATTCTCTCCAATATTCCCCCAGAATGCTGCCTAAGGGGAAATGGCTGCCGCTGCTTCTTAATGCAATTTTTGTCAGGAAGATAAGTTTCCTCATTGAAAGGGTAAATGGAAGAAGAAAAGACTTCTGCAAACTGTCTTATTTCATGAGAAAAAGGCCTTTTAAAATTCCCTGGGAGTTTGATTTTCTCTTACAAACCAAAAGAGCTTTAATTGCCTGACTTCAAGATGGGCAAGATAGGCCTTGTTTCTTCAGTCCAAACCTAGACAAAAAGTTTGATTCTCTGAAAGGCTGCTCCTCTTCTATTAAATCACGTTCCTTCGGGATAGAAAATTGGCCAATCACCCGTCTGAAAACGTGCTGCCATTAGCGGAATGTGATTTTCTTTCGTCAAAAGAAAGTCACTTTTCAGCTGGTCCCTCTGGCTCTTTAGCAAAGGGATAGTTCGCCTCCTCTTTACTTTTTCCTCTGGCTCCACTTCAATGCCATCAGCTAAACAGAAGGCTTTTGGATAGACACCAACCCTAAATTACTTCTGCTGGAAGATCTCATTGAAATAAGAACCTGTAAAACAATTGATTTTTTTTAAATGGTATGATATATTTTAGCTGGTTAAATTCCTCTCATAAGGAATTTTCGGAGAGCCCACAGGTTGGGAGTAAGGCTATGGTAAAACATGGGAGCGATGTAAACTATCTTGAGAATACACAGGCTACTAGAAATATCAACCACACAAATAGTCAAACCACTTAAACATTAGGATTAATATACTCATACAAAAAGGAAGACAATGTGCATATTTTCTCCCTCGTTTATTAAAATGGCTATTGACAACTGTAGGTCGAACTATGATTCATTTATTTACCTCTTTCGTCTCCTTCTAGTGATAAAAAGAGAATATATTATACCTGCTCTCCAAAGACTAAGAAACCAGCAGAAAAGCAAGTATCCTATAATAATGCTGTATTGCAGCCATGCTAGTGATATGAATAAAGGACTGAAGGAATGCAGAGGAGGAAGTAATTCAGCTAGGAATCAGAAGAAAGGATGCAAGAAGCCTTCACAAGAGGGGAGATTCTAGCTGAGCTTTGAAAAACCTCAGAATCTGCCAGGCAGGAGAGTGATGACGAGGCATTTCAAAGACACTGGAAGTCTGTATCAGACTGAAGAAAGGCAGAGAATGTGGCGAACATGAGAAGCAGGGTTACAGGGTGTGAGCAGGGGGTAGCAAGATGGGTTTTTATAAGGCCCTGAAGACCATACAAAAAATTAAAACTTTCTTGCAACTCTGAGGACTGTCAGCAATTTTGGAGCAAGAAAGAAACCTCAAACCAAACCACGGCTACAGAGACTACCATGACTTTTCCATGTGCTTAAACTAAACTTGAAACAAATGGTAAGTGCAAACACTATACAACATACTTTTCAAAACCACGTTTGCTTTTAGTTAGAGTCTATAGTTAACCAGTTCTAGGGTGGGAACGGAGAAGAAATCCTCACAAATTACTTTAGACTTTTTTTTTAATTTTTTTTTAATGTTTATTTTATTTTTAAGACAGAGAAAGAGCACGAGCAGGGGAGGGGCAGAGAGAGAGGGAGACACAGAATCCGAAACAGGCTCCAGGCTCTGAGCTGTCAGCACAGAGCCCGACGCGAGGCTCACACCCACAAACCGCGAGATCATGACCTGAGCCGAAGTCGGACGTTTAACCAACTGAGCCACCCAGGCGCCCCTAGACTTTTCATTTTTTAAGTATGCTTACACTCAGACAGCAAAGTTACACTCAGATAAAATGATATTTTCAAATTTGTCAATTTAGTACCATAATTATCAAGGTCGGATTTCTGGTTAAGATGCCTGTGTGTATAAGCACCAACATATATTCAGTATTTATAAAATTTACGTAAGAGAGACTGGAGTTTAATAATGTAATCATTATTATATTAACATTATTCTTTACAAAGCAGGTTTATTTTCTTTACTTGCCTTTCCTTTGTGTCCTCTTTTTTGGGCAGAAGGGAGATTAACGTCTTGATGTACTTTATGGTGGCTGAATACAAAAAAAGTCCTTTTTTGGGGGGAATGTAGAAAAGATGCAAAAAAGATTAAAGGCATGAGAGAGAATTCTCCTCATAAAGATATTCTGAAGGCTTCCTGCTGCGTCAGTTAGATCACACAGCTGCTCCAAATAGGAGATATCCGGATGCACTGTGCTGTGTAATGGGAAAGGAGCTCTCATTTTTTAACTTCCTTGCTCCAATGGTGTCCTACCTAGAAAGTCATCCGGGGGCATGAGCTAAAGAAACATACACATAAGGTTAGACCTTATGCAAAATGTATTAATATGATCAATATTTAAAATCAGACCTTAAACCTAGAAATGTTCACTTGCACAAAAAAAATTTTTATAAACACACACAAATACACACACACATATATAAAATAGGTCATGTGTACACAAACTGTAATATAAATATTAAGATCTGTTGCAAACTTGGTCACAATATGCAATTAAACATTTTACGGTGTCTTTTCAAAGAGAAAACAAATGCATTAGGCCACCAATCTTTCCAACATGTGGTATCTGCTATTTGCCCTGAGTTGTGTGCTTTACATAAGTTCTTTCTTTTAACATTTACTTCAATCCTATGAGATACAGTCTCCCCATTTCACAAAAAGAAAACTCAGGATCCAAGGAGGTAAAACAAAACAAAACAAAATAATACTTGACCAAAATAGGATATCTAGTAAGTACAGAATGGCTATTCAAAAAATCTAAGACCCTTTCCATTATAATGCCTCTCCAAGAAATGTCAAATTGACAAGCTTCCAAAACACTAGCAAAATCTCTGCTAAAATATATTTTATATGCTGAATTTGCTTATATTACCTCAACTTAATTCTCCAGGAATATTTACTCTCTGATCACTAATACTGAAGCCAATGTCTTCCCCAGAGATAATTCTGAGTGACTATATTGTTACATTCTAACTAACATCAACATTTTAAAAATTCAGTTAAGATCCCATTATTTTCACAGAAGTCAGGATACTCCTTCTTTAATGAGACTTAACAACAGATTACTTGTATTCTGTTCCTGCCTATATTTGCCAGGAGGTAGTTACTTAGGAGGGTGTGTGAGGCCCAGCTGGGCTGGTTTTGAGCCTCTGCTTCACTAGGTTCTGTGGGCCCCTGGACCAGTTACTGAGCTTCTTTAAGCCACAGTGCCATTACCATTTATGAATGCATGTTCTAAAGCTCTTAGTCCACTGCCTAGCAAAGAGTAAGCCTAGCTGATTCATTCCATTAATATTTTAAATGTTACTGAGGCATAGAGCCTATAAAAGGGAATTGGAAATTTCACTGCATTTAACTTTAGCTCGGGCAGTGAGCAAAGTGCGTTCAGTGTGTCTCATATATAGAAGTAATTAAAACTAATTTTAGACACAGGCATATAATATTCAGCTCCATCACTGATTAACGTATTAAATATTGCCTCCCCTTTGGAACTGGAGAAGTACTGGTGAAAGCTGCATGGTGGGCCATAACATGCACCTTTGAGAGGTCACACCTTGATCAAAACATCAAGAACCACGATAAAACCATAGTTTGCAACAAATGAGAAATACCTAAAAGGGTGTTTCCCAGAATTTGTTCCACAGACACTGATCTCATGACATACTCCTAGAAGAAAAAGATCTCCCTGCAATTCTGGATTCCTATATATATTCCCTTTTGGTGATGCATGAGGATCGTGTGCTCTGGGACCATTTGCAGTAAGGAAGGCTATTTCACTTTGTTTACAGAGCCATAATTTCCTGACTTTGCATGACCACAGATTTCTTTTTCTTCACATAACACCTATTAAAACAAATTCTATGGAAACATAGTCCAGGATTCAAAGTCCTCTTTAAATGCCCACTAAGAGGTGCATTTAAAAAATCCCTTCTTTAATCTCTAGTAAACATAATGGCATTATGGATGTCCTCTCGAGCTTTCAGAAAACTTCTGCTACAGAGCCATGGAGGTACATGTTAAAATTTCAACTAGTTTAGTACTGAAGGCTATAGGATGAGGAGAGCATGTGGCAAGGAGTCTTACACTTCCTACCTACATAAACTGTTTTAGTTCCATAAAAAGCTGTTTTTTTTTTTTTTTTGGCAATGGATTCCTGCTACAGAAATCATATATCTTTAGGCTATAATATGGGTAGAAGAATTCATTTTGTCCTAGCAAGAAGGAGAAAAAAAACACACACTGGACTAGGGATTCTTCATCAAAAAATAGCAACATGTATTTTGCAATTGATAACTGTGCTTGTTAAAAGGAAAAAAAAAAAATCTTCTACAGCAAAACATGGTGTCAGCTTACTGGTCACCAATGTAGGAAAGTCTCATTAAATTCAAAACACCCGAATGAAAATCAAACAACCATGGCAAATAGTGTGCCTCATTTCCATGTTTCTAAAATCTACTGTAAGGCAGAATATGATGTACCCTAATTATATTGGTTTCCAGTGGATTTAAAATTAAAATTACAACTTTCTCAATTAAAAAAAAAAATGGATTTACTTAGAGAATTTAAAAAGTTCCAAGAATGGAACTATAGCTCTAACAGCACGACATTAGGGAATATCTTAACCAACCTTGAAGGCAGTCATCGTAATAGCAACTATTTCTCAATAAGGGAGAGGTCAGTATCATCCTGAAATGATATTTCACACAGCATCATGGAATATTAGGATAAAAAATACAAACGCATACTGAAGGGAAAAAATCAAGATTTCCCATACCTTCCGTAAAGTTCACTTTGCTTAGTGGTCTCTGATGCTCTTCATGATCACGTTTCTAATGACAACTTTTCTAAATAAGAAAATACCTCCCAAGTGCGTTCTAGGCAGCTCAAAGGACTGGTTCATCCCAACACATTTCTCTCCTGGTGTCATCTGATTATCTGGCCTGCCCAGATGAACCACAGATATATACCAATGTAGGTGCCGTTTATTAACATCTGAGGAGTAATTTTAAGTTCAATTCATTTATAGTCATTAGCTGACAACTGAATTCATGTTATGTAACAAACTACATAGGTTGCTGGGTTAATTTAAACCTTATAAATAGATTTCAAGAAACTAGCATTTTTTGTTTTCACTGTTCCTAAGTAACACCGTAAGACTTAGTCCATCTAACTGCACCAATCTAAGTCACTCAAGCTTGAGAATACTATAGACTGAATGTTTGTGTCACTCCAAAATTCATGTTGAAACATAATTCTCAATGTGATGGTATTTAAAGGTGGGGCCTTTGGGAAGTGATTAGGTCACAAAGGCTCTAATAAAAGGGGTCCCATTAGTGCTTTTATTAAAGACAGCCAAGAGAGTCCCCTTACCTCTTCTGCTATATGAAATCACAGCAAGAACATGGCTGTGTATGAACCAGGAAGTGCTCCCTCACCAGACACCAAGTCTGCTGGTCTTGATCCCAGGCTTCCCGGCCTCCAGAACTGTGAAAATTAATTTCTGTTGTTTACAAGGCACCCAGTCTATGGCATACTATCATAGCAGCCCTAACAGATGAAGATAGAGAATAACCTAATAAGTGAGGAAGCCTGGATAAATAACCAGTGTGGTACCCAACTTCCAGTAGACCTGCAGTGATTCCCATCTCTTGAATTCATACCCCCGTGCATCCTCTCCTACAATGAATAGCGCTAGCTGATCTCTCTAACTAGTAGAATTCTGTGGAAATGAAGAAGTGTGGCATCTGAGGAAAGGTCATGGATGACATTGTGGCTTCTGCCTTGTCTTCTTGGATTGCTCACTCTGGCAGAAGTCAGGCACCATGTTGTGAGGACACTCAAACATGGAAAGGCCCAGATGGGGAAGAACTAAGGCCTCTTGCCAGCAACTAGCACCTTGTGAATGAAACATCTTGGAAGCCATCCCAAGTCAAGCTTCAGATTACTGCAGCCCTGTCTGGCAAACTGATTCAATCTCATGAGAAACCTCTAGTCAGAGAATCCAGCTGAACTGCTTCTAAAGCTTTGAGCAGCAGAAACTGTGTGAAATGATATTTATTGTATCTTTAAGCCATTAAGTTGTGGGGTAGTTTGTCAAACAGTGATGGATAGCTATTAAGTTGTGGAGGGATTTGCAACATAGCAATGGATAAGTACACCCAACATCCAATCCTCAATGTTTTGTAGCTCCTGAATTGTTATAACATGTCTGTTTTATAAGTAAGGTACATAAATACTCTAGTGGTAAGCATTAAATGAGTAGAGACTTGCAAAGACGTTGGGGCACCTGGGTGCCTCAGTCAGTTAAGTGTCTGACTCTTGATCTCAGCTCAGATCTTGATCTCAGGGTCATGAGTTCAAGCCCCATGTTGGGTTCTGTGCTGAGTATGGAGCCTACTTTAAACACACACACACACACACGCACACGCACACAAAGACACTGAGCATTTCCTTCAAATGTCAAGGGTTCGTTGAATGATGAGTTATAAGTAGCACATAAATATAAGTGCCATGAGGGCATGGATTTTGTCTGTTTTATTTTCTGCTGTATCCCCAAGCATGGAATAGTGCCTGCATTACATTAGATGCTTAATAAGTAGCAGATGAATGAATCTATGCATAGTTGGGATGGCATCTCCCATGTAACTCTCATTACCACATACACTATGCTTCGGAACACTTTCTGTTATTATAGAAAGGAATACCAGATAGGGAAAAGAATATGTGCTTTGCCAGGTCTGCTTGGAAGACACATCCTCCACTACTCCAAATGTTCTTCTAAGCTTTCTTCCTTCTTCTCACTGCAAAGGACCCCCCACTGAAATTGAAGCTGGCCTTATGCTGAACGAACACTGAGTTCGCTATTTATCTCAATGCATTCAGGGTAGAGTTCGGTAATGCTATGATTGCTAATGACTCCACAGAAAGCAAAAGAGGGTAAAGAAGGAGTGTATATTCACGACAGACTTAGTTCATCAGTATACTGAAATGATATGAAATCCAATCTTCTAAATCTTTTAAAATCTTTAAGACTCCCAGTTAAACAAGTTAGCCTCCACTCCCTCTTTAAGTACATAAAAGTAGTAATAAAGGGATTAAAAAATAAAGAAAGAAACCCAGGGGCGCCTGGCTGCCTAAGTTGGTTAAGCGTCCAACTCTTGATTTTGGCTCAGGTCATGATTTCATGGTTGGTGAGTTTGAGCCCCATGTCTGCTTCCATGCTGACAGCATCCTTGGGATTCTCTCTCTTCCTCTCTTTGCCCTTCCCCTACACTCTCTCACTTGCTCTCTCTTTCTCACTCTTTCAAAATAAACATACATTAAAAAAAGATAAATAAACCCAGAAATACTATACAATAGGAAGAGAGATAATGGCCGAGAGAGGAACGGGGAAGGTAAGGATAGAAAGCAAATCCAGAATGCTGGGAAGCAGAAAAATGGGACATAATTGGCTTAGACCAGAGGAAGCTGAAATCCAATGCCAAGAAGGGATAGGGAGGAGTAACAGACAAGAAACAAGCAAATTAACATGACATAAATCAGGAAAAGGTAAGGATAGAGTGCATCTTGTGTTTCTGAGGGCAGTGGCAAAGGTCAGGCTAAGAAGGACAGATGGTTGAACATCTAAGAGGCCAGAGACTCTTAGATCCAATCCTCCACCCTGAGCAACTAGATGATTACACCTCTTCCACCTAGGCAAGAGATGTGTTCAGTTTCCTAAAAAGCTAAATCAAATTACAAAAGATCCCAAGAGAAGGTAACTGCTAAAGTGTCATAAAACAGAGAATAGGTAAATGTCTAGTGAAAGACCATGTCCTGAAAAGTAATCCCCCTGCTCCACTTCACACTCCAACCACCCTGCCCTACTTTAGTTGTAAGAACGAGGGCAGCACACTAGGAAGGACTTGAGATTATTCCTCTCTGAGCAAATTAGCAAACAAGATAAAACACTTACGGTTACTAGTCGTTTGGTACAGTAGATTTAGATGTAGATAGGTTTGATACACACACACACACACACACACACACACACACACACACCCCTCAAGTAAAATGATTGAAAATCAATTAGGTGAATACAGTGAAGCTTACCAATCAACAAGTTCTACCGTTGAATAACAGGTATACAATAGGATTTTAAGCGCCTGATTTGCAGATATAAATAGACAATCAAAATATAGATCAAGGAAACAAGAACAAAGGAAAAATGCAGGAATCAGAAGAACAGTTTAGAAAACTATAACCAGTAAGAGAAGATATACAAACATGAAAAAAGTATAGGCTATTATACCAAATGATTGTGGAAATTACCAAGAGCAGAAATAATACATCCAATTAAAGCTGAAGAAATCTCACAAAGTAGAATGAGGATGAGAAAAAGATGGAAATTAGAGAGGAATGAGAAAATTAGAAGACCTACGAAGTTGATCTAATATCTGTATTGTAGGAGCTCCAGAAATGCGAAACAGAAAACCAAGAGAATCATCAAAGAAAACATTTCAGAAAATACACTAGAACTTGAGTCACCACATAGAAAAGATCTTCTAAGTATTTCACATAATGAATAAAAAATGATCCAACCTAAAGCACATCAGTGTAAAATTTCAGAACACTGGAGATAAAGAGAAAAAGCAGTACTGAAAAGAAACAATAAAAAAATTAAAAAGCAGGCCAAAACCAAAATATTAGGTAGCAGGATAGCATCGTACTTCTCAACAGCAACTGAGTGCTAAAAGAAAATGGAGAAATGCTTTTAAAACCTAGGGACAGGGGCAGTCTTTCTAACCTGTAATTCTATATTTATTCAGACTTCAATCAAATGTGAAATTAGAATAGACATATTCTTAGACTATATAATATCTCAAAAATATACCTCCAATGACATAATCTTTCTCTGGAAATTGTAAGAGGATGTACCTGCTTAAAATGAGAAAAAAAGCTAAGAGACGGGAAGACCTTAGATCAGATGGAAGGAAATGCAAGAAAGAAGCAAAGGGAATTTGGGGATGACAACGAAGGGAAATCATGTATGACAGATGTGCAGCAGAATTACAGAACTAATCCAGATCAGAACAAGAGGATAGACAGCTGTAACACAGCTGTAGGAGGAATATCTCTAAGAAAACAGGAACACAAACAAAAACATGATAGAATACCTGATTTTTATGAAGTTATTGAGAAGTTTGAATTTCTGCTGGGGAGTAGAGCATGAATGAAAATCAGAAGACAGAACAGAGAAAATGCATCAATTATTAATTCCAAGAAAAACAGAGCATTGTTACGGAAATGTAATCAACAATGAATAACATTTGCATGACCAAAATTTTATCACTAAGCATTGATTTAGCTGAAAAGTGACACAACCAACTGAAAAAAAATGGAGGAAAGGACATTTTAAAAATTATTCCTATATTTAATAATAGGAAATCTGAAGACATTACACAAAACAGAAATGTGAAGAAATGAAGGTATTCAGAAACAAAGAGGTAAATCTGAGAAAAATGTGGCTGAAAGTATTGAAAGTAGCTGCCCCAAGGAGTAAGAAGAAGAATAGGAAGGTGAAGAGACAGAATACTGCTACATTTTTTTTATAAACCCTGTAAAACTACTGACCTTTCCTCTACACATACATATTAATTTGATTTTTAAAAATTTAGATTCAAAATACCAAACCTAATTTGATTGACTATCCCAAAAAGTACTAAAAATGTTATATTTAATAAAACATGAGAAATATTCATGCACGTATAAATACAATAGGAGAAAAATAAATTGCATTTCCCAAAGGGAAAATATTTACCTCTGTAAGAACCGGAAATTCAATTTCTTCATAAAAAAAAGTAACTAAATTTTCATATTAATATAGTCCAGATAAAGTTTTAAATACTGGCTAATATAAAAGCTAAACAAACGTGACTTGAAATGAGCCCATCGAGAAAGGATATAGTTATTCCATGTATTCTGGAGGGTGTTCCTGATATTTCACTGTCTATGTAAACATGTCAACACACATATATGTCTACATATATGTATACAAAGGTACATATGTACACAAAAAATATTTGAAATTTGGAAGTAGGATCTAGAACGATAATACTGCTATGACTGTCATAGAATTGATTTTATTTTTCTAACAATGTTTTGTTCAATGTAAGAATTTCAACTTAACTACAGATCAGCGCATTGAACACAGATCATTTTTATGACTATTATTTTGAATAGAAAACAGTTAAATATTTCACTGTTCGGTAGATTTTAGAAAAGTACACATCCTGGATTTTGAAGGTTTTAGTTCCAGAGGTTGCACATCATTTGTTTTCCAATTAAGTGTGTTGACTTTCTTGATGATAAGCCCCATAAGTTTTTTTTTTAATTTTTTTTAATGTTTATTTATTTTTGAAACAGAGAGAGACAGAGCATGAATGGGGGAGGGTCAGAGAGAGAGGGAGACACAGAGTCTGAAGCAGGCTCCAGGCTCTGAGCTGTCAGCACAGAGCCCAACGCGGGGCCCGAACCCACGGACCGTGAGATCATGACTTGAGCCGAAGTCGGACGCTCAACCGACTGAGCCACCCAGGCGCCCCGATAAACCCCATAAGTTTTAAGAAAGAATATATTAAAGAAAAATTAGGGATTTCATAAGTACATTTATATTTATATAGCCCCCAAAACAGTTACATTTACAGATTAGCAATAGGTTTTACAGGCACCTGGGTGGCTCAGTCTGTTTCAGCTCAGGTCATGATCTCACGGTCCTGAGACTGAGCCCCTGTCAGACTCTATGCTGGGCATGGAGCCTGCTTAAGAGTCTCTCTCTCCCTCTCCCTCTGCCACACCCCTGCCAACTCACATGCATGCATGCATGCTCTCTCTCTCTCAACAATATTTTAATATTATTAATATTAATATTTCTCTAAACAATATTTAGAATAGGTTTTATAACAAAAAAAAATTGTGCTCCTTTCTTGTATAAGACAACTTCTTTCATGTCTTCCTGTAGTCAGAGTTCTAACTAAAGCTTTTCAGAGCAGTACAACTGAAATCACATATGAGAAATATTTGTGTTCTTCTCTGTCAACAATTTATAAATAGTAAGAGTAATAAGCAGGTAAATACTGAATATTTTCCTAGGTCAATATACACATTTAGCTGCCTTTAAATTTTATTTTGTAGAGATCTCTTAATACTACACAGTATTTTATAAAAGAGTTTCTAAATGCATTCTACCATTTTTTAAAACAATCTTTTACAGGGTATCAGGCACATATTCTCACCCTAACACTAGCCCTAACCATAGATCGAAGAACATGGATTCCTAAACACACGTTAAGAGAAGATGAGAAGCAGTCTAGTGATTCTGGAGAAGACTCGAAACATTAAAGAATGGATAATGTTTCTGAACATGGGTGTGACTGTAGAGATATAAACAGAAGGAAAAATTGAATATCAAATTAAAGAGTACTGAGAGCCCCAAAATCCCTCTTTGCCTCAGCTCAGTAGATGGCTGCCATGTCTATTCTCACACTGCCAGGAGTCTAAGATACCATTCTCTGGAGAAGTCTCTGAACAGCTGGGCACCATGCACATAAATTAGCCATAAGTCTAACCGTAACTTTAATCCTAACCCTACCACTATCACTTAACCTTTGACACTAGCCCTTTTTCTAACCCCAACCCTCCGAAGAGGTCTCTGAACTACAGGTTACCAGGCACATACCCTCACCCTCTAAAGGGCACTTGTTGTGATGAGCACTGGGTGTTGTGTGGAAGTGCTGAATTACTATATACACCTGAAACTATATACACCTGAAACTAATACTACACTGTATGTTAACTAACTGGAATTTAAATTAAAATAGGGGGAAAATAAGAAGGATCTTTTAGGCATTAATCAATAGAGGATTATGTAAAAGCTTCCTGTTGTGTAGATATTTACCTAGAGCTATTTTTAATTTTGATCTAACTAAAGAGCAGTTAACAGGGAAGAAGCTGCTAATACACAGAGCTAGCAAGGAATTCTTGGATCCTTCGAAGTCTGACTTGGATTACTGACCTATTATTGAGTAGACACCACTCATTTGCAGAAAGTGGTCTCAGGTAATCACTGCCTTTACACTATATCCTCAGAAACCTCACTCCAAGAATTTGTACCCATTGACCTAGCGTCTTGAAAGCTGTCTACAGACTAGGAAGACACTGGAAGTCAACATTTAAATCACGTCTTAAATTCATGCCACTATTTTAACAATTCAACCTGTACAATCATTTAAAATATATCCCTGGGAATCAACCATACCCCCACGCCACTGTGCTACCTGATGAGGATACAAACTTCAAAAGACACACATGGTTCCTGCCATTACATTCTTACATTCTTGTGGGAGAAGCTTACATTCTTTTAATTTTTTTTTTTTAGTTTATTTTTGAGAGAGAGCAAGAGAGTGTGTGAGCAGGGAAGGGGCAAAGAGAGAGGGAGACACAGAATCTGAAGTAGGCTCTGGGTTCTGAGCCTGATGTGAGGCTCGAACCCAAATCAGGAGATGATGACCTGAGCCGAAGTCAGACGCTTAACCAACTGAGCCACCCAAGTGTCCTGAGAAGCTTACATTTTTGTGGGAGATGTATACAGATAAAAAGTAAGAGAATACAGAACAGGATAAAGAAATCCTGGAGCAAGCAAGCAGGAGATGTAAGAAGTTTGAGCCACAAATGTTGTGTCAATGCCTGACACTGAAAGAACAGCATATGCAAAAACCCAGAATGAAATAGAGTAAGATACATTCTGGAAACCAGAAGATTCTGGATGAAAGAGGGACGTAAGCATGGAAGAAGGAGGGCAAAAGATGTTGCTGCAGAGGTCAGTGGGTGCCAAGCCATGAAAGATAAAGGTGTTTGAGTTTTATCCTGAGGACAATGGGGAAATCATGATCTTTTAAATTTCATTTCCCTCAAAGTGCTATTTGTACACAATAACATATTTAATTCATGGTTAAACTTGTGCTGAAAAGCAATGTACAAGCAGGCTCCCACTTTCTTCTGCAGTACTATTCCCAAGAAGCAACTCCTTCTACTTAGCCCTTATTTTAAGCCACTTGATGGCTCCCAATTCAAATAAAATGCTGATTTCTTGATGACTCGTGTTATTTACCCTTCCTTTCCACAATCTTTGACAATCATATTATTTTTATACATGTAAATATAGAGTCAGTATCTTCTTGTCCTGCTATGTAACATGAACCTAGGCATGCTTCTACTTCTCCCACCATCTTCACATTGCTTTGTACATCTCTCCTCTTTGGCTAACATTTATTATTATTATTATTATTATTATTATTATTATTGCAAACTCATGAGCATCTACATTCTGTTTTGAAAAAAAGCATAAAATGTGCACAAAGTGAAATGCACAGATATTAAGTGTGCAACTGCATGTTAGAAGTGCATATAGCACTATAACTGACACTCCAATCAAAATATAGAACATTGTCCATTTTCCTGGAAAGTTCTCTCATTTCCTCTTATAGTCTAGTCAATTCTCAACCCCCACAGACAATCCCTCTTCTCATTTGCTATCACCCAGATAAAATCTGCCTATTTTAGAAAATTCACAAAAGTGGAATCATACAATATGTACTATTCTCTCACTTAACATAAAGTCGTTAGAGACACCCATGTTTATGTGTGTCAGAACTTCATTTTTTTCTACATTGCTAAGTAGTATTTAATCATATAAATATATCATCATTTGTTTGTCCATTCTGTTGTTGGTTTGTTTCCAGTTTTAAGCTATTACATTTAAGCTACTATAAACATGTCCAACTATTTTTGTAAATAAACCTTTACATTTGTTTAGAATAAATATCTTGAACTAGTTACAGAATAGGTGTATGATAAATGAGACCAAGCGATAGATTCCCACAGCTTTAAACCCCAACTTATTACAAGTAAGAATGAAATAAAATTAACTTTATTTATACATCAATGCTTTGTGAATCCAAATCTGTTGAATCTCACTTGAAGATTAAATCTGAACACTTATGTCTAATATTGCAACTTAAGAGCCATCAAGAAAATTACTCCTTTGATATCACCAAAGGAAAAACATCTTAGTACAAGGAAATTTTTAAAACTAACTGTATAATAGTATCAATAGTTCTTCAAAATCTGAAGAATCAGATTTACACTGCATTTTAATGAAAAAGAAAGGGAGGGGGGGTTGGGGCTTTGAAGGTATGGAGAAAAAAGCACAATGAAGGTAGCCTAAAAAGTAAAGAGTAAAGAGTAACCCACTTTGCTATCCTAAAAATCTAAGCCATTGGATAATCTCTTACATTCTCCTGAGGTATTTAGGTAGATTAGCAAAGAGTCCTCCAGTTTTTGCTCTAGAATACAAACAGTAGCTTTGTGTTAGAAAGCACAAAGAAAAACCTCTCTATCCCAGTTACTGGTGGGAACAAAACAGAAAGAAGATCCACTAACAATTTATACAGTGGTGAAATCTTGCCATTTGCAACTACGTGGATGGAACTGGAGGGTATTAAGCTAAGTGAAATTAATCAGTCAGAGAAAGACAAAAATCATATGACTTCATTCATATGAGTTCTTTAAGAGATAAAACAGATGAACATAAGGGAAAGAAAACAAAAATAATATAAAAACAGGGAGGGGCACAAAACAGAAGAGACTCATAATTATATGGAGAAAAAACTGAGGGTTACGGGAGGGGTTGTGGGAGGGGGTAGGGGCTAAATGGGTCAGGGACACTAAGGAATCTACTCCTGAAATCACTGTTGCACTATATGCTAACTAATTTGGATGTAAATTTAAAAAATAAATAAATAAATAAAATAAAAAAGACAAAAAAATAAAATAAAGACCAGAGAATGAATCTTAGGCACAGACACTACTAAGAATAGATATTGGGCCTAGAGAAACCCAGGAGGTACCCTGGCTGAGTCAAAATCATGAGTCAGCCATAGCAGAAAATAATGGATTGGTGGCTAGGGGGTGTTTGAAGGTAAATATGGAATTTGGAAATTATTATCCACACAGCTAAACAAATAATTAGGTATTATTTTAATCTAATCAAACGAATATACATAAATCAATTATAATTTTTATTATAGTGAAAAAAGAACTATTAGCAAAGTCATGAAAAATTATTTAAATCTATCTCCTAAACTAATTTAAATTTCTTTAATTGGAGCATTTTCCTTAGCCAGAGCTGCTAACACTTAAAAATATATTTGCTAAATCTGACTCTGAAGTAACATTCGAAAGTACGTACTTTCACACATGATGAATCTTAGGCTGAAAAAATATATCAACTCTTTTGGTTATCTTTTTATAAAATATATTTCAGAGATTAAGAAATTTTAGGATAACACAACTTTTAGTATCAGAAAAAGGGAATAAAACATAGCAGAAAAATGATTAAAATACAATTAATTGATGAAGTGATTGCATGGGAAAAGAAAATAGTGTAACATCTTCAACAGTCAACATATGATTTTGCTCTATATAACACTTTTATCTTCACCTAACTAAAAATTTCTTCCCATTTGGAAGGCAAAAGCCCAACATCTCTAAACCCAGTTTTATTATTTTCTTTATTAAATTTTTATATTACTTAAAATGGCATGTAGTAAAAGAGAGGTGATTCTGGTAAAGATAGGTATAGATACCTTTAATCTCAGCCCAAAACAAACGATTTGAACTAGGTATGTGGGCTTCCATCTATATATTAACTGGACTATTAACTACTATGAATTACCATGTGATCACTCCAGACAACTGACCCCAATTAAGGACGAAACTAAAGTTCCCCTGAGTCAGAGGTACACCCTGCCAAGAAATTTTTCCCCAAATAAAGACCTGAATTGTCCATACAGTAGCCACGAGCCACATGTGGCTACTAAGTACTTGGAAAGATGCTAGTGCAATGAAGGAGATGAATATTTTTAATTTAATTGAAATACGCTACGAGTGTAAAATACACACTGGATTTTGAAGACTTAGCATAAAAAATACTAAACATCTCATTGATACTTTTTTATATTCCTTACAACTTGAAATGATTTTGGGGGGCAAATTGGGCTAAATAAAATGTATTCTTAAAAATACTGTTTTCTTTTTACTTTTTTAATGTTGCTACTAGGAAACTTAAAATTATATTGTAGCTCACATTACATTTTTAGTAGACAGCTCTAGTTTAAACTCTTTCCAAAAAAAAACAAAAAACAAAAAAAAAAAAAAAACCAGTGTCTGGTTCTGATAGGTTTTAAGAGCTACGGATTAGTTTGCCTTTATTCAAATTAAAATGCACAATGATCAAGCCCAATATTTTGGGGGACTAACAAGTTGGTTCTGACACTTTACTAATTAGGCATAATTCCAGGCTTAGACTTAAGACATCAGGAAAAATCAAATTCAAAACACTTATCCAGGAAAATGTGTCTTCGAGCGAAAAGACATAGACTATAAAATGGAATGGAAAGAGTCCAGTTGTTTGCCTTTTAAAAGAAATACATGAAATATTTAGGAATGTAGGTGATGAGTCAAGATTTTGGGCCAGCAAAGAAGTTCAGTTATCATTTAGAGATTAGAAAGAGATTAAATTATGGAACAGTAATAAACTAAATTAGAGAGGATTTGATTTAAAACAACTCAAATTGAATCAGGATTCCAATCACTAGCAGAAAGACTTGACTGAATCCATTTTCTTTAAAAAGTAATTACAAATAATATGTACTGACGGAGCCAAACAATTTTACTTAATGAATTACATAAGGCATTTTCAAATAGAGACTTTTTTACTACTTATAGATAAATAAATAACTTCCACAGCTAAAAAGAGAGACAAATAATGATGTTTTATTTTAGTTGTTGTACAAAGATAAGCGGAATGCATACTAGTGTTAAACCACTAATACATACTAGAATTTTGGAAGGTGAACCACATACTCAAGTATATGTACCTAACAGGTATTGGAAGGGAAACCACACCAATTGTAAAAAATTTTATTAGAATTTTAATTAAAACAAGTTTATGTATTATACATATTTTATCCAAAAATATGTAAGTTATTTCATTCAATAGGTATTTGTGTTTTTAAGCATGTGAACCATAAATCCTAGAAATGACAACAATGACTGTGAATCCTGGTTTTTAATCTATTTGGTAGGTTTATGTGAATGAATAAGTGAAGTAATATACACAAATTTCCAAGTTTATGGCAGAGTAAGCATCCAATAAAGTGTATTTGTCCCCCCAAAATGTGAAATGTATACATTAAAAACAAGTAAAGACAAATTCAGCCAAATCAATATAAAAATTTAAAATATTAGCCTAGCTTATTCAGAGCTTTCCTTTTCATATATGTAATTTTACTTATTTTTTTAACATTTATTTACTTTTGAAGGAGAGAGAGAGAGAGAGACAGAGTGCAAGCAGGGGAGGGGCAGAGAGAGAGGGAGACACAGAATCTGAAGCAGGCTCCAGGCTCTGAGCTGTCAGCGCAGAGCCCAACGCGGGGCTTGAACCCAAGAACTGTGAGATCATGACCTGAGCCAAAGTGAGACACTTTACTGACTGAGCTACCCAGGTGCCCTTCATATATGGAATTTTAAAAAGACGGGTGTGCATTCCTTTTTTTTTTCCCTTCTTATCTCAAAATATCAATCCATACCTTTTTCTCCCTCATCATTTTACTGCCACACTTAGGTCATAGCCACTACATGATTCCCAATATTTTTTTAGGCATAGGCTCATCTTTTACTATGAAATTTATTAAACTTAGTATTATGGAAAAACAAATTGCTGAATTCAAATATAGTAGCAAGTTTTTCTGACCAAATAATTTGGGGCAAAGAAGACTGACAAAAAACTTGAGAAAAATTGCAGGTAGCCATGAACTCTTTATAAGGTTATTATGCCAAAACTTCCATATAACCTCAATCTTGCCATACATAGCTAGGTCCTTGTTCGGTTTTTCCTTATCCCTATTATCAGTAATTTAACAAAATTAATTTTTATCTATTTTGCTTTTAATTCTTTCATGTGATAGAGCCTTTTGTTCTCTCTTAGAAGGAAAATATGGACAAAATTACATTCTTGTTTCTGATTCCTAAGAGCAAGTATTTTTACATGAAATATAAACAAGTTATGTTAAATAACTGAGGCATTTACTGCAGCCTGAAAATAAGGGTCAAGGCTTTTATGTATTCTTTTATAACTCTTAGAATACCTCTGCAAGTTTTTAAACCTTTCTGAAGAAGTTACTATTATTCATTCACCTTTTTAACAGATAAGAACATTAAAGTTCAAAGAGGTTATTACTAAACTTCCCCCAAATCCCACAGATTCTGTATTCCTTACATTCTACAATGGTATCTGTCCTTCTCTCACTCATATGTGGATCTTGAGAAACTTAACAGAAGATAATAGGGGAAAAAAAAATAGTTACAAACAGAGAAGGAGGGAGGCAAACCACAAGAGACTCTTAAATACAGAGAACAAACTAAGGGTGGATGGGGGTGGGGGAGAAGGGATACTGGGTGATGGGCACTGAGGTGGGCACTTGTTGGGATCAGCACTGGGTGTTGTATGTAAGCCAATTTGACCATAAATTATATTTTAAAAACTCTTTAAAAAATAATGAAATAAATAAAGTGATCCCCTATTGATAAAAAAAAAAAAAAAAAATTCTACAATGCACTTGTTCTGTTCGGATGTATCCCTGAAACCGGAATACTGTTTACAGTCAATGGTGCCTCCGTCTGATCAAATTCAGTAACAAGCATCCTGGGAGGGATTTGGGCCTCGATTTACTCAGTGCAAACCCCTTTGCTCCTCTACAGAACTGCATTACAACAGTTAAATGGGTCTAAACCTGGATTTCAAAACTTGACTGGGCTTCCATCCACTGTAAATTTCATAGCCTGACTATATTTTTATTTTCCTATTGACTGAGTGCTGAAATAAACCTACTGAAATATAAAAAAAAAAAATCAATACCATAAATGTTTAAATAGCATAGTCTACGTGTATCACATGAAGATACCTCAAATCTTGAATTCTATGACTCAACTCTAAGTAATGAAATCAATACATAAGTATAGCTGAAATATACAGTGATTGCAAAATTTATGAACACCCTATCAGTAACAAACAACACTTCCTCAAACCATTTCACTCCAGGTAACATTCACTATTCCTACTTAGGGGCAATTTAACAGTTATGCTAAAATAAGCCCTATATCGAAAGTCAAGAATCCCAGCTTAAACCCCAGCTTTTATATGACTTGGTCTTATCGCTTCATATTTTCGGACCTAAAATTTTCACATTTTACAACATAAAGGTTTGAGCCATTTTGAAATGTTCCAGTTCTAAACCCCAATTATCCATTCTCTAACCCAGATTTAAAGAAGAAAAAGGGTGAGGAAAAAGAATGAAATTATCCAACAGAAATTATCTAAGAGGGTTTCTGAAAGGATAGCCTGAAGGCAGCTCTATGAAGAAATTCTTCTTCTCTAGTGGAAAATGAGGCATTGATACATAGTGTTCCCAACCTCGATTTAATTGAACCTCTTCAAAAAGGTAATGCAAAAGAAGTTCTGTTTTCAGTATCTGTACCACCGGCTTTCATGAAAGAGTAACTGAGGCAAGGATGGGTTTTGTTGCAGGCTACATTTTGATCTGTCTCTGAAATGTCCTTATGCCACAGATGAGTCACTGCATGCCTTGGGTAGAATATTTGTAGAACATCATAAAAACAGTGATTCACAGTGCATTTTATGTTGCATATGACTCATTAATTCATTCTTCCAAACACATTAACGGAGGGATGTATGTATAACAGGGATAATTGTTCAGGTTTAACAGATATATGGAAATGCACATATGAAATTCATTTAAAGGACAGAAATCTTTCAGGTTATTCACTGGAAGTAGCCTACTCTATCCAAATGGGATAAGCCATAAAACAAAGAGACTTAAATATAAATCTTAGACATGGAAAAGGGAAGAGATCAGGGGCCCAAATTAAAGGCAACGGGTGAAAGGAAACCATCGGGCTCAGTCTGGGACATCCACTGCTCAACTGAAAGGGTGAGTTAAAAAGAAGAGGTTAGATTGTATTGTCACAGGTCAGGAGAATACCCAGAGGCTTGGGAAGGTCGATCTTTCTGGACAGATCTGATGAATTCTATCAAATAACTCCATAACTTCTTTTAACCAGTCTTATCTCTAAGTATGCGTTCCCCAAATTCTATACCCCAAGGCTTTTACCTCACTTCTTCCTTGACTTTTAACAAAATTCTATTGATCCTTCTCAAAACAGGACAGATTTCATCTATAGTGCCTTATAACTCTTTCATTCCCCTAGAATCTACCTTTCTCTTCATCAGCCAAAGCACCATGTAAACTCTCCTCCAATATGTCTGTCTGTTCCACAAAACTGTGATCTAGTTTCATTCACCCACTATAGTGTGTAATCAATACTATTTTTTTTTAATGAAATAAACTGTTTCCTCCAGGCCTTAAACCACTAAGAAGTGTTTCTGCATAAGATCATAGTGTCATTGAGCACATGGTACTGTGCCTGGCACAGAGGAAATTCTCAACAGCTATTTGACTGAAAAATATAGGGAGTGAACTTTGTAATGCAGAAATACTGACTCAATGTCATTAATAGAATGAATGAAAATGTGAGAGAGATGGGGAGAGGAAGGAGAACATGAAAAAATAAGTGAGGTTAAAGCCACAAACAATGGTTTGTTCTTATCTATCGCTGTCTTCTCAATCACCTGGAAAAAACACCTGGGAATAGATGGACCAGTTTCTGGGGGTACAATTACATTCTGAAAACTATAATGCATTCACTGAACACCAATACTCCCCTCACAAAAGACATCATTAGTATCATATATCACTATAATGGGTTACTATACTACAGTAGCTTGCATTATTGTTCAAAAATACTGCGGCACAGATACTCATTCCATGCTGACACCAGGCTTGAGCATAACTTGCTTTGACCAATGACATGTGGGAAGAATGGATACATGGGCAGAAGTTCTTAGATCAATTATAAGGTCTGTGATGTTCATTTTTTCTCTCTGCTTTGAACCAGACAATATTCCAGATTTAGGCTACACTGTAGAATGAGTGACAAATAAACTTTGGTGGTCTAAACCACTAAGATTTGGGAGTTGACTGCTAACACACAATAGCCTAGTTTATCCCAACTCATTACATGTGTGTACATATGGGAGTTACATAAGCAATGTATCACATATAAACACATGCATACATAAAATACACAAACATATATATGAGTAAAAATGTCTTTCTCATGTTTTGTTTTTGAGGGGTTTCAGGGTCACTAGAGGGGAAGGAAAGGAGTGTCAGTGTGGACAGATTGGTAAGATTCCTATTTGTCTGCCAATAAATAAAACTGCTTTTGTACTGTTTTCTTGCTCAGAAGGGCCTTCTTTAAGAAACAATAAACACAAATACCATTTGATACTCCATATTAAATCAGCTATGTGTGTATTCTATCTCAGCATAGTTCTGGTTATGATCATCCACCTCTGTATCATTTTCCATTCCATTCTACTCTATTCTATTGTACTCATGTTTATTAGATACTTCCATAAAACATAGATATTCTAGAGAAAGAGACGGCACTCATCATGGCTGATTCCAATTATAAGGACTTATTTTCTTCTAATCCCTACTTGATATGCATCAATGAGTAGCAGCAAATCTCACAGGCTGAAGAGCAAATAAGAAAAAGATTTTGTTACCTATCTACCAAAACATTTTTTTGCAATAATTCTTTGCAAGGTTTATACTTGGTCCATTGCTGGATCACTTCCTCCCACAGTGATAAATTTTATGTATCTTCCAGGGCAAAAGCTTGCCATCAAAAATCTGTTCTTCATGTGAAGCATCTGCTCTGTATTCATTAAGTACCCTCACAAGTTTTTGTTTATTTCCTTCATCTTAGAGATTTTTCCTTACTACTCTCCCAAGGTGTTCTTAGGTAAAGTTATTCTTAGCATGATAAAACACCCTGAATCATAAGATTGTTAAAAATACAAACTTACATGTGAACAGCACAGTGCCCATCATACAGTAGATATTTAATAAGTGGTAGTACCCCTCCCCTTAAAAAACTACCTAATCAGGGGTGCCTGGGTGGCTCAATCAGTTAAGCTTCCAACTTCGGCTCAGGTCATGATCTCGCAGTTCGGTTCATGAGTTCTAGCCCTGCGTTGAGCTCTGTGCTGACAGCTCAGAGCCTGGAGACTGCTTTGGATTATGTGTCTCCCTCTCTCTGTTCCCCCCTCCTACTCATGCTCTGTCTCTCTATCTCTCAAAAATGAATTAACATAAAAAAATTTTTTTCATTATCTAATCAAAGACAAAAGACTATATTTAATCCTAGCCAAAATAAAACAGACTCTTAGAGTCTATTTGTCTAATATATTCCAAATCATGGGGCTCAAGTTGCTATGTTAATAGTACAGGAATGAGTCACCAGCCACACAGATATTGATAATACAGTGGGGTCAACCTTGTAAGGTTTTCATGAGCATTAAATGAGATTAATGCACATGAAGTAGGCAGCAGTTTCAGGCATAAATGCCTCTAAATATTAGTAGTGATGACACTGAGTGGAGCCACCCTCACAGCTTTAGGGTGTTCTTGGACTTCTTTGGTAAGTGAAGAGTAATTTTTTCTAAGCTGACCAGTGATAACACAGCATCTGTTAGGAGTCTAGATCAAAACAAGTAATGGAAATTATAGGCCAAAATTGAGGAACACTTGTACCAGCATGGGCCAGGAATTAGGTGCCAAAATCTGAGATTATTTTTGTCCCAGCATTATCTTTTCCGTCTTGAATCTGGCTTTGGCTTCTGACCCAATCTCAGGGACCATAAAGACAAACATTCACCGCTTGTCCAAGAAGAGAGTGACACCTGGAGATTATATTTAGCCCACAATATGTATACTGGTCTCGTCACTACTCATCAACACAACCCAGGTCCATCAGTAGAGTTTGGTCAATCACAGAGAGCTCATGGGATAACAAGAGCTCTACATGAGACTCATTGGTAAGTCCCTCCCCATTTGATGGTAGGAACCCAAGAGGGTAGTCGTCAAGTTACTTAACTTCTCTTTGCCTTGGTTACTCATCTGTAAAATGGATATAATAATGGTACCTTCTTTCCAGAGTTGTTATAAGGAATAAATGAGAAAACGTCTGCAAACCACACAGGGCAGGAACTCACCTATTTTTAGTCCTCAGTAAATATTATTGATACCATGGCTATTATTATCATCATCAACATCATCATTATGTAAAAGAGCTTGGGGTAATCACTAAAGCTTTTTTATACCTATTTTTAAGAATAGCAACAGGAAGGATATCCTTAGGTATGAGAACACTCATAGCCAAGTAAGAGCTGACAAAACTTCTGATCATCTCAAGGCAAAACAAAGCAATGAAAGGGGTTGCTACAATACAAATTGATGATGGTAAGTCCCTATAGGAACAGCAGACTGGATCAACTAGCAGGAGACTGAATAACGGTGGCTTTGAAAATTGCTGCCATAGCTAGGATCTTCCCTAATGGGTGATACGCCTAAGGGAGTAACAACTGTGAGAACTGATGGAAACAGTAACCTCAGGGAGCCATCACTGGGAACAGCAGACAGGGTCAAGCTAGAAGACTTGCAGGTTCTGAAATCTCTACCAAAGAGGCATGACTCACTCTCCAAGGAAAAGCGTTCAGTTTTGTTATCCTATAACATCTGGGGGTATACACAGCAAAAAGACTGGTGACACTTCATTTTATTCTCCTTAAAGACAAGACCCATGTCTGATTTGTCATTCTATTCCCACCTTAGCTCCTAGTACTTTAATGATACCTGATACTTTTCACACAGTAGATATCTGAAAAAATCGGTTGGATGAAAACAATTGAAAAATCGTTTAGCTTCTAATATCCTGATTGGTTAAGAAATCTGCAATCACTGGATGGTAACTAGTCTGCTTGTAACTGTAATCAGATCCTAAGATTTTCAAAGGATTTTGCCAAATAGCACAACTGAACTCCAGCAGATGCTAAAGAAGGGAAGAGAACCTGCTAGATCTCACCAACTCAAATCTTATGGTAACATTACTTGTGGCATAATGAGTTATTCCCTCCATACTGAGGTTATTTTATATATATAATACACACACACACTAGTGTCCTTTATTTCTGAAATATCGCTCATATCAGTTGTTCTCTTTTAAGAGATATGACTGGGAAGTCAAATCTGTAATTTTCATTTAAACATTTAAAACTTTTCTTTACTGTTTGAGGATACAAGAGAAGTCATGTACCTCAGATTTTGGTTAACCTAAAGAAGTCTTTGCTATTGTAGTTACCCCAATCTGGAAGGTTAACCATTATGCCCAACAGTGCATAGTTATACTTTTGTTCTTTGAAATCGTGATCATGCTACTCAGTTTTTATAAAGTTTAACTGGATATCTATAATGTTACAGACATTCTACTGGATACTGGAGTTATAATACACAGTCTTCCTTCTACTTGCTTACAGGTTGGGGGGAGGCAAGGAAAAGCCGGGCAACCATTCTTGATCTAAAATAGTGCTATGACAGGGGCACCTGGGTGGCTCAGTCGGTTGGGTATCCGACTTCAGCTTCGGTCATGATCTCATGGCTGGTGAGTTCGAGCCCCACATTGGGCTCTGTGCTGACAGCTCAGAGCCTAGAGCCTGCTTCAGATTCTGTGTCTCCCTCTCTCTCTGCTCCTCCCCTACTCGTGCTCTGTCTGTCTCTCTCTCTCTCACAAAAATAAATAAACATTAAAAAAAATTTTAAATAGTGCTATGACAGAGGTAAAACACAGACTGTTGTGAAAACACATAAGAGAAACAGTTGGATCAGAATGGCTAGGAGATGCAGAAGGCTTTCTAAATGATGGCGCATAAGCAACATTTTAAAGAACTAAAGCTTAGCTTGAGTTGCCCCTGTGACCCTACTTCATAAACATGTTAATTTATTATTTTTTAAAAAATGTTTTCCTAAGCTTGTTCTTTTACATTTCACCACTAATGAAACAAAAGTCAACAAAGCGTTTAGAAACCTAGAAATGGTAACTTTAAGGTGCTGTTTCAGAGTATCTTGTAATTCATCAGGTGTGCCATTCATTTGGCAACCATAGACACCTCTAAAACTACAGAATCAGCCATTCTTCAAGAACACGCTCTACCTGGATAAGCCAGAGACCTTAGTAAAATTATGGCTTTCACTGATGATTTCATCTAAAACAACGCTTCTCAAAGTGAGGGCCACACATGAGTCTGCTCCGGAAACGCTTTCTGTTCTACAGGAAAATGTGGCGCTTGTGCCAGAATGTAAATCAATGTACTGCATCCTTCGTTGAGAAAATCTTGCTATGAAGAAGAAAGTCAGCCGATTTACACTTTGGCACAAGCTCCTTATGCTCTCGCAGATCAGTGGCAATAGCTACAGACCAGCTTTTTGAGTAGCACTGATCTAAATGAAAATCATCCAAGCGCAACTGCTCTTTCCCTCACACCCAATATTAATCCATCAGTAAGTGCTACGTGCACTTCCACTTTGGGGGGGCTAACTACCTTCTTCCACATTTTGTGCATGTCCCAAATGTAGGGTCTTTGATCCCCTCTACCACTAAGATCACAGTCCAAACAATTCTTATTTCTCACGTCAGTTCCCACAACCGCCACCAACCGGTCTCTCTGCTTCTGCCCCTGACTTGTGACGGTCTTGCCTCCTTGGCAGCCAGGATGAAACTTCAGAAACCACCAACTGGACTGGGTCACTTGTGGGCCTAAGAAATGACCTAAACAGGGGCGCCTGGGTGGCGCAGTCGGTTAAGCGTCCGACTTCAGCCAGGTCACGATCTCGCGGTCCGTGAGTTCGAGCCCCGCGTCAGGCTCTGGGCTGATGGCTCGGAGCCTGGAGCCTGTTTCTGATTCTGTGTCTCCCTCTCTCTCTGCCCCTCCCCTGTTCATGCTCTGTCTCTCTCTGTCCCAAAAAAATAAATAAAAGTTGAAAAAAAAAATTAAAAAAAAAAAAAAAAAAAAAAGAAATGACCTAAACATTCTCTAAGGACTGCTTTTTTGGCTCTCCTGCTACGTCACTGGCTGCTGCTTCTCAGGCCCCTTGCCTCTCCTCCGTCCCTTCTCCTCTAAATATTACTCTCCCCTCAAGCCAATCCTCAACTCCCCACTCATCTTTATCTACATACCAGTATTGTTCCCCAACTTTGGGCTTATCAACCTCTGTCACATTATTCACATTATTCGAATATGTTTTCTTCAAAGCCTTTATGGAAAGCCTTTATGCTTACCTACTACTAATTGTCTCTCCAAACTAGAATGCAAAGTCCGTGAAAGCAGGGGTTTCTTTGGATACATTCACCACTTGTTATTTTTGTTTTATTTCAGTGTTTGGGAAAGAGTGAGCAGTCAATGTAGGTACTGAATGAAAAAATGAACACATGAGTTGGCTTCCAGTTATGGAATAAGTAAGTCATGGGGATAAAAGGTACAGCATAGGGAATATAGTCATAAAAATACAGTAAAATAAGTTATGTTGGGAATCCCTGAAATTAATAAGGAATAAAAACTACAATCAGTTTATTATACAATTAGCTGAAGTATATTGTACAAAGATAAGTGTTTTTGGCAGCGAGGTGAGGGGGAATGTTCCTATATCAATTTCAGTCTGACATTCCTTTCCAGGCTATAGGAAAGGTCTGGACCTTCCCTGTACTTTTGTCACCCAGACGTCGCTCCTCTGTGACTCATGCTGTTCTGCACTGGAAAGGTCCTTTCTTTGCATCAAGGCCCGGACTTTCTGTCAGCAACTGTACCACGTGCAAGGCTCAGGGATTCAACACTTGACTTCTGCAGACCTAGCTCTCTCTTTTCTTAATTTCATAAAGCTTAAGGAAGCTCCCACATCTTCCAATATACTTGGGCTGCCACTTCTGAATTCTCATTGCCCAGGACCCCATCTGTTTGCATGCCCCACTGTCCCTTGGCTACAGCTAGAGGTCCTGGCAATCAGCCTTTCCACTCTGTGTGGGCATGGCCAGGGCAACAGGATGTGCTTTGAACCTCACTCCTTTTGGTAGGAAGACTGAGATCCAAATGCACAGAAGTGTGTTTTCCAACCACTTAACTGTGTGAGACTAGAAGTGCCCCATGGAGCTGGAACAGCCCAGGAGGACTCTGTTCTTTTAGCCATATAGAAACAACAACTGATAACAAACCAAAACCTTGGAAGCAAACCCCACACTTAAATGTGAATGCTAATCTTTGTTTACTAACAATCTCCTACGGATACAAAGGTGAGAAATGTATTTTCCGGAATTTTGGGGGGGTCTCCAAGGCAATAGATTATTAAGCCATCAGTTCATTAAACACAGCACAACAGAATTTCATTATCTTTATGCTATTTCTTCTTGTGCAGTGTTTTTCTTCCGAAAATGTGATGTTTTCCCCATTATATCACCTGGAAGGGAGAAACCTACTTCCCTATTATGTGAGCACAAGGGATAATAAACACGTCAGTATGTTCTATGATACTTCGTAGAAAATCGTTGTTTATTGTGTTTCCCCCTCTAAGGGGAATGGAGCTAACCAAGATGCTTCATAATGTACTTGGACACCATGCAGGCCATACCCCGGAAGACCATGCTTTCTAGTCACTGAATTACGATATGCAGAGAACCTCTTCTTATAGCTTAGTAACCAGGTTCTATTTTTAGCTGAAGGGCTTATCTTATAACCCTTCTTAGCAGAAATTATTATCCATGAGACAAGCACTGATGTAAGATAAAGTGAGTCTAAAGAATGCCTCTGGTTCCCCTAGCTTTTCTTTTAGCCACAAACAATCCTAATTTATAGAGGTTTCATGTCTCTGTCTTCATGAAGAATTACAACAATATAAGCCACTAGCATAAACTTGTAACAGAAATGTCATTCTAGCCCCTCTGCTTTCCACTTTAGGTTCACAGGGCACTGGAGATACTCATTCCCATTAGCATACTGTGTATCTTTCTTCCCTGTCTTTAAAAGGAAATGTCTGTAAGAAACTGATACCTAGGATACCAAATGGAATGAAGCTGTGGCAGAATTCTGCATCCAAAATGACTGACTCATATTTTCTAGCTATTTAACGTCCAAATGAGAACATAAATGTCTTTCATTGCTGAGTTACTAGAAATAGAGGATAATTTGTCTTTTATTATTTTTACTGCTTGTCCCTCTAATCTTGTTATTCATGTTAGAGACCATTACTGGGGTTGTAATATCTTACTTGTGGAACAATAGACCTTAGAATGCTTCATGCTTTTAGCAAATGTGTAACAAATAAATGTATCCATGGATTTCAGATGGCGAGGCTGTAACTAGGAATCAGCCAGCTACCATTTATGTTTGTTTCTATAATACATAGCAACACCAAGTCTCCTATATATGAGAAAAACTAGGATGCTCCTTCTTCAGAATGTAGTTTAAAAGATCTAGTGCTATTTACAGTAAATGCCAACAGGAGTGAAAAGTTAGCACATTCTTTGGTTTCTCTTGCAAACTCTGTCTGGCTCAGGGAATCAGAGATTTTCAAATCTTTCACAGGCATACCAGATGACACCTTCAGACCTCTCCCTTCTTGCTGCCACCTGAATGCAGGGGCAGTTTATTGGCAGTATGTATGTTTTAATTCTTTTGGTTGAAAGTAACAAAAACCTAACTCAAATTAGCTTAAGCAGAGGTGGAAAATAACGGGTTTGTGGCAACTAAAATATTCAGGAATGGCTATCTAATACGGCCGCATTAATGGGATAAAATGCGCCTTTTCATTCTTTTGTTTCTATTTTCTTCAGAGTGCCTTCATTTTTCAGGTAGACTTTCTCCATTCGTTAACAAAAATCCATCAGCAGCTGTAGACACAAATCCTAGTAGCTTTGTAACCCCCGTGAGAAAGAGAGCATCATTCAGTGTTCTGCCAAAATCCCAGGGAGTACTCTGGCCATGTTGCTGGTTGAGATCATATACCGATACCTGAACAAACCACTCTGGCTAGAGGTGGGGGTACTTTGGCTGACCAGGTCACATGCTCACCCCGAGAGCAAAGGGAGCAAAGGAGGCAGGTCAGCCCCACATCAACCATGGATCTGAAAAAGTTGATTCTACTGGTAGGGGCAGTCCACAAAGGAATTCTGCTCAGACAAGACATATATTCATGGAAGCACATTCTCAAAAACAAACAAATACTGCCTGAAACAAAGAACAAAGCCCTCTGACGCTATGGTTACTCTCTGAAGCTCTTACCAAGACCATGTGTAAAGATGCCAAACACACAGAAAAAGAATTCTCTGCGACTTCTCTAGTCATCTCTTCTGAATATCCTTGTCTCAAGGTCCTTTCAAAGTCCTTTACAATATAGATGCAAGAAGTATCCTCTTATATCTTCTCCATACAAGGCAAAAAAGAACAAAGGTACTAATAATAAGCTACTTAAGTACAGGTGGACGCTAGCTGTTTTGGAACACACTGTCTTAGCTTCGTGTGAAACATTTCAGAATTTGCACAAATGTAGACACCCAGACCCCGGGTTGACACGCTGAAAGGGAAGAATGTTCTTCTTGTTCATGTCCAGTGACTCAGAATATCCAAAAACAAAGTCCAAATATCAATGAGAATAATACAGTGAGCCAGCAGCTAATTCATCCCCGTTGGTTGCTAATACTATAATATGGCAGAACTGCTCAATTACTTTGCAGAGCATTTCAAAAAGTAAATACATGAAATAAAAAGCGTATTTTATATTCTTACTCAAATGGCATAAAGATTGCAAGAATTTTTCATTCAAATTAGTGGCTGAAAGGATCATATACACATCAATGTCCAATACTACTATGGTCCATATTCGTTAATCAAATGGGAAGGTCCAAACTTTTCAATACATATAAATGTACCAGAGATTACCATTCCTACAAAAGTCTTTCTTGCAAGGCAGTTCAATTGTAGTTACAGTACCTTCAGCCTTTTATAATGAGATCCAAATAAACAGGTAAACAATTGCAACTAAAATAGCAAGCAGATATCTAAATGGTTTTAATAGCACCCCCCCTTTATTAAAGATTGAAAACAATGTTAATAGCTTTTATAATGGAAACTTTACCAAGAAGTCTTCAAAGGCACATGACAAAAGCAAATGGTTTAGAATTCCCTCAGTTCAGAACCTCAAAGAAACAAGTAATTTAACTCTGGAACTGAAACCAAAAGCTTGCTACCAAGAGCTGAAGGTTATTTGTAATATGCACATGTAATCTGGTACATGTCTCACGTCCCTTGTGTTTAAATAGCAGACTGTATTTTGTAAGTTTCCAGGCATCCTGCTTTTGCTTGCTGTTGTTTGTACTCTTAGAAAAGAAGTACAGTTACTCTGTATCAATAAAGCACAGCTGACCATGCCACGCCCTGCTTCAAAAACAAAAATCCTCAGTCTGGCCAAGAAGATCCTGCATTGTCTCCTGCTGGTTTGTCTTTCCACCTCCACTGGGCCCCACCTCACTCTCCTCCCAGCCAAGCTGATCATCTTTCATTTCCTTATACATGCCAAGCCGGTTCCTCTGCTAGGAACACCTAACTCCTGCCCTGACTCCAGCCCCATGCAGCTATCAACCCAGAGAGCCCATCCTTTCTCAAACTCAGGTCCCTTGCCTGCACAGCCTCCCACCCCACCTGCTTGGTCTTCAGAGCACCTTCCCAGCACTATAACAAATGCCTTTCCCTCCAACATCCATGAGGGCAGGGACCATGTCTGCTTTGCCAGTTATATTCCCAGTGCTGAGCTGAGTGCCAGGCACATACTAGGATCTCTAATATTCGTTAGAAAAGTGTTTCATGGGGAAAAAAAGAAAAATAAAATGTTCCATGAAGTCTAAGACTAATGTTCCCCTGTAAGTATATTTCTGTCAAAATATATTTTGATTTGGCAGATTTCACTATGATCTGTATTCCTGGGACACATCAGGAAGGTCACAGTAAGAGTATTTTATTGACTTCAGGAAATTCCTAGATAATTGTGAGGTTATACAGACCAGACCTAGGTCTATGATAGAAGTAAAACAAAAGCAGATTTTACCCCAGAAGGTGCAAGACTTCCTGTCAGGGTTGTCAAAATGAAATAAACTGTCCTGAGAAATTTAGAAACTCTACATAGAGAATCTACAGATTCTCAAAAATGTACCCTTTGCACTTACCAATTGGCATGAAATTTACTAGAACCAATATTTCCTACAGAAACGCACAGCTGGCATTTAGCAGATCAAGCACAGGGTCTGGTAAATGAGAACTCACTCAACAGCTCAGGCTTTCTGCACTGAGCCGTGTGCACTGAATGGAACTTAATACTGATGAGAGTCTAAGAAAGGTTTTAGGTTTTGTTTTTTTTTTTAGGTTAGGTTTTGTGGGTTTTGTTTTTTTTTTTAAGTTTATTTATTTATTTTGAGAGAGAGAGAATCTGAGTGAACAGGGGAGGGTCAGAGAGAGAATTCCAAGCAGGTTTCACACTGTCAGCATGGAGCCCGATGTGGAGCTCGAACCCCCAAACATGACCTCATCCAAAGTCAGACACTCAACTAAGCCACCAAGGTTTTATTTTTTTTTTAATTTTTTTTTCAACGTTTTTTTTTTTTATTTTTTTATTTATTTTTGGGACAGAGAGAGACAGAGCATGAACGGGGGAGGGGCAGAGAGAGAGGGAGACACAGAATCGGAAACAGGCTCCAGGCTCCGAGCCATCAGCCCAGAGCCTGACGCGGGGCTCGAACTCACGGACCGCGAGATCGTGACCTGGCTGAAGTCGGACGCTTAACCGACTGCGCCACCCAGGCGCCCCATGCCACCAAGGTTTTAGGTTAACATTTTTATGTGCTATGTATCCTGGGAGTCTGTTAAAGCCTAGGACCTCTTCAAAGAATAAGATACACAGAATACAATGAAATAGTTACCAAATTTTAAAAGGATGAATTTGTGACATGGTAAACAGGTTTCTTTTTGTTTCTTTTTTGAGAGAGACAGAGAGCCTGAGAGAGGAGGAGAAGGGGTGGGGGAGAGGGAGAGAGAAGAGAATCTTAAGCAGACTCCACACCCAGTTCAGAGCCTGACACAGGGCTCAACCTCACAACCATGAAACCATGACCTGAGCCGAAATCAAGAGTCAGATGCTTAACTGACTGAGCCATCCAGGCGCCCCCATGTTTCTTTACTAATACTTTAAGAACAAAGATCTAACAACAGGTCCAATAATAACATTTTCAAAGTAGGGATGAGCATAAATGATTTTTTTTTAAATACCTTCAAACAACTGCAATGTGAAATGATACCTGTGACTTCCACTGGTAACAAAGTCACAGGTACTAGCAGAGCTTCTATGTTTTGTGACCTCTACCTGCAATTAAGGGTGATGCTAAATTTCAATTAGATGTTAATAACAATAACAATAACAATAACAATACAGATCATTTCTGTATCCAGATTCGTATACTGAGTTCCATCCATGCCTACAAACTACAAGTTAAAAACTCTTGTTTTCGAAGGATATTGCGTGAATTCTAAAGATCCTTTAGCCTGGATCCTTTAGCTCTTGATTAACATGATATACATTTAAGGTGATGGAAAAGCTGTATATGTATTTATAGAGGACTTTGAGTTTTAAAAATAGTTTATAAGTCAGTCGTATTTTATGCATCATAATGAAAAAGAACATGCAGATAGCATGTAGGACTTTTTTCTTGCTGAGCAAATCAGGGCCTTCGTGTCTCTCCTACCCTTACAATCATCCCCTCTAGGCAACTCCTGCTTTCTCCATAATTCTCTTGATCTACTTCTGAACATTTGCATTTTTTAAAGTGCCATGTTTTTCATGAAACATTCATGGCTCCTGCTTTAATGGCTACCCTCAGTAATTACTGTCACAGTGGTAAGGTCAAGAAACTTTCCTTTTATTTCTTTTTATTGTCAAGTAGAATTCTATTCCATGGAATACTACCACAATTTGTTTATTCATTCCCCAACTGAAGGATATCTGGGTTGTTTCTAATGTTTGACAATTATGAATACAGCTGTTATAGATGTTTGAGTTCTCTGGGTAGATCTTCAGTCTTATGCCCCATAAACCTGGGCCTTGGGTTGGCTTTTCCACACCTTTTCTGCCCTTCCTTCCTCATGTATAAACCAAAATATGTTCTTAATCCCTTGCAGATCTCCACTCTGTATCAGTTTGGGATACTGGGCCCAATGGGGTTTCTGTCCCTCAACCAATGGCTTAAGGCTTTTGTTTATGAGAGAAGACTTTGTGTCTGCAAGGAGGGGAAGCCTCTCAGTACCTGCATACCTGAGGAACCAAGGGGGTCCCTCTCTGGTTAATTTCCTTGCTCCCAAGCTTTCTGGTAAACACTGAGCAGAGGCCCGTGGGTAAGAACTTATGAGTGCATCTTCTCCTTGTATCTGTGATCCCACTTATTCTCAACTATATTGCTGGCTTTCACTTGACTTTTAAGAATTCATTAAAGCGTTTAAATGCTTTCTTCTTCACACTTTAATTTCTTCACTATTTATTCTTTGTTGTGGTAAAACGTACATAACAGAAATTTACCATCTTAATCATTTTTAAGTGTACAGTTCAGAGGTGTTAAGGACATTCACCCTGTTGCAAACCATCACCACCATCTACCTCCTGTTTAATATCATACCATTTTGTAAATTTTAACTACCTGAATTTTTAAAGGAAGCTTTGTGTCATTACTTTATATGGAAACTAGAACTTAGCATAAATAGAAGATAAAATAAAAAATAAATACAATGAAAACAAAACAGTGTATTTGACTTCTGAAAGCTTTACATCCGAAGCCTACTGTTCATTAGAAAGGGAGATATAGGTATATTAGAGAAGTGTTAAAAACTAGCATCAAATTAAAACTTTTCTCCTTGCCTTAATGAGAAACACTGAAAGGGAACAGATTCAAAATCCTTTTAATTCAATTCAATACATATCCATATACCACCCAAAGTCATCCTGTATAAAACCAATCATTGATCCCACACCTTGACAAACATTGCTTTAGCCCAACTAGTCCCCTCCAGTCTTTGCATTAGTACATTGACTGTAGAGGTTCAAGGCTGGCTACCTCTCCTGGCAAAGACAGCCCAGAGGAGGAAAGAGATTAAAGAGGAAAATTACTCCCCACTTCCAACCCTATTTTTAAAATGGTAAAATGAAACAAAGATAGTGATGATATATGAGCAAGGTAATCCTAGAAAACCAGAAGGCTATAAAAGATAATATGAATGAATATGGCAGGGCTGATACCAATCAGGTAGGTACCCAGGTACACAAGGAACATATATTTGTAAAGCAGACTCTGATTAAACAATGAATTCATTCAACAAATAGTTATTGATCTTGGGCTTTACACCAGATATTGTGTAGGATCCTGGATTGTTCTTTATCAGTACCATGGTATACCTCTGAAACATGTATCTATGTAATCGCTAGAGACTCTGTATGCCATTTTTACTTCTATTTCTGCCAACATATAATGTCTGCTCAGTGCTCAAGAAATGTTTTGGGAATCACTAGAGTCCTTCGTATTCCTAGAAGAAGAGAATCTTCAACATGGAACCATAGAGTTATCCCATCTAAGCTCCCTTCACATGCAGAAATTGCTTCTACCTCATCCATGACAAAACTGACCCGGCATCTGCTGAGTGCTTCCAGACTGCAGCCCCCACTAACTCTCAAGGTAGCTCACTCCTCTCCTGAACCACGCTAATACAAGAATGTTTCTGCTTACAGTGAGAGAAAATGGCCTTCCTTGAAACTTCCAGCCATATGTCCTAGTTCTTCGTAAGTAAGCAAAGACGACATCTTTCTTCCTTTCAACACCTGGAAGCTCATAGTATATTTATCTTACACTCCTCTTTGCCAAACTTATGGTCTATACTTCAAAAAAACTGTTCTTAAAAACCAAATTGTTTTTCTATTATCTAGTGGACACGGACAGTCCCTAAAAGAGTGCCTAAAACTTGCCATGATAATTCAGATATAGTTTTATAACAGCAAATAATAGGATATTACCCCCCTCTCACTCTTTAGACCTAGCTATGGGCATTGCTGTTTGTTTTATCCATATCACACCTATACTAAGTTGGATAGTGTTCCCCCCAAATTTCATGTCCTTCCTGGAATCTAAGAATTACCTTATTTGGAAGTTGAGTCTTTAGAGATGTAATGTTTAAGATGAGGTTGTAGTAGAATAGTATAGGTCCTTAATCCAATGTGACCTGTGTCCTTATTAGAAGAGAAGAGGAGAGGAGAGGAGAGGAGAGGAGAGGAGAGGAGAGGAGAGGAGAGGAGAGGAGAGGAGAGGGAGGAGAGGGGAGGGGAGGGGAGGGGAGGGGAGGGGAGGGGAGGGGTGGGGTGAGGCGAGAAGAGAAGAGAAGAAGAGAAGAGAAGAGAAGAGAAGAGAAGAGAAGAGAAGAGAAGAGAAGAGAAGAGAAGAGAAAGAGTCAGACACACGGGAGAATGAACATCATGTGACGATGGACACAGGGACTGGAGGGATGGATCTATAAACCAAGGAATGTGGAGGATTACTGGAGGCACCAGAAGCGAAGAGAAAATCATGAAACAGATTCTCCTCTCCAGTCTTCAGAGAGTGAATTGCTCTGCCAACACTTTGATTTCCACCTTCAATTTTCCAGAACTGTGAGAGACTACATTTCTATTGTTTTAAGCCATCTAGTTTGTGGAAACTTGTTACAGCTGACTTTGGAAACTGACACAGTACTTTTGCCTTCTACATAGATACTGCTTGGATATACACTCAGTGTCCCCACCACCTCCCCCCACCCCCGCCTTCTTTTTTCCTTCTAGTAATTCATCATCACTGAAGCAAGTTTCTCCATCTTGAATCTATGTAGTGGACATTAGTTTAGTGTGTCTGCCCGGCATCATCTATTTCCATTTTTCTGGTATCAGCAGATCATTGATCATGTCATGGGGTGATTCCATGAGCTCATTAAACACAGGGTCAGTGGACTATCTGTCAAGATGTCCTGCTCTTTCCCAGAACACTCTATCTCTCTTTCACTTTCTCCCTCTCTCTCCTGCTGGGAATTATGAGTTGTGACCACATGACACATGATGGAAAAGAGCTAGAGTTGATTCATCCCAGTAGTGAAACAGCCTTTCCAAGGTCTTGTTCTTCAGCATTTCCCTCAATCCCATGAACACTTCCATAACAATCCAGTAAATCCCTTTATGCTGAGATTAACCAGAATCAGTTCTACGTCATTCATTCAATTAAGGAACTCTGATAAACTAGAAAAGTAAAGCTTTGGATTTTGTTCTTTTTTTATTTTATTATTGTTTACCTTATTTTGACTTACCACTATTAGTAGGGTTCACTGAAATTTCAGTTTCACTCAATTCCCTCCCACAAAAGTCTAAATGATTAGCTCAAAATGCTTCAAGGTACAACTATCTATAATGGATTTGTTATTGGTTTTTTTTTTTTTTTTTTTTTTTTTTTGCAAATCTATGTGTTTCAGTCCAAGAAGCGGAAGCTGATGGCAAACTTAAAAGAAATTAATGTATAGTTTTCAAGTGGACTATTAGCAACCTTTTTATTCTCATTCACATTAAGGATGACAAAAATAATTTATTAACTTCAATGCCCAAGAAACATTTCCCCATAATATTTAATGATGAACATGATGTGTACCTAACACTGAAACACAAAACTCTTAATATATAACATAATCAGAGCCTGTGCCTATAAGGCTATGTTAAAACAACATCTCCCTAGGTTTTTCTAAAAATCACTGGGTATTTCTATAGTGCCAGAATGGTTCTTTTTTCCTCTCAGTTGTTCATGTTAGTTCACATCATTAAAAACTATATTTTGCTCTTTTTCTACTATACACTTACCAACATGACTGCTCATTTGACATTTAAAAACATGCTGGTAAGGGGTTAAAATTGCACTTCAATAACACTTCAGTGATATAACAGATCACCTTTAAACTTCCTTGGTCCTCCTAAGAATGTAAGATCTAAATAGATCGAAGGATAATTAATGCCCTGCTGATTTCTGTTGTTTTTTACTTTTTAACTTCATTGTGCTAGAATATATCTTCCCTCATGTGGGAAACTATGGGAAAACCAACTGCTACCTTGACATGCTTACCTCCCTCATCAAAGGTAGATTATATTTTATAGTATCTTACAAGTTGGCTTTAAAAATGCAATGATGTTTGTATTACTAAGCCATTTAGATGAACGAAAACAGAATAAAATATTTACTCAAAGCCATTTATCACGGTTGTTAACATTCTTCTGCTAAATTGTGATATGCGCTTGTGACATCTTGTCGCAGTGATTTACATAAAGATTTAAACATAGATCAGAAAGAATCGTTAGTCCATTAATATATTAATTCTCAATGTAAGACCACATTTTACCTTTACCACATTTGCTTCTTTAACATTTATTTATAACAAAACATGAATCTCAGTGTCTAGCCATCCAGTCTAATGATGTATAATGAGGGACGAGACCTAATGTACATTGGTTTCTTTCAATCATAAAGATTCAAATCTATTCAGTAGTGGAGAGAGGAGAATTCTCTAGACTTTAACCATGTTTCAGATGAAATAAAACCATGACTCCAACATTTTTCTTTAGGGCTCAACAATAATGCAAGGACTGTAGTGTCCCCTTCTTGTTTATGTGCATAATATAAAATCCCCCTTCTTCCCCAAACTCCCACCTTTCTATAGAAAAACATACCTCCCAACCAGTCTAAACCATCCTTCTGGCCATTGTTGTTGGTGGAATGGGCTCTTTACCTGACTGGAGACAGCAAGAGGTGAGGGAGATGTTCCCTGGGATTTCTGAAAAGAGCAGTTTCTTCTTTCCTCTTCAAGAGCTATGGAAAGAGTCCCCCCTCAGTAGATTTGAACCTGGGAATATGAAGCCCTACCAGCTCTGGCAGCATTCTTAGGGCCCCAAGGAGAAAGTCTGTCAGAAATGGAGCCAGGACTCAAGAAGGGGAGCTAAGAAACTGCAATGGGAAAACAAGGAGCTTGTCAGATGGTTATGAAACCTGGATCAGGTCAAATCTAGAAACGCAGTCCCCTCCTCCACTCAGTTACATAGTTATGAAGACCTTCTTTTTTATTTTTTCCTCAAGCCACTTGAAATCAGGTTTTCTGATTCTTGACAGTGAAAGAATCTGAACTGACTCAAGTACAAACACTCATCTTCAAGGGCATAGCTGAACTACAGTAGAATTAGCAGTATACAAGGACAAAGGGTGCTTGGTATCATGCTAATAAGATCTTTATCTGCTTATATCTCACCTAGTCAATAATGAGAATCATACTCATAATCTGGTATCTGATAGATGTGATTCTCAAAAGATAGGAGAAACTGGAAAGCCAAATAATTTGGCCAAGTTTTCACAGCTACTAACTAAAAAATAGAGACTTGAATTCAAGTTTGTCTGATTCTAAAGGGAATGTTCTTTCAAGCTTACTGTCCATCCTGCCTTCTACTTTTAAGGCTTTCATTATTGCAAACTGATTATATACCTTCACCATAATTACAAATAAGACAGCATACATAATATAACTTACAATTTACAAAGTACCTCTAATGCATATTGGTTTTTACATTGTTATTGAATCTGAAACTCTTCAAGAAGCCACAATGGCAACAGCACTGAACTGATTTAAAACAACAGCAAAACTATGACCTTAGCAACAGAACCACCAAAAGGGCCAATCTTCAATTTTCTGGTCATTAATATATATAACCTAGTTAAAGAGCATTATTCATTGTGGTATTTTTGGTTCTTAGATATCTTTACCCAAAATTCTACTTATGTTCACCCCAATGAGGAAAAAAGTAAAGATGTACTTGATCATTTGGATCATGTACATGAACAGCTGAGATGAACTACACAAATTAAATTAGAGATCCATTGATGGCTTTTGTTGCTTATAGAAGACCTGGAACATAACAACTGAAAAGAGAGGTTCTTGAGATACATAAGCATTTTTAAATAAATAGAAGAAACATGGATTTAACCAAGAAAATAAGTATGCTGTTAAGGTAGAGAAAGTTTGGATAGAAACTTTAAAAAATGTACATTCAGCTGAAATGATGCACTGACTGTTGAACTTGAACAAGCCACTTCATAATCCTGAATCCCCAAGACCTCATCAGTCAAAAGAAGACATCAGATGACTTCATCGCTAACATCCCTTCCTAATCTATGATCTACCTCATCGTCCTTTTCCATCTCCCTTTGCTCACCAATGACCCTTCTGACTCTATTCGACCTCTGCCTCCTTCCCTGGACAGTAGCCATTTAAATTCTAGCACTAGAAGGATGTATAAGCACCACCACCACCACTATTTAATAGGTACTTCCACTTCAAAAATATTTCTTCTAATCTTATCATGAACTTCACAGAAAAAAAAAATTATCACCATTTCAAAAATGAGGAAGTCAGAGCTCCAAGAAGTTAAAAAAAGAAAAAGTATCTAAAGTCACAAAACTACTAAGTAGAAGGGCCAGATCTGGCTGCAAAGTTCTTGACCCTAAACTGCTGTAGATGTTTCTTCGTAATGTGTGGCTAGCATTCTGGTTCAGCAGCTGGTCTTTTCCAAATGTATCAACTGATTCTCAGCCCAGTCACAGCAGTGGTTCAAATCAAAATTGTTAAAATCAAGCTTCACAATCTAGAAGACTGAGATCTATGTTTTGGTCAGTGGGGTCCAATGTCAAGTAGCATCATGTCCTCGTGACTATGCTCCTAAGACAAACAGCCAAGTCTCTTTCACCTTCTTTAAGAGGACAGAGACAACTCTAAATCACAAAATTAGAAAGGATTGTTATCAGTATCAACTTAGCCCAGTATTCTGATTCTAAATGACATTACATAATAAATATTCCAGAGTTAGAAGAGACATGCTATTTATAATGAAGGCTGAAAGCCTCAGATGTTCTGGGCTATTTGTTTCTTAAGATGGATAAGCATGTATAAACAAAAGTAAAACCTTCCACAGGCAGGTTGCCTATTTCATGGATTGCTATCACTCATCCTTAACAATAATAAACAAAAAAAAAAAAGAAATAAAAAGCAGAAACTCTCTTTGCCTTTGCCATAGCATAAATTTTAAAATCCTACTTTTGTTGTTGTTGTTGTTGTTGTTGTTGAGTTCAGCAAAGGCAACTTATGGTGTTTCATAAAATTCTCTCCCCTCATACTACTTTTCTTCTAGCTGGGATAGTAACTGACATGCCACAGGGACCAGCAAGTTTATTTATAAGTAATGGAGCCGCCATATTATTTCATTTCCCTCTCCCCCCAAACAAAGCATACGTATTACCTAGTACACAGAACAGCAAAAATGCTCAGTTCTATAATCTTTCTATTAGTCACCTCAAAATAGTCACATGGCATGCTCTATCTTTGAAGGTGTGTATACAAAGCCTTTGTTGCAAACATTAGGACAGAACTGATTTCAAATTCTGCTTCATTCTAACCATCATACCAGCCGCCCCACTGCCTTCTACCACCATGACTATCAGCAGTATAAAAGACCACACATCTATTCAACAAGTAACTGCAGGGAAGGAAACCATTTCTCCTTGTTCAGATGTCAAACAAAATCAATAACCACTTCCTACAGAAAGGCAAAGGGAGACAAGAACTGACCCCTTTCACCTCAAATCGCTCACACCCCTTGTCTAGTCTATATAGAGATCCATGTAAGTCTCCACTTTAAATATTTCTTCTGCCTTCTACATTTCACCGTGTTCAGAAGTATTTTCACAGATTAAGCTGTATCTCTATAATTGCTCCCAATTTCATGAAAATGAATAACCATCCTGCCTTTATTCTTTACAGAGTTTTAAAGATATAAATAGAATATATGCATAGTCTCTGAATGAACTTTGTTTTGAAACTGGTTGCAATGCACAAGGCAGCTTGACCTCGCAAATGCAACAGTCCCAGTGCCTAGAGTAGAACTTGCTACCGCTGAATTTACAAATGCTTGTTGAATTTATAATATATAATACTCACTGTTTCAAATCATGTTTGTGAACTTTCATATAGTCCAAAGATAGGCACACTCTACCAACATCAGTGTTGCTCGAACTGAAGTCCTATTTTCCTTGGTTCTTTCACCATTCCCTTGGGAAAGAGGAAGTCTTCCTAACAGCAATTAAACAAACAATTGAAAAAGCAATTTAAACATGCAACCAGAGACACAGAGGTTGCCTTTGTGGAAAACAAGGGCTCTCCACCTGCCTTTTTCCAAAAGAGACACCAATGTCTGTTCCACATGGAAGCCAGAAGGAGCTGTTTGTGTTTGTACACACAGGAGAAAAGGAGGGATTATGGGGTGCCCCAGAGATTTAGCAGGAATGTGAAGTCTCTTCTGCTACACAAACTCCTGAGGGACTGAGGGATCGCAATGGCCGAGAGTGAAGGAAATGGTTATTAGGACAAGAAGGGAAGTAAGCAGTCCTAATGACAATCTATGGAGAATGAATTCTGAAACCAACCAACCAATCACCAAACAAAAGGGGGAGGGCAGGGCCAGAAGGTAGATATAGTGACCAAATCTCTTTAGTTTCTCTAGGCCTGGGTGTAATAATGACAAAGCTTTTACCTAGTAAGTGTTCTGAGTTCCCGCACACAGGCGATATTAGAACTCTTCCCTGATCTTATTACATTTATGAGTGTAAGCCATTGTTCCTTCTCTCTAGGCAGACTATTGTGCTACGGGCTAGGAAGGTTTGTTTCTCAATATGCGCCATGCTGTCGATTTAAAATTGAAACTAAATACATGAAAATTATATGGGATTCCTACCTTCCTGCACAGATGTCTACCAATACTAAGGTTTCACTTTGGAATATTTTATGAGGCATCTAATAAATATTCATTTAACATTTTTTCTCTCTGATTCTGTTCAATCCCTCATTACACGAAGAACTTACTAGTTACAGCCTTAACTTAACTTTAATTTTAAAAAAATGTAACTATGTATGTTAAAGGAGAATTACCAAACAAGTTCAGTGAGAAATACGGTAGCTAAACAATTTTATAATTTGCTTTCATCAAAAATGTTTACTCAGTTCATAGGCATACTATATAATGTATCATTGTAGACATTCCTAATACATGTCAGGATTATTTTTTAAGGCTGAAAAGAAGTCCTGCTAAAGGGAAACCTCTTTAATTTCCCTTAAAATGAGTATTTTAGAACATGGAGCCATTTTGCAAAGAAAGCCTCTTAGTATCAACAGGTCCTGATTTTCAAGAGAAATTCCAACAGGAATATATGAAAGCATCCTAACAAGAATTGCTCTTAATTCCAATCATGTCTTGTGTTAAACCAGGGTTTTTCAACTTCAGCACTACTAACATTTGGGGTCGGGTAATTCTTGATTGCTGGGGACTACCCAGTGTGTTGCAGAATGTTAGCAACACCCCTGGCCTCTGCCCATGAGATGCCAGAAACACCCCTCTCCCCAAGTTGTGACAACCAAAACCTCTCTCCAGACGTTGCCAGAGGACCCTGGGGGAGTGGGTGCCAAATTGCCTGTGCTGGAAACCACTGCTCTAGGCTTATCAGTAAGATGCCCTGAGGTAAAAGGTGATTTCTCTTCTTCCATGTTGACTAACATTTCTCTCTTAGTTCTGCCTCATCAAACCATTTCACTATTTTTTTTAAATGCCTTTACCTTAGGGAAGCAAAGATTCCACTGACTATTTCTTTTTTTTAATTTTTTTTAATGTTTATTTTATTTTTGAGACAGAGAGAGACACAGCATGAGCAGGGAAGGGGCAGAGAGGGAGAGGGAGACACAGAATGTGAAGCAGGCTCCAGGCTCTGAGCTGTCAGCACAGAGCCCGATGTGCGGCTCAAACTCACAAACTGTGAGATCATGACCTGAGCCGAAGTCGGACGCTTAACCGACTGATCCACCCAGGCGCCCCTCCACTGACTATTTCTTAAAGAATACTTGGGTTTAGGAAACAATCCTCCAGGAAAAGTATAGTCAAAATGTGCTTCTGAGGACTAAGAACCAGCCCAAGGGTACAATCCTCTGTATTTCCAATGCAAGAGATGAAGGGTAGGGAGGGAAGGGTTTTCTCATTTCACATTAAATTAAACATTCTATATGTGAAGAATTCACCTCCACATGCTTATAAGATGTCCAGGTGCCTGAATTCTGCCTAGTTTTGAATCCAAAATCAATTTGCCCAATAATCACTTCTCCTTGATCCCCAAACAAACAAAATAGGCAAACATATAAGGTTACGTTTTATCTGAACAGCACTTCAGGGAGAATTAATGGCTAAAAATAATTTATTTTATCTTCACCACATGTTCTAATAATCATCATCAAATCATCATCTAAAATCATCATCATTTCACAGTAATAGAAGTGAAAACTGACATCATTAAGTCTTTATTCAACTCTCCACCTTTCAGATGCCAGAATCATGGACATATTTCAAAAGGACTATGCTAGAAACTGAGAAAGCCATGGTCACATGGAATATGAGGCCGTGGCCTGGCCATTAGAAGCTTGCTGTCCTTTTTGCTGTGTGCCTCCATGGGTCAGTGATCACCCTGTGACAACCTACACCATGAGCCTTATCACTTTCTTGGAGAATTCTCACTGCCCTTCATCTGAGTCTCCCCCCTGCAATGTGGATGTGGGAACTATTTCTGATGGTTGCACAACAACGTCAGAACCCATCCCTCTTAGATATCCACAGACCATAGGCACAATGGTCACTCTTCTTCTTTTGAGTCCTTTCACAGGTGACACAGGTTGCAAGAGTCACCTTCATCCTCATTTCCCCACATCCGGTAAAGCCTCTCTAAAAATATGGCAAGGACGACAGAGCAAAGCAAGCTGGATGGAGTCTGAGAAGCCACGGACATGATGACAGCTCCTGTTTCCCCCCACCCCCACCCCAGATTTCCATCCTGTACGCTGCAGAAGCTCTTTCCCTTCTTGCAGTTGGTGGGTGAAATCTCTCCTAGTGAAAGAGGCGTTTTTGCATAAAGCCTTTTGAGTGAGATGCTGGTTTATTCTATTTAATCTGGTCTTTTTCTTGTTAAGTTACATTTATACGCGGGGAACCCAGGGAAGACCCCTGCTCTCGAAAACCTGCGAGTGTTGGTCACTCTGCAGGGATTCTCGGGCCCCAAAGGCCATTTGTAGCCATCACGCTTCCGGAGTCCGTGGGGCAACATCACCGCGTCACCTGCAGGGGCAGCAGAGTGAACTGCGGACCCCCGGAGCGACGCCCCAGGTAAGGACCCGAGGACTCAGGAGCCTCTCTGAATCACGGGGACTCCTAGGATACCCTCCCGCACACAAGGGACCGCCGCCTCCTCCTCGGGGTACCAAATCAGAGGACTAGACCCGCGCCAGGTTCGGGGTGTGCGACGGCAGGGGGAGAGGTTAGAAAGGCGCATCATTGGACGAGCGAAGAATGTGACCCTGGAGAAAGGAGATAGAAGAGACGTAGGAAAACACGTTTCCCTTAATCCCCTCCCCGTGCTGCCTGTGGATTCCAGGATCTCCTCGTCATGGAAACAGACTGCAGCAACAGACGCGACCCTGGGCAGGCAACACGCACACACGCGCGCACACACGCCCCGCCGCGAGTTGCACGCCGCAGACTTCTGCCTGACTTCCCAGCCCAAAACATCTCACCTCCCGGGCCAGAACACGGATTCTTTTGGCCCAGAAGCGACCACTCCTCTCCACCGCCCTGCAACACACACATTCCGACTCTACATTACATCCCCAGGGTGCCGGGAACCACTTAAGGGAAGCCCTGGCAGTTCCCGTGCAAATGACTACCTTCCCGGCTGCCTTATCTGTCCAAATCTCCTACTAGCTCGCCTAAAGCAAGCCGCCCTGGGACCAAGCCAGGTAGGAGAAGGAGGAGGTGCCTGGGGTGCAAGTGAACCTCAGAGAACCGCTACTAAGTCAGTATTCAGGCGGACCGCACGTAGCCTCCAACCCCTTCCTGAGCCTTTTGGCTCCAGCAGCAGCCCAGTTCCTCCACCCGATCTCTGCACCGCTGCCCTCCTCCCCTTCACCCAAATCCCTCAACGATTTTCCAGCTGGCCGTTCCAGGCCACTTTCTGCATCCATCCTCTCTCTCCAGACGGTTCCCAACATGTGGCCTCGCATACTCACTCACTCCAAAGACCTCGATTCAAGGCTGCCTCTCTAATCATTATATCGCCCTCAACCTGGCACTAATTCCCCCAAATTATCCGGGTCTACTCGTTTCTCCGGAACCTACTGTCCCTTCCACCTGCGTCCTCTGCTCTCGTTCAAATCCGCTTTCCACGCGCCCCAGTTTTCATCCATCTTCCCTCTGCCGCTCCGACCTGGACACGCTCACCCCCTACCATGCCCCCCATACTGCGCTCTCACGCTCATCCCACCCTAACCCCCCGGAGACACCCCGCTTTCCCTCTGCGGCTCTTCTCGGCGGGGCGCCCGCATCCCAAACCCAGCCTCTCCATCCCACACCAGCCCGCCTTCCCGGCCTGCCCGATCCTCTCCCTCACCGCGCGGTCCTTCCCTCTCCCCAAGTTGGGCCCCTCGGCCCCCGCCAGAGTCGGTTCGGCCCTCCTGCTTTGCCGGTCCCCCCTGCTCCAGCATCCCAGTGGCCGCCCGCTATCAAATTGGCCAAGCGGCTCGCCGGGACGCCGGGACGCCGGGACGCCGGGACGCCGGGCACCGGGGCCAGCGGCCAACCGTGCCTCCCGCCTGCCAGCCTGGGCTCCCCCGGACGCCAAGCCCTCGCCCCACCGCCCAACCACCTTACAAACTTACTTGCGGGTCGCCAGGAGGGGGCTGCGGTGAGCGGCGGCGGGCCCCGCGGCGGCGAGTGCGCCCCTCTCGGCGGGGCTGGGCGGCGCGGCGCCGGCGCTGCGCTCCTGCGGCCGCGCGGTGAATGGGCTCAGCCTGACGCAGCCCGGCTCTGCCCGCGCCGCCGCCGAGGCCGCCGAGCGCTTCCACACATGCTCAGTTTCCGGACCTGCCTGCGTGGACGCTACCAAGCGCGAGCAGCGGCGGGGGAGGCGGAAAGCGGCCGGGCACTGGCGGCTGCGAGCGGGAGGCTACCACCTCGGAAGCGGGGGAACCAGAGGGACGACGCGGCCGCTAAAAATAGCTCCTGCGGAAACCGCGGCTCCGGCAGCCAGCGCCCCCCTCCCACGCGCGTCCCCGCCGCCCGGCGCTCGGGATCCTGCGCTCGCAGCCGGCGAGGGGACCGGAGCGCGCGTCCTGCCAGGCCCCCCCGCCCGCACTCTTAGCTGAACCCCGGCGCCTCCCTCACAGCCCCCCTCCCCCCCCCCGCCAGGCTGCCGGGATTTGGGGCTCCGGCCTGCCGGGCAGCCTTAATTTCACATCTCGCCAAAGAAACGGAGGAAAGTTGGGTTACAGCGATGAAAAACCTCCGCCACAACGAAATTGGCTCAGACTTTTGGAGAAAAATAAGTTTCTATGGATGCTTGGCTTTGTTAGGAGGAGGAAAGGGTGACGGTCAACATCCCAGAGTGGGGAACCGTGGGGCGGGCTGAAGGGGGCTCTGGAAAGACCTGCTAACGGGAAAACTTGTTCTCGCGGCGTTGCTCACTCCTCTTTCTGCGGGTTTTTTATATTCGCTGACACCCATCCTGATCTTGTTGGCTTCGTTGTTCTTGTTACCCGAACTATAATTTCTTTACCGCTTGTCCTACCTCCATCCTCCCTCCACCAGCCCGGCTTTAATTTGAGCAAAGAAAAGGGTGCAAACTGGAGACGGCTAGGTTCTGTTGCCTGACTCGGAACCTGGCCTTTTGGTAACCGTGCCGAACGAGGGTTCCAGTCCTGCTGTCAAGTTCGGGCCACGATGTGCCTCCCTTGGTCTCCTGAGCATCCAGCACTTTCAGCCTCAGATTCTCTCAGAGCCGCCGCACCTGCAAATTAACTATTTCCCTGCTGTTCGTTTCCAGTATATGCTACCTTCATTCCTGACAGTCTACTTTTGAAATCTTTCCGCCCTTAAACTGAGAGTTACAAATGTTTCCTGGGTCAGATTCCCGCCTTTTTGGTTCACCCCCCTCACAGATACCTTCTAAAAGAACCATTGTTCTGGTTTGACAGATGAAAACGTTGACGTTCAGAGATGCTCATCTTTTACCTGGAGTCATAATATAATTTTTAATTTAATTTAATTATTAACCCAGAGCCTGCCAAACTAGAAACTCCGTGGTTTCTGTGTAACTTATTCCCCTGAATCAATAGCTTTACCTGAGATACAGGCTGAGGAAATTTAGAAATTATTCTCCGTGGAGTGCCTAAAATTGAAAAATACCGACTGGGAGTTTTTGGGGTTTGGGGGTTTGGTTTTGTTTTGTTGCCTGATTTCTTTCTGGGCATTCATAATTTAGATTTCATGTGTTTCGTGGGAGTGATAAATTTCGTTTCTTCGTTTATTCAGAGAATTTACTGAGAATCTTCTAAGAGCAATGTTTTCACTTGGAATGTACTTTGTAACATCTCACAGTTCAGTTTCTTTGCTAAGGCTACTTTCTTTTGCTATTGTTACAAATCAGTGAGGTTTTGCTAACCCCGCTAAGCTACCAACATGGATGTGCTTTTTCACAGAACTGTGACGGTACATGTCTATTTGAATAAACGGTTGTCCTCCCTCCTAAGCTTCCTCCTTGCCGTCCCACTTAAAATTTAGGGTCCTGTCCAGCCCAAAATAGATGATCAATTAATGTTTGATCTTTTACTGCCTAGTTTTCAGTTTCTTGATTCATTCTTCCCTTAAAGCATGTCTCCACTGAGGTGCCTGGGTGGCTCAGTTGGTTAAATGTCCAACTCTTGATTTCCACCCAGGTCATGATCTCACAGTTCATGGGTTAGAGCCCCATGTCGGGCTCTGTGCTGACAGCTCAGCGGAGCCTGGAGTCTGCTTCGGATTCCGTGTCTCCCTCTCTCTCTGCCCCTTCCCTACTCACTCTTGTCTCTCAAACATAAATAAACATTGAAAAAAAATGTTTAATAAATAAACAAATAAATAAGGCATGTCTCCAATAGATGTCATCTCCAGGACTAGAGCCACTTTGAAATGACAATAGCATTTTCCTAATTTTCCATGAGTGATTAACTGGGAAGAAAAAAATGGAATTTCCTTAGGGCATCAATACAATTCACCCATTCGTTTCTGTAGGCAATAAAAGAAGATGAAAAATATACTTCAACTTCAGCCCAGTGGTTTTCCTTCTTCCTTTCTCAGTCGTTAGTCTTAAGGTGGTTATGATGGTCTGAAGATCTCTATGCTACAGCATGCACCCTAGACATAATCACGGACTGGGCAAATTATGATTTGAAAGTTCACACTTCGATTTCCCATCAAAAATGTAATTCAAAAACATTGCATTCAGGACTCTTAATAGCAAATAACAGAAACTCAACACTAACTAACCTAGGCAACAAAGAAAATGCACTGGGCCGTGCAAGTCAGAAGTACAGGGGGTAACAGGAATGAACCGTGGCTTAACAGCACCAGCAAGAATATGTTTCTCTCACTCCTGTCAGCATTGCCTTCTGAGTTGGCTCCATTCTCCATCAGACTGTGTCCATCATGCACTTCCAGCCCTACCCAGATGACAAAGTTTTCGATCTTACAAAGAAAGCAGACCTTGTGCTCTGATGAGCAGATCAATCTTTGACAAAGGGCTCTGGTCGGATACCCTAGGTTGCACGCATAACCTTGTGCATCCTCTGGGGGAAGAAACCTCTCAACAGGAAAGTATCCAGTCAGCAGAAGAAGGGGTAGGGGATGCTTGCAAGATAGAAATAATAGATATCTGCTACAGCTATTTTTCTTCATAGGCAAAAAAGGACAGCAAGCCCCTGGTGGGATATCCATTGGTTTGAGTTATTCAGAAATGAGCAAAAGAATAATAAAGGTTTGAAGTGATTTTTCCTATCTTTTTTTAGGCTCAGATACTTTGATTTGCCTGCCTAAGGGTAGCAGTTAGCCTGCTTTTCGTTGCCTTTTCATCTTTATTTCAGGACGCTGGTTGTTTCCAAAGTAGTGCCACTCATTAAAGTTTTTGAATGAGACTCCAGTCAGCTGAGGCCTCCAGTCCACAATCTGTCTCTACAGGAAAAGGACATTTTCCATATACTTTTTTTTTTTTAATTGAAGTATAATCAATATGCAATGCTGTATTAGTTTCAGGTATATACCATATTGATTCAACATTCTCCATATTCTTGAAGCTCATTCTTTCTTTTTTTGATTTATCATTTAATATTATGTAACATGTTTGATAACAGTGGGACTTCTCTCTTTTTCCTCTAGTCCAAGTATATGGGAGAAATGCTGTTCTTCCTATAATAAATATATTATGCCTTTCGTATGGATCACTGTTAGAATTATTTACATAAATGATTGTCAGCGCTTTTCTCTTTACTTATCCCCAAGCCCACACAATTCACTTGTTACGTCTTAATATTTGTCTGTGAATAAACAAATGTGATCCATGAATCACTTTATTTAAAGTGCATTTTATAGTTAGATTAAAATCATCAAATCTGAGATCTTTTCCTTAACTTCTTCCTCATCAACTTTTTTGCACACGGTGTTCTGGGAACTCACAGCGTTTGTCATAGCACATCTTTTGAATCCACACCTCTGATTATTACTCCTTTCTTTTCCTAGTCCTTCTTTATTTTACTCTGTAGTTCTTTCTCCTTCTTTTACACCACTCTCCCATTGGTTTTAGTTATCTATATGCCTTTTCCTCCCCTACTGAACCACAAATTCACAGAGGATTGGGAATATGGCAGATTTATACATGTGTGCATTTGTATCATCTTCAGTGTTCAACAGATGCTTGCTAAAGCATGAATGGATTATAAGGGGAAAGTGAATATTTAGACCTGAAACGAGAAGACTCATGGGGTGTGAGGGATCAGCCTTAGGTCCTCTGATTTCAGGAAGTGGAGAAAAGATGGCCGGGCTCATGCTGGAGGTAGCATGGCACGGGATATAGATTTTTGCCTATTCCACCATTTAGTCTGGGGACACCTCTTTTTAGCCCCTTCTTCTGACCTTTACTTTTTCTTACCAAATTTCTCTAAGTTGGGATTCCTTCAGTATGATCTATGCCACATTACCAAGTGTCTCTAATGTTTCCAGATACTGACACTGACCACTCAGCACACTCTGCTTCTATTACATGGAGACAGCCTGCCCATTTTAGACTGTTGGGCACTGGTAATTAACTTTTAGAAAACCAGAACTAAATTAAGAATGTAAAGTAATTCATACCTGAGTTCTTTAAGGGGAAGGAAATATCAAGATGGCTTCGTTGAGGAGCTATTAAAAGCTTATCTTCTTGATAGGTATTTTCCCATTGTAAAAAAATAATTTTTAATATGGAGAATTAAATGAGAGTAAACAAAAGTCACTAATGCCCAAATTATTCTTTCGTTTTATAGATAAATGTCATAACAGATCAACTAATGATATGTACTCAAGATATAAATGTTCATTTCCCCCTCTGTCTGTACTTCAAGGCAAACACTGCTTTAGGTAATCGTCATGGGACATTAAAAATGCTCACAATGGGGCACTTGGTGGCTCAGTCCGTTAAGCATCTTACTTCAGCCCAGGTCATGATCCTGTGCTTTGTGGGTTCAAGTCCCGTGTCGGGCTCTGTGCCAACAGCTCAGCAGAGCCTGGAGCCTGCTTCGGATTCTGTGTCTCCCTCTCTCTCTGCCCCTCCCCTGCTTGCACTCTGTCTCTCTCTCTCCCCAAAATAAATAAACATTAAAAAATTTTTTTTAAATACTCATAGTATTAGTGAATCAAAGATGCCTCTTGACTAACAGACCTTAGCTCTGATGGCCCTTTCCTCAGGGAAGAAGAATGTGAGTAATCGTGTACTTCAAATATCAGGCTGCTCTCTATTTGCCTCTAAATCCAATATAAACATTACTTAGTTATTGAACAAGCAGCAAGGTCTTGATACAGGTGCAACTCTTCACTTCTCATTGAGTCCAGTGCTCTAGTAACAAATGTTCTTAAGATATGATCTCAGAGTCTCAAGTATTATCAGGTACCTCTACGTGTCTCATTCTGGGTAGACATTCACTTTGCACACAATTTATCACTTAACTCTCAGAGCAATCCATTGAGATAATATGTTACTTAGCATCCTGTTGATTGTACATATAGAAATCCAACCTAAGCTTGTTTAGATGAAAAGGGAGATTTTCTGGCCTAATAATGGTACAAAATAGAATCTCCAGAAGGCAGGAGCTTCTGTGATCCTTAGAGGGTAGAAATGCTGTCATGAGTCTCCCCACTTCTCATCAACATCTTTCTCTTGTGTCAGTTTTATTTTCCCACCTTATAGATAGCCTTCCTCTACAACCTGCAGAGTCTAAGGATTCCCAGCCCCCCATTTCTTTTGGCTTTAAAACGCCCAGAGAACTTAGTGACTTGCTTTCAAAGAAAAAACCATGAAAAGGAAAAAATAGCAACTTTATAATAGAGAATTCTGACAGACACCAACTTTAGCAAGTGATAAAAATTAACATCATCAGTGATGCCAGGTGGATATGTTTTACTTTCTGATATGATGTGTTAAGGGCACCTTATCTCTGTGGAATTATTTCCAAAAACCTACAATTTTAGTCCTATCATGAGAAAATATCAAGCAAACCCAACCTGAGGGACACTACAATATACCTGGCTGGTACTCCTCAAAACTAAAAGGTGAAATATTATTCTAATATTGTTTTCCAAAAATTTAAAAATACATTTTAAAATACAGAAAATAAAGCTAATGTCAGTAAAACAAATTTCTGGGGAGAAACCACCATCCAACCAACTTGGATTAAGTGTCCATCCAAGACCAACTAACGGTGAGGAGCAGGCAAAGTCATCTAATGGATAGATGTCCCCTGGGTCCTACATTTGCTATTCCAGCCATTCCCAGAGAATGGGAGGGGTAGATAGTTGTGAGCCAGGCAGTAGTCCAGTTGGTGAGACTAGGAGGAAGACCTAAAAGTCAAGGGACTGAGTATTATATGTCAATTCTAAGATAAAATAGTCCACATTTTAACCTTCATGAAGTTGGAATGCTTCTATTCTTTCTCAGTGATATCAATTATGGTTTAGATTTGGTGAAATATGGGAATTTGCCTATGAACATAATAAATGACGAGACCCAGAATTCAAACAGAGACCTTTAACCACTCTATGGTCTGGACTCTAGAAAACTAAATAAACCTTTGAATGTCATTCCTTTCAGGTTTCCCTCCATACTAGCCATAGTACCATATAACACCAGTGCTAATTATACCTACCCAAAATGCAAGAACAAAAGTGGAATTAAAACCATGGAAAATCTGGCCTAAGAGTTTATTATTCTAATAAAGTTATCACCAAGACGTTACACATAGCTAGAAAATTAGATGGAATTCCGGTAAGTTAGGGCAGTCAAGGGCCAGACTTTAGGCTATTTTACATGTATTATACATGAAACGTTATAATATTCCAATTTAAAGATCTCACTTTGATATTTCAGCCTCAATAGCTAGAAAGAAGCTAGATTTATTTTAAAAATAAATTTTCTGGGGGCACCTGGGTAACTCAGTTGGTTAGGCAGCCGACTCTTGGTTTCTGCTCAGGTCATGATCTCATAGTTCGGGAGTTTGAGTCCCACATCTGTGCTGCACAGTGCTGACAGTGCAGAGCCTGCTTGGGATTCTCTCTCTCACCCTCTCTCTCTGCTCCTCCCACACTCTCCATAAATAAACAAACAAATAAACTTTTTAAAAAATTAAAAAATAAAAATAAGTTTTCTTAGCCATGTACCTCATTGGTTCAATAAGATATGAAACTCGGAAACATGGAGATTTATTGTTTCATATCTTTAAGACACCATAACATGCTATTAAAATCTAACTTGAGAATGAGACAAAGCCTCTGTCAATTCAACCAAATTCATAATCGTTTAGTGTGCAGCTGTTATTAGCCGACCACCATCCTAGGCCCTCGTGATGTATTACACAGAGAGATACTTGGTTTCTGCTTTCATGGAGCTTTTATAGCATAATTACAAATGAGGTAAGAGTTTAGAAATTCTAGGAGTCCAGAGAGCATATGATATGACCAGGGAATCTAACCTGGTCTGGATAGATAAAAATGGCCTAAAGATACGGTGCTTAAACTGAGAGAAGGAAAACGAGTACAAACCTTTATTGAGCACTGGCCACATGCCAGTCACTACCTGAGGTGCTTTCCCCAGCCTGACAGGCACTGTTCCAGACACCAGCTCATCATACGTTCACCTATCTTCCCAGAGATTTTACCTGTAGGCTCAAGTTGAAAGGCTGAAAGTCTGCTTTGCCCAAACATCCTTGTACCTGGAATCCCAGATACAATTTAGGCTCCACCAATCAGAAGCTCCTATTCGACTTTTGAAATTGGCACCGAGTACATGGGAGAGACTTGAGACTTGCGGGTGTGGCACTGTCTCCCTGATCCTGGGATAACAGATGGTGATCTGACATCAGATCATGACCCAGTCATGGCTACAGTCGTGTCATTCTCAAGCTGAAGACACAAAATCTGTATGAAACCCCACCTCCCTTGCAGCAGAGGTAACTGCTCTCCCAATGGGCTATTTCTGGGGAATTTTTCTGAAAGTGGATTCTGGAGGCTCCGTGTATAACATGCTCTTGGAACTATGCTCATGATTTTTGTAAGCGCTGGCAACATGTAATAATCCTGGTTTCTTCTGACTACTACTGAGCCATGGATTAGGTGGCATTTGGTGCCAGAAGTGTTCGCAGACCATTAAGTAAGGATTTGTGGGATCCGCCCACTGACCTGGTTGGGTTAGGAGGGTATGAGGTACAAGAAGTCCATAATCGTCACTGGGCAAGTGTTACCTGCACTATAACCTGGGGTTAAAGAGTGACCTGTGCTTAACTGAAATGAAATGTCCAATGAAAGTGCAACATCAGTGGTCCTCGTGGTTGTTGCCATGACGCACTATGATGAGGATGGGAACTGTAAAGAACGTGGGGTGGGCTGTTTCTAACTCTAGTAGGGAGCATAATGGAAGAAAACGAGACGTTTACGGATTTAAAATCTTAGCTCAGGGGCACCTGGGTGGCTCAGTCAGTTAAGCTTCTGACTCTTAATCTTGGTTCAGGTCATGATCTCATGGTTCGTGAGTTCAGGCCCCACATCAGTCTCTATACTGTTAGCTTGGGATTCTCTCACTCCCTCTTTCTCTCCTGCTCAAACTCTCTAAACAAACAAACAAACACTTTATAAATAAAAAATTAAATAAATTAAATAGAACCTTTGCTCAAAGCATAGTCTGAGAAAGCTGAAGTTTCTATATGGTTCTAACAAACATCTCATCCCTTGCACCTAGAGTGCTAGACTTCTATATCAAAGCAATCATATGTAAAAACTAATCCTATAGATCCTAGAGTTACAATTTAGTGTGAATTCATGGCCTGAAAACAAAGAGACTGATTGGGGAAGTATATGCTTCAAGAACTGAAATGGTGAAAAATGTATATTTGACATTTGGAAGAATTATTCTGTATTTCCTGAGTCCAAAACTCTACTATGCCTACATATCTGCTGAAATGCCTTCCTTTGATTGCCTTACCTGTAGTTACCTTGTCTGAGGTAGTTGCTTTGAAAGATATCTATTCTTTCATCCACCTCTACCAACTTTCTTCAGTCTAAACCCTAACCCTAACCCTAATTCCTAATCCCCCCTTGAGTGAAACCCTAGCATGCCAAAGAAGTTGGGTAGGAGGGGGTGGAGGCAGTTATGAAGTCAACCCAATTGGAATTCTAAGTGCTTAAAGAATACAATATTTGGCTGTTTTAAAATTATATCGGCAAGAACCAGTGGAGTGTGTGTGTGTGTGTGTGTGTGTGTGTGTGTGTTGTTGTTGTGTGTGCACGCATGTATTCTGAGATTGTCAGACCAGGGAAGAGAGAGGGACATAATTTATCAATGTGGAGGTGCTCATTAGAGACTTACATTTGATGTGCTAGCGTAAAAAGTTGGGAAAGATACTACTGACTTGTTCACTTGGGTAATTAAATCCTTGTCATACTGGTGGACTACACTGAATGAAGTTGAGATGCTAGAAATTCCTAGGTGCAATACAAAAGAAATCTGAGAAGTTATAAAGATAAGGATATTGGAGTGGAATTATCAAAGATGATTAGCTCAACCACTCCCTAACGATTGGTCTCTGAGAAGACCCAGAAGACGCTTCTGTCATCAAAACACTAAATGCTACATTGACTCTCCTCTTTGGCCAGGATTGAAAGTAGGAGATGCTGACACTGAAATGGTTTCTAAGATTTAACTGAAATAGAGAATTTTCAGGACAAAAGAGGCCAGGTAGCAACTTAACCAGCAGAGTCAGGTGGGTGATTTTCATAACGGGCGATAGGACTGAATTGGTTACAGAAAGTGTGACCTACAGAGATCCTTGGAAATGGCTAAAAATCACAGGCTCCTTAGGACTGTAACAGCTGGATGACACACTGAGGTCTTCCTCAATCTATACAACCAGAGTAGCTCTCATTGTGATGAAAATCGCTCTGACTTAAGCTATCACAATACAAAATCATGGATTCCCACCCGATTTCAAGGCCCGAGCGAGAGCACTGGAGCCTAGGTACACTCAGAGAGGAATCTTGCATCACTAGTAGATACTTGATTCTGTCCCCAGTTTTTCCTCCAAAGGACTTGTAGTTATTTACCAGGGTGATTGTATATTGGGCAAAGCAAAGTACGCAGTCTTTGCCAGTGATTTTCAACATTCTAATTCTGATCCAGAGTGCCACTGTGGTCCAAAGGCAAGTGATAAATTGAAATTCTGTGCTGAGTTAGTGTCGCAGAGAACTCTGTGGTTCTGCAAACCAATTCTGTGCTTAATTCCCCCATTCCTGAGTGAAGGGTTGGAATGGTATACTCAGCAACTGTTAATTAACTTCCTGACATTTTCACAATGCTTTCGAGGTAGAAAGACCCCCTCAAAACAAATCTCCCGCAAACCTAGTCTTCAACTCTCTAGTAAAAGATATATAATAAGCCAAAGAAAAATCACATTTCTGGGGGAATCATAGAGAAAAGTATCACCACCAAATATTTAAAAGATTCCAGGGTAGTACCTGCGATCATAACCTCCATGCAACTCACTCGTTTAATTTATGCACAAACTATGTGAATTCTGAAAAAAAGACAGAAGGTTCTCAAAAGCTTAGATGATTATACCAGTTGCAAGTGATTTTTCAAATGTGACCCATTACTGGAACAACTTGAGACAGCCCTTGACACCAGGTACACAGCTATTTATTGGCCAGATATGGTGTTCATGGTATCCATGAACACAGAACTCCAGAAGGTATGTGATTTCACCTTTACTTGACAGGAGAGCAATACAATTTACTGTCTTATATCAGGGCAAGATCAACTCCCTGGTTCTGTGCCATACATAGTAAATAATCCAGAGGCCCCTTGATTATGTCACCATCCTCTAGGTTTTATGCTGAAAAACTTTACTGATCATATTCTCCTAGTATGATCTGGGGATCAGAAAACAGTAGGTACGCTAAGTGCCCTGGTAAGACAGGTGACAGGAAGATAGATTCAGATCAAACTCCATATATAAGAATGTGCATATATGTACTTATTATCCATTTATTTATTTAATGTTGCTCCTCTTGGCTAGAATGTACGTTCCATGAGATCAGGGACTATGTTTTCATTATTTGACACCACATTCTCAGCACAATCTTGGCACCTAAAATAAATGAGTATCCAACAGATAGGTGTGTTCTTTACTATATACCCTTTGCTAAAGAATGGTGACACTTATTACAGCTATCTTCTTCTGGTAAGGATCAAGTTTTCGGTGCTAGGCATTATGATTCAGAAAGGTTTTGAATTCTGCTAAAACAAGATTTGATATGAAATCATTTGGAGGAAGAAGTATGGTTTGGAATAGGTAATAAACATTATAAATTTCCTCAATTCTCAGTGATTTCTATTTGAAAGTACTTTCATTTATGAAAAAGGACAAAATAATTACTTACTTTAAGAAATGCTAGGGAGATACTGGTCACATGGGTCAATTATGATATTCTATTGAGTATTTGTTGTTTGCTTTTACCACTTAATATTGAGCAAAACATTTTGTGAAATATGAAAATTTAATAAGAGAAGAGGTCAAGGAAACAAAAGAAAGGAGTAAACAAAAATGAAACATCACTAAGACATTTCATATCAGATTTTGTTTTTAAAAGGGGGGTAGTATATAATGTTTGTTGCTTATCCAAATAACAATTGGTAAAGAAAAAAATGGGGTTTTTTTACTAAAAATTAAATTGCATTGTTTTTAACTTCTAGAATAAGATATCTAAATGATCAGAGACATCTTTCTAAATAACCAGTATATTATGCCAATAGAGGAAAATCCACACAGGAAACCAGGAATCTCAATGTCATATTTTGCTAGCGCAGGGCAGATGACTTTGCTTTATCTACCCACCTCCCGTCATCTGTCTAGCATCAGCCTAGATGCTACTTCACCAACACCCCATCCCCACCATTTAGAGTTGGGCTGGAGGCACTTCCTAGGTACTGTCATATTGTCATATTCTATCATGCATTATTCTGTAAGGCTTAATGGTTGCAGTTTCCTATTTTCTCATCCGATGCCCATTTTGAAGAGAGGGGCTGTTTCTTGTTTCGGATGATATCCCCAACACTGGAACAGTGTCCAAGCCCAAAGCAGCCACCAATAAACATGGGTTGAATAAACAAGGAGACAAAACATGACAATTGACACCATGTCTACTGACAGAACATTTTCTCAGATTTGATGGAGAAGGGTCTGGTTGCTCCTGATGACATTTTTTAATTCAGAGAAACAAGGGTGGAGGTGAGGATTGACCATGGGCTTAAAAGACCCACAACCTGGACTTGTTTTTTCTTCTAAGGATCAGCCCCATTTGACCCATTCAGCATTGGGGAAAGGCATGAACCATAAAAGAAATAATTTATAATCTGGAATTCACTAAAATTAAAAACTTCTGCTCTGCAAATGATAATAAATGAAAAGACAAGCAATAGACTGGAATAAAATATTCATAAAGACATATTGGTTAAAGGTCTGTTATCCAAATTCTACAAAGAAACTCTTTAAACTCAGAAAAAAGAAAACAATCCAGATTAAAAAATGGGCCAAGGGCCTTAACAGACATATCATCAAAGAAGATATACAGATGGCAAGTGAGCATAAGAAAAGATGCCCCACATCATATGTCATCAGGGAAATGCAAATTAAAACGAGATACTACTTCATACCTATTAGAATAGTCACAATTTAGAACACTGACAACGCCAAATACTGATGAGGATGTGAAGCAACAGGAGCTCTCACTTACTGCTGGTGGGGATGCAAAATGGTACAGCTACTTTTGAAGACATTTTGGCAGTTTCTTACAAAACTTAACATACTCTTAACCATCTGATGCAGCAATTATGCTCCTTGGTATTTATGCAAAGGAGTTGAAAAATATGTCCACACAAAATGTACACAAATGATTATAGCAACTCTATTCATAATTGCCAAAACTTGGAAGCAACCAAGATGTCCTTCGGTAAGTGAATAAACTATATAGTACACCCAGAAAATCAAATATTATTCACACTAAAAACAAATGAGCTATCAAGTCACGAAAAGACATAGAGGAATCTTAAATGCATATTACTAGTTGAAAGAAGCCAATCTGAGAAGGCTGCATAGTATATGATTCCACCTATGTGACATTCTGGAAAAGGCAAAACTATGGAGATAGTAAAAGGATCAGTGGTTGCTGGTGATAGGGTATGGGAAGGATGAATTGGCAGAGTACAGATTTTTAGGGTGGTGAAAATAAAATACTCTGTGTGATGTTATAAATATGGTATATGTCATTGTCCATATGTCTAAACCCATAGAATGTCCAACACCAAGAGTGAACCCTATGGTAAACTATGGACTTCAGGCGATTATGATGTGTCAGTGTTGGTTCATCAATTGTAACCCATGTACTATGTGCATTTTCTGACCACAACGACATGAAATTTGAAGACAGCCACAAGAAAAAAATTGGAAAGCCCTCAAAGAAATGGAGGTTAAAGAACATCCTACTAAGAATGGGTTAACCAGGAAATTAAGGGAGAAATAAAAAAAATACAGGGAAGCAAATGAAAATGAAAACACGATAGCCCAAAACCTTTGGGATGCAGCAAAAGCAGTCATAAGAGGGAAGTATACAGCAATATAGGTCTACATCAAGAAGCAAGAAAAATCTCAACTACACACCTAACCTTACACCTAAAGGAGCTAGAAAAAGAACAGCAAATGAAGTCCAAAGCCAGTGGAAGAAGGAAGACAATAAAGATTAGAGCCGAATTAAATGATATAGAAACATTCAAAAAAACCCAGTAAAACAGATCAGTGAAACTAGGAGCTGGTTCTTTGAAAGAATTAATAAAATTAATAAACCCCTAGCCAGACTTACCAGAATGAAAAGAGAAAGGACACAAATGAAATCATGAACGAGAGAAGAGAGATCATAACCAACACCACAGAAGTACCAATAATTATAAAAGAATACTGTATTATGAAAAATTAGATGCCAGCAAATTGGGAAATCTGGAAGAAATGGATAGGTTCCTAGAAACATATCAACTAGCAAAACTGAAATGGGAAGAAACAAAATTTTAACAGACTGATAACTAGCAAAGCAATTGAATCAGTAATCAAAGATCTTCCAACAAACAAAAGTCCAGGGCCAGATGGCTTCCCAGAGGAATTCTACCAAACACTTATTTTTTTTTTTTTAATTTTTTTTTTCAATGTTTATTTATTTTTGGGACAGAGAGAGACAGAGCATGAACGGGGGAGGGGCAGAGAGAGAGGGAGACACAGCATCGGAAACAGGCTCCAGGCTCTGAGCCATCAGCCCAGAGCCCGACGCGGGGCTCGAACTCACAGACCGCGAGATCGTGACCTGGCTGAAGTCGGACGCTTAACCGACTGCGCCACCCAGGCGCCCCCAAACACTTATTTTTTAAAAAATAATTTTTAACTTTAAAATTTTTTAATGTTTATTTATTTTTGAGACAGAGAGAGAGGTGGGGGAGGGGCAGAGAGAGAGGGAGACAGAGGATCCAAAGTGGTTTCTGCACAGAACGCAGAGAACCAGATGTGGGGCATCATGACCTGAGCTGGTCACTCACTTACCTGACTGAGCTACCCAGGCACCCCTCTACCAAACATTTAAAGGATTAATACCTATTCTTCTCAAACTGTTCCAAAAGATAGAAATGGAAGGAAAACTTCCAAATTCATTCTATGAGACCAGCATTACCTTGATTCCAAAACTAATCAAAGACCCTCTAAAAAGGAAAATTACAGGCCAATATCCCTGATGACCATGGATGCAAAAATTCTCAACAAAATACTAGCAAATCAAATCCAGTAGTACATTAAAAGAATTACTTAAGACAATCAAGTAGGGTTTTTTCCTTGGTCTGCAAGGGTGGTTCAGTATTTGCAAATCAATCAAAGTGATACACCACATTAAAAAAAGAAAGGATAAGAACCATATAATCCTGTCAATAGATGAAGAAAAAGCATTTGACAAAGTACAGCATCCATTCTTGATAAAAACCCTCAACAAGGTAGGGATAGAGGGAACATACCTCAATATCATAGAAGTACCACTCCAGTGGGGGATGTTGATAATGGGGAAGCTGTGCATGTATCCAGATAGAAATTATATGAGAAATTTCTGTACTTTCCTCTCAAGCCTAAAACTGCCCTAAAAAGCATAGTCTTAAAAACACTATGTCTTTTACATTTTTTCTAGTGTTTCTATTTTCTATTTCATTGATTTCTGCCATTATCCTTATTATTCCTTTCTTTCTAATTACTTTGAGTTTAATTATGTTCCTGGCTTAAGGTGATAATTTAGACAATTGATTCTGAACATTTCCTCTTTTCCAGTACAGGCATTTTAGAGTTATATGTTCACCACTAAGCACAGCTTTAGTTGTATCCCATACATTTTGATCTGTTGTGTTTTCATGACTATTGAGTTCAGAATATTTTTAAATTTCTCTATTTCTTCTTTGAGCCATTGGCTATTCAGAAGTGTGTTGTTCATGTTCCAAGTATTTGCAGTTTTTAGGTGTCTTCTTGTTATTGATTTTTAATTTAATTTATGTTTTTGAGACTCATATATGCCAGTATGTTGACTATTGTGGTGAAGGTCTCATGTTTACCTGAAAACTGTGTGTATTCTGCAGATTTTTGGTGTCCTGTTCTGTAAGTACTAATTATGTTGAGTTGGTTAATAGTATCGAGAAGATGTTCTATATCCTTACAAATGCTTATCTATACTTACTGAGAATGGAGTGTTAAATTTTCCTGTTATGCTGTGGATATCTTTCTTTAGTTGGGTGGGGTTTTGTTACATCAATTGTGATGCTCCTTTATTATCTCTACCTAGTTAGAATTGCTATGTCTTGTTAATAAATTTCCTCTTTCATTATCAAGTAATGTTTTCCTTTACCTCTGTTTCATATTAACACTGTTATTAATACAAATATTAAGAGAATAATACCAGCTTTCTTATCTTTACTGCTTATACAACATGTCTTTCTCCATTCTTTAACTTTTACTTTATGTGTGTCTTTGTATTTAATATACATATTTTATAAACAACTTGTAGTTGGGTCTTGCTTTTTTATAATTTTGAATGTCAATTTCACTTACATTTAATATAATTATTTGTATGATTTGGCTCAAGCTCACCATCTTCATATTTGGTTTTCGTTTGTGATTTTGTGTTTTTGTTCCTCTGTTGATCCTTTTGTTGTCTTTTGGGGAGTTAACCAAATATTTTCTAATATAACATTTATTTCCTCTACTGATTTCTAAACTATATTTCTTCTTCAGTTTTAACTGGTTGCTGTAACACTAGACCTCTTTTATTAATTTATTATATTTTAAGTGGTTATTCTAAAGTAATAAAATGCATGTTTAACCTATCAAAAACTAATTTGAATCAATATTGTACCATTTCACATTACACTGGATATTTTACACTTCTACTTTCAATTTCAAACTTTTCACTTTCCATCTGATATTTCCCATTTCACAAATGTAATAACCTTAGAACAATGCAACTTAATTTACTTGTCAATCTGCTGTACTTCACGTTATTGTTTAATGTTTTTTCCTTCTACATATGTTATAAACCTTACACTGTTATTGTTTTGCTTTAAGCAAAACAGTCGGTTATCTTTTAAGGAAAAATGAGGGGGATAAAAACCAATCGTTTACATTTTCCAATTTATCATTATTTTTGGTAGGTCCAACTTTCTATCTGACATTTTCTTTTAGCCTAAAAGACATCCACTCCCTTAGTACATTTCTATCTACAAGATTTTCCCCATGTCAAATTCCCCAAAATGTCAGTATGATTGGTCCCGTTTGCCATTGTTTGATTATGTTTCTTCATATCAGTTTATAGATTAGCTACCATTAGGTTATAGAATCTACACTTGACCTAATCAGCTGTAGATGAACTTTGAGGACGAGTAACATAGCAACCAGAACTTTGGATGAGTAACCAAATATTGCTGACTAGGGCTACCTCTTCAACAGAGTCTATAGTTAGAATAGTTTATTCCAGAATAATATTCATACCAGCTACCATTCACTGAAAGTTTATAAGGCTTTATAAGTTTATAGTTCAGTGGTTATCAGAAATTATTTGATCTAATCCTTACAGTTACCTTAGGAGGTAGTTATTTTTATGTCTTAAATAAATTTTCTAAAGTCACAAAATCATTTATTGTAGAACTGAGATTCAAAGCCTAAGCAGCATGACCTCAAAGACTATGCATATTTTTTAAAACCCCATGCTGTGCTGTTTCCTATAAAACTAACTGGTTGCCAACATTGCCTAAGTGATCTATTTGAAGATGCACGATAGAACAAAAGAATCAGGACTAGAAAAAAATTTCTCAAGAATGACGAGAGTTTAGTTGGGAAGTGTGGGCATTAAAACTTTTTAGACGTGTAGAGCTAACTCCAGGTAGTTGTCTTACATATGGTTACAAAGCTAATTATAACCGTGTTTTTTTACTAGGAAAGATATAATATGAGCACCAGGTGATGTATGGAAGTGTTGAATCACCACACTGTATACCTGAAACTAACATTGCCCTGTATGTTAACTAACCAGAATTTAAATCGAAACTTAAAAAAAAATGTAGTAGAAATGTTAACAGTGATTACAACTTTACAAATGTTCTATTTTTCATGCAAGGGTTTTTAGAAAATGTTAGTTTTTTAGATCGATAACAGAAGAAATGAGAGAAAAATAAACCAGAAGTCACAAGTGGTGCTCTTTGGATGGTGAAATTATTTCTTATTTATTTCATTATGCCTTTCTATATTTTTCAATGCAATCAAAAAGAGAGATAAACGTCATCAGAAAAAATGTATTTCCCCTTTGATGCTGTGAAAGGCTCAAAACACTTGAAACGTGTAGCAGCTATGATGTTTTTATTCCAGAAATACACACATCTGTGCAGGAGATACTCCCTTTGAGTCTGCCTAGTCCAGTCAAAGCCCCCATCTAGCCAGGCTGATGGGAAAGGTAGCCTTAGATACTCCTGGAACTCTTCCTTGCAAGAGTCCTGCAAAGGCCCTGGATGTTGTATGAACAGCACAACGTGTGAAGGCCCCATGTTTCATTGATCCACACTGGTTGCTGCTAAACTGGCCAGCATCCAGGAAGAGCTGGGTTTTTGAAAGCCAACAGATCTCTCACTATCTTTTCACCTAGCATGTAGGAAATTCTGCCGTTTCCTCGAGGTCCTGCTATTTGTAGGATTTATGGCTCTCTTCTGCTTCCTAGGCTAAAGCAAATGATCTCTTCATTACTTCTCTCAAGTCCCTCAAAGCACTTATCTCTCTTCCTTTCCCCTGTGGGATAAATCTCTTTGTACTTAAGACTTTCACAGAAGGTAGGAAGACATCTTGTCTTGGGGCATTAAAATATATATGTATCTCCATTTTGTTCTTCATGATGAGTAGACAGCCAAAGATTTTTTGGCAGTCAGTGCTGAGCAAAGCTTTCAGCTAGGTGTTGGAGTTGAAAGGAGCTCACAACCCAGCTGGGAAGATAGGCCACCCATATGGATAAATAATCAGCCAGAGAGAGCCAATGATAAATCCGTTGGTGTTAGTTTTATTATCTCTTTCCACCGTCTTTAGATCTTTTCACATGTTTTGCTTCCCTTTCCTTTATCTATGTTTTTTTTTTCTTTCATATGTCCTTAATCAGTATCCTCAGTCCTTTCCCCCAAATGGAAGCAGACAGATTTCTTCCTTCCTACACAGATTACTCAGTGGGTATGTCAGAGAATTTTTGTTTTTCTCACAAAGCAAATTAGAAATTTGAAATGTCAGGTAGACAGCCGCGTTAAAAGTTCTTGTCAGGTACAGGAAGAGAGATGATTCAACATCTATACATACAGGAAACACAACAGAATTCAGTTCTATTATGTTTTGGGGAGTATACATCTCATAAATTACAGTTCTGGATCATTTCTACAAAATCTCTGCCCTATCAAAAGTTTCTCAAGAAACACCACCTTGTTTAAAAATCAGAGCGATACACAAGTGACTAGCTCTCTCATTTCATCCCCTGAGCTGTCAATCTATGAAGCTTTTTATGGAGCATTTCTTCTTCTCTAAGTATGCCTTCGTTAATGAAAGAAACCTAACGTTTTCTTAAATCAACTAGTTTGTCCAATACAGTATAATCTCATCTAGCTTTCCAGATCACTTCAGTGTCTATTTAATGAATCAGAGAGAAAAAACAAATGTAGAGGAAAACAAAGAATAAGGGAATATCTGTCTACAATTTTCTAATATCAGAAGATTGGAATGAAACACAGAGAAACCCACTTAACCCCTTACTGTCCCTCCAACATTCCCTATGCTCACCTTTCTTATGACTGTTATCATTTTGAAGCGGACGATGATTTCCAAAATGTCCTATTTTCAGGATCTCAAGAACACATGAATGGTGTATACTAAATGCACATTGCATTATACATTATTGTTCTGAGTTGAAAGAAGCTTTCTTCTTGGATATCACAGTTTTAGTGTGAAGAATTGGGTTCCAATCCTCACTCCTCTTCCTAGACAAGTGGTGTTAGAGATGTGACTGCTGCTCTGTGTTTTAGTTTTGTCATTAATATGATGAGGGAAAGACTAGAATCAAGCTTCGAGGACTGTGGTGTGGGATACAAGAACTGCTCCAGTAGTCGCAAAGACTAACATAGAGAGTACATATTTGGAATTTTTCATTCTTTTTATGAGGGACACCCAGGTGGCTCAGTCAGTTGAGTGTCCAACTCTCGGTTTCGACTCAGGTCGTGATCTCACGGTTGTGGGATCGAGCCCTGTGTTGGGCTGCACGCTGGGCGCGGAGTCTGCTTAGGATTCCCTCTCTCCCTTTGCCTCTGGCCCTCTCGCTCACTCCCATGCCCTCTCTCTCTCTCTCTCTCTCTCTGAAAAAATAAAAAATGCTTTCTTGAATATAAAGTAAAAGAGGAACTAGTTTAAGAGTTATACTTAGAGGTTTGGGATTTATTCGTATATTTTTCCTCTCTTTGGATATATATCAGATGCCGTTGGACAGAACCCGAAGAGTTCTGAGGAGAGCCTTTTCGAACTAGTATCGCTCTGCCAAGGGCTCTCTGCCAAATGTATGATTTGCTTCTACCATTTCTTCACATTGACTTCTGGCCATAACATACCTTGGATATCACTTGGGGTTTTCCATTTCAATTCCAAATTATCAGTTACCCTTTGCTGCCGCCTATTTTCTCCTGCTGATTTCGCCATGCGCTTGCCCACAACAATTGGCTTTGTTCTTCTTTCCTCTAGAAATTACCCTGGCAGCAATGTCTGGCAGAGTTCAGGACTGTGCTCTCCAAAGAAGCATAGGAAGTAATTTAAAAGCTATTTTGGAGTCAGAGCCAAGGGAAGAAGTGTTAGTAAGACAACAATATTAAAGGCTAGTACTTTATAACTCAGTATTTGCTTACTTATTGGATTCATTTAGCTCTTTTCCTCAAAAGAGAGCAAGTTTCTGAAATTTCTTCCATTCTAAAATGAAAGATAACCCTTATTTAAAATTTAAAAGACAGAAGAGCCTTAAAAGTGTTATGTAACATCATGTTTGTGGCTCACTGCATTTGTTTTTTTATTCTTTCAATTTTAAGTAAGCATTTAATGAAGGAATGCATCAGATGCTGTGTGGGTACAAAGTCAAATCAGATGCAGACTTTGTATTAAGAAGCATTACATATTGAATAGAGAGCAAAAATGCTGGAAAATAAATAAAAAGTGAAATGTTGGAGGAATACATCTCATGGAAACTTGAAGGAAAGGGAGATTATTTCTAGCTGGGGAAATCGAGAAAGCTTTTATGTGGAGGTAGGTGTCCTTTTCTTCTTTCATTATTAATTGGGATTCTGTTGTGAAAAAAGATTCAGTGGAGGCTAAGCAAGAAATAATGAAATGCCAAAGGATGAGCGCAAGAAAACATATTTAATGAAATAAAACTTTTACTTCCAAAGTTTAGCAGTGGAAAGGGGAACTAGTTAGGTCTGTGTCAAGAGTCAGAAGCTCGACTGTAGTTTAAGAAAGGCAATGCATTGGGCCATATAACAGTAAAGCCCGGAGGGACATTAATTTCATGCATAATCGGATGCAGGTTCTCAAACAACCTCATCAGCCTCACCAGGCACTCCCTATCTCAGCCTGATGACTGTACTTCCTTTTGTATTAGCTTTACATCCAGGAAAACTCTTTCTATAGTGGCCATATTGGCTGCTGGCTGTTCTAGGCTATAAGTAGCCAGGTAATCAACTACAGTGGAATAAAGTGTTGGGGCTGATTTTTTGGGTTCTGTTTCACCAAGTTTGGGTTTCCTGCCTGTCCCTAAGCCAGATCCCTACTGTGGCAGGCAAAAAGTGACACTTTGACTGACCAAGCCCATATTATGTAGGAACCCATAGAGCCTGAGAAGGGGTCAGCCCAAGGTAACCCATGGTGTGAGAATGGGGAGAAGTACCTCATTAGGAAAGTCTGGTTGAAATGACTGGCAGAAGGAATGGATGTTGGGGGCAGCTAGAACACACAGCAGTCCATTACCAAGGGGAAACCCCACATTATGGGGAAGAGTGGCTAACTAAGCAACCTTGACTGTCTCCCTGGTCACTGCCACCATCTTTTGGGCACCACACGGTTCCTTCCTAACACTCTGGTTCAAGTATATATATATATTTTTTTAAAAAGCAAACAAATGTCAATTGGGTCTCTCTGGCACAGCTGAGCTTCCTTTAAAAAACACTAAGAAAAGGAAAGGAAATAAATACTACTAAAAGATAAATGGAGGTATATTAAAATTCTTGAGTTTATTTGAGCAAAACTTAATTCCAAAAGGGCAGTGTCAAACCAGAGGTGGTTAGGAGTGTTCCACTGGGAGGAGTGAGGAAAGACCAACAGAGAAGGTGCCAGGATAAAAAAAAAAAGGGGGGGGGGCGGAAATGATTTGATTGGCCGTCACTTAAAGCCTAGTTTGCTGTTTGTGATTGGTTGTCCTTACGTTTGGCTTTCCTAATCTTGAGGCATTTACGGGCTTAGGTTTTAGTTTGCTTACACAGGCTACTACTGTTTTAGAGCCACCTCAGTCTAATGGCCTCTTTGCTTAATTCATTGAATAGTACACAGGAATACCAATATTAGAATTACAAAATACGGATTTTTTTTGACAAAATTAGCATAAGGGAAAATATTGGTTGCCAGTATCTTTTTCCTGCTTCCTTCTTTCCTGATATGCCTAGATTTTTGTCCCAATACTTTTCTCTTTCCAACCATGTCCAAATACTTCAAAGGAAGCTGAATGCTTCCTTGGCAACAAAGGAGCTGATACAAATGTCCTCATGAACAGGCATGAGAACCCCTTGAAAAAAAGTGAGATGTAATGAAAGATTTCCTGGGGTTTTCTGTAAAGATATTTCCCTCTTTTTAAGAGTAAGCCTTCAGAGAAAAGACTGCTTCTTTTTAGCACATGGTATGTAGACATTAAGACTCACTTTTATTACTGTTACTTTGCAACCACAAAAGAAACCTCCTCTTGTCCCTCCTCCTTTTCTCTTTCCTCCTTCCCCTCCCACTTTTCTTCCTCCTTCCCCCTTGCTTCTGCTTCCTTTTCTCCCCCTTCTCTTCCTTCTCCCCCTCCTTTCCTCTCTTCTGCTTTTTCTCTTTATAGAACAAAACCAAGGCAGAGTTATATCTAAGAAATACTAGTTTTTGGTGCAGAGAGATGGGGTTACCTACTTTGAATGCCATCTCAAAAAGAAGCATTATCTAAGTGTGAAGCACTACAAAAAAACAAACAAACAAAACATCCTCTCTGTTTATTTCCCAGAGTATGTCACTTGATTTCTTGTCTAAAGCTCAATTAAGGTGACCCGATTGTTTCATGACCCATTAGATTTGGGCTCCTTATTCACAAACATCTTCAAATAATGTGAGTTAAAACCTTTATCATGGACCCATTCATTTCTGCAAGTTTTTCTCCCTTCAACTAGATTAATTGCCCAGTTACCCAAATTTAAGTAAAACGAATCATTGGCCCTTTTATAAATAAATTCACAACAGGCATTCTTTGGGGCCATGCTAGAATATCTTCCCTTGGCTTTCTTTTTTGTTAGATTCACTGTTGGCAGCAAAATGTCAATTTCTGCATCTGTTTGTATGTTCAGAGCCTGACTGACACCATGGAAGAGGAGAGTGGAACAGAGTGTGAAAGGTCAGGTCAAATTTTATCTCGCTCTGTAATGACGAAGGCCTTGGACAGCTGCCTTGCTTGTTTGCTCATTCCTATCAGATGATACTGGCTGTGATATGTGTTTTCACACTCGTGTGAAAATTTGTCAAAAGCTTGATGAGAATAAATAGAATCTAGGAAAACTGACATTTGGAAAGAAAATGTTCCTTTAGTCTGTGGGTCACTCTTTGCATGTATGAAACTTACATGGTTTGAAACCTATTTATGTCTATGTGGAAAGATATGTGGGGCATCCATTAAATCCATAGCATAACTTAATAATGACAATGAAGTCTTTAATAACGAGTGGAGATAAGCCCCATTAGAATAACAATGTGTTCTTTCACATTTAAGGGACTTGTTTTTTTTCTAAAACATATGAATGTGTTTGCACATAAAATCCTGCAAATATTTGGGTCATAAATGGGTTTTAAATGAAGTTTGTCTTATTGGTGTTTTAACCCTTTATTATCCTTAAGATTTTTTTGTCTGTTTTGGTTGTTCATCTTGTAGACCTCAAGTTAAGCTCTGTGATGGTTAATTTTATGTGTCAATTTGAGTCGTGGTGTGCCTAGATAAAATATTGTTTAGAGTGTCTGTGAGGTGTTTCTGGATGACATTAGCGTTTGGAATCCTTGGACTCAGTAAGGTAGACTGCCTCCTTGTCGCCCAGCACCTCCACCGCCCCCCCCCCACCATTATCCAATCCATTGAGGGCTTGAATAGAACAAAAGGCAGAGGAAGAATGAACTTGCCCCTTTTTTCCTTCCTCAGTGTGTAAGCTGAGACATCTCCTCTCATCTCCTGCTCTCAGATTGGGAGTTATTTCATTGACTCCTCTGGACCTAAGACTGAATGACACCACTGGCTTCCCTGGGTATCCAGCTTGCAGATCGCAGATCAGGAGACTTCTCAATCTTCATAATTGCATGAGACACTTCCTCATTCTCTCTCTCCCTCCCTCTTTCTCTCCTCCCCCACCCCTCTCCCTCTTCTCTCCCCCTTCCCACTTTCCCTCTGTCTCTCTCTCTGTTTCTCTGGAGAACCCTGGCTAATAAAACCCTGTATAACAAATTTCCACAAAGTTTGTTCCCTGGACTTTGAGGTCTGAAGGAAACGACACCATTCTCTCTGGAAGAGAAAAAGGCTTTGTCCTTTAATAAGTTTAGGAAACACCAGGCATCAGGAGACAAAGAGGCTTCTTTACTTCGGGACTTTTTGAAGCCTCTACTGAGCTAACAGTGTGCATGGGGACTCTGGAAGAGGGAGGATCTCATGTGCAGCATTTCCTTGGCCTATTTTATTACCAAAGTTTGGGGAACACACATCTTACAGGAGTCGTGTTCCTTAGAACACATTGTGGGAAGAGGCCATTGTAAGGCCTTCAAGAAGTGGGTAGAGAAGGACTTATGATAACATGCTTGCTTTCTTTTGCCTCAGACATTTGGATTCTCCAGTAAGTAGATGAATTCTGCAGCTCTAAATTCATCTGCTGCATTTTCTTGGTTACTGCCAGGTCAACTTCCACAAAAAAGTCATTATCAAAATGTCACACTCTAGTAACTTAGAGCAATTCAGGAAAAGTCTTGTAAAACTATACACATTTTTATAAGCTTGGAGTGACCGAGAAATATTTAAAGAGAAATAAAGGTTTCAAAAAACATCTATACATTTTAAAACCAATATACTTTAATGACTTGCAAGTTATTTGAAATCATGAAGGTAATAGCTACAGTAACATCATGATCTCTAAAATATATTCTGAAGAATTTCACAAGACTTCTACAAAGAGGAAAATGATAGCTCTTTAATTTTTATTCCCACTAACAATGAATGTAGAGAGTGAGTGAACTGATGTTTTCAACTTCTAATGATTTTTGAAAAAGGACAAATAAAACTTCTGCATTTTCACAGTGGAACTCAGACAGAATACTTACCCAGATGATTTTTGGAGTTAGAGATTTTTTTCTTACTGAGAATTCCCTGTAAATGATCTTAGCATCTTTGCAAATAGAAATCTTGCTGCCAGATAGTTGTGCTTTCTGGGAATTTTACTTTACATTTCATTTATTCATATATTCATTATTCATATGTAATGACATATAATATGAATGAAAATTTTATTAGTATCCCTTCTAGTGAGTTCGATAATAATCGTTTCTATCAATTAGTGCTAGCAGAATTTCCCCTTCCTCCCGTGACCTGAGAATATCTGAACTATAGAATAGGCACTTATAATCTTCTTGTGGCCTTACTGCTACATTAAATTTTTTTTAAATAAATAGAAAATTATGCATTTAAAAAAGCTTCAAGTCAGGGTGCCTGGGTGGCTCAGTCGGTTAAGCACCTAACTTCGGCTCTGGTCCATGATCTCATGGTTTGTGGGTTTGAGCCCCGCCTAGGGTTCCTTCTTCCTCTGCCTTTTGTTCTATTCAAGCCCTCAAAGGATTGGATAATACCCACCCACATTTGGGGGGGGGGGCGGGGAGGCAGTCTACTTTACTGAGTCCAGGGATTCCAAATGCTAATGTCATCCAGAAACACCTCACAGACACGCTGAACAATATTTTATCTAGGTGCATCACAACTCACTCAAATTGACACATAAAATTAACCATCGCTGTCAGTGTGGAGCCTGATTAGGATTCCCTCTCTCTTTCTCTCTGCCCTTCCCCTACTTGCACTTTCTCTCTCTCTCAAAAATAAATAAATAAACTTAAAAAAAAAGTTGCCAATCAATTCATGGTTATAGGAACAACAAAACAAAATTCCAAACTGTTCCTATCCTCAGCATCCCAGGCTTCAGTGAGTCCTTCCTTGGGTTCACAGCAGCTAGAGAGGGAAAGAATGTTGCTCATCCTGTCCAGCCTGCCAACCAGCTAGTAATGCCACTGATAGATCACTCCTCTCTGCCTTGCCTCCCTCAGGATCTCACTGTGGGAATCTCTTCCTGATCTGTTAGATGTTCATAGGCAGCTCTATCAGTTGGTGCATGGTCTTAGCAAGTTTTCTGTTCCTAGGATTACTATCAGTTGATCATGTAAACTTACTTTCAGCAGAAATGAGAGGAAAAGTCACAGCTTCTTTCCTTCTAGATCACCATCTCACTTATAAATTTAGGTTTTATTTTCTCCTTTGGAATTTCCTTCTTCTCCAAGGGTCACCACGTCGCCCCTCCACCATGATATAGTCATTTCTGTTCTTTGGTTCTTCAAAGGTATGATGGGTTAGTGGACAGGGCAGTCTTAGAATCAGACAGATTTGGATTTGAATTCCAGTTTACAACTCTTATTAGCCACTTGGTCTTTAAAAATAACTTAGACTTGGTTTCTTCTAAGGCAGAATAATAACAGCAATCCAAATTTCATAAGGTTTTGGGAGTATCAAATGAGATAAATATCTATTAAAACTCTGGCACATAATTGGCATTCAATACGTATCAAGCCCCTATGGAAAATTCTCTCTTTCTGTACAAACTCCACATACTCTTCTGCAATTATCTCCTCCTTCCAGTGAAAACAGCAGAGTCAAAACTATTTGCTAGTCCTTGCATTGGACTCTTCAGTGCAATAAAAATAATTAGGAATTAATTTATTTAGCAAGTATTTAATGTGTAATCCATGCACACTGCATTGCACTGGGGATAGTATAAAGAAATTTAAGAAACAGCTTCTCCTTTCTAGAAGAAGCATCACATCTATTTGGGTAGATCAGAAATGAAACAGCAAAATACCAATTCAAAGTTATATATAATAATTGAAAAAATGAGTGTGGAATTTTTGTTGTTGTTGTTAAACTAGAGATCTCAGTGTAGGAATATTTGGAGAAGGCCTTTTGGAACTAGCTGAGATCTAACCACCTACAAAAGGAGGCTTATGATAAAATGATTCCACAAGACTATTTCTGTTTCTGTTTCCACAGCTTGCTGTCTTAAAGTATTCTATGTTTGATATTCTGAGTATTTTCTTCAATTCCCTTCATGACAAAATCAAAGGATTGCTTCACAGAGGTGAGGTGTGGTTTAATTATATGGGAAAATAGTCATTTTAACTATGAGAGAAGAGATTATTTTAAAGACTGTTTTAAGTTTTATAAAAGGCAAGAGGCTATTGTAGTTAGACACATAATAGCTTCTGAATAACATTTTTCAGATAACTATTGTCAAATGAAGTTATTTAATATTATAGGTTAGAAAGTATCAGGTTTTAATGATATAACTGTAATTCCTCTTTGATGTATGAATTTGTCCACTCAAAAAATACTAGTAAGTATCTTTCATGAATTAGAGGTAGCCCCTACCCTCCTGAAGCCTATGTTTTAGTGAGGAAGATAGGGATTTACGCGCAAATGTGTGGCTAAATAATCACAAGTTTTGATGAATGATAATAGAGGACAAGAATGGGTACTGCATGAGAGAGAATAAAAAGAGAGACTAAACTTAGATTTGGGAAAGGGTAGGGGAAGGCCACTAGGAGAAGTGACTGGTACAGTAAACCCAAAGAATGAGCAGGACTTAGCTAGTGAAGAATACTTAATAGTGAAGGAGGGAAGAATTCCAGGCACAGGGAACAGCATGTGCAAAGGTGCTGAAGTTAGAAAGAGCTCAGTACAATGTTTCAAGACACTTAAAAAGGCCGCTTAGCTAAACACACAAAGAGCAAGGAGGAGAAGTATGAGACGAGTGTGAGGAGGGTCTAGGAGACCAGAGCAAGGGGTTTGAGTTTTATTCCAAATAAAAGAGGAAGACATTGAAAGTCAATAGTTATCTTTACATAGTAATTGTTACATAATAGCATGTAATAAATATAACCTAGTAGCATACTGTCCGGTTCTCAGCAAGTGCAAATAAATTAGTATATCATTATCAACATGATTATGGATTAAAATAAAGTGGATTAAATCTGAGAAGTCAGTTCTAAGAGGAATTGCTTAAAATTTTGTATTGCTATTCCTGAGCCCCTGAATTCTACATGTTAATATGAACCCTAGTTAAAACTGAGTCTTAGGGAACTGGCTCCTAGACACTCCAGCATCCTTAAATGGCAATGCCATAAAGATGTCAGGACTACTCAGTAAATCAAGAAATTATTTTTGGGGGGGCACCTGGGTGGCTCAGTTGGTTAAAGCATCTGACTCTGGATTTTGGCTCAGGTCATGAACTCATGGTTTGTGAGTTCAAGCCCTGCACTGGGCTCCTCTCTGAGTGTCTAGAGCCTGCTTGGGATTCTCTCTTCTTCTCTCTCTGCCCCTCCCCTGCTCTCTCTCTCTCTCAAAATAAATAAACTTTTTTTAAAAAAAGAAATTTTTTTCAATGGTAGTATCAACTCTTAAAATACTTTGAGAGTATATTTCTTGAATTTCAAAAAGTTGAGTACTGTGATTATCAACTATACACACACACACACACACACACACACGCATATATATATTTAACACATACTATGACTTAGGTACTTGGGCTACAAAAGCATATAAGTAACAGCCCTGGGGGAGTTTGGAATCTGAAGGATCAAAGTTAAAAATGCACATGAAAAGATAGGACCAGATTGGTGCATTACAGGAATTCAGACAGGAGGTATCACCAAGAATGGAAATAGTCTGAAATTTCTTTCTACAAGCAGATAGATGAGCTTAGAATTGAAGAGAGAGCAAGTCCTTCAAACAATTCAAGGGAACGTCCCTAAATATATGCGACGTTATTTCACTGTAAGATATTAAAATATTGGTGCCAAATGCATTATTCACAGAAATGAGTCTCCTCCCTACACCTTTTGTCACTGAGAAAATCTGAAATTGGAGAAATTCACCCAGATCTGATTAATTAACTCAACACTTAACTCAAATTCCACACTTTCATTAGAAGCAGCAGCAAACATGAGATCTATTTTAGACCCAATTTTAGCATTAATAAAGACAGATTCTTCCAAAAATGACTTTTTAAAAAGGGCACAGCAATAATACTTCATCAAATACTAGTGTTGTGTTTATAGCCACAGAATCATTTAACAGGTTTGATTTTGCTTCAGTTTTGTGCAACTTGTGTTAAATTCGATGGAGTTTTTCTCTTAAGTTCCAAGATAGTAAATTCATAAATTGATGTTACCTCAAAATTTTAATTTTGACTTACATTTTGAGTTTGCTCCATATAAGTAAGTATACTTTCACTCTAATTTTTCCAAGATTACTTTTTCAAGTTTCAAGAGGAGTCACCTTCTTCAGGATCTGGTGACCAAAATGGCATCTCCTTTATTCATTCCCTTATAGAATTTGCTCGGACATATCTAGGGAGTGCTGTCTGCCAGAGAAAGTATGAATTGTCTATGGGAAACATTTAACTGACTTTTTAAGAAACACACTCAGAGTGGGGCACCTGGGTGGCCCAGTCAGTTGGGCGTCAGACTCTTGATTTCGGCTCAGGTCATGATCTCAGGGTTTGTGGGATCAGGACCCACGTGGGGCTCTATGCTGACAGCGTAGAGCCTGTTTGAGATTCTCTTTCTCTCCCTCTCTCTCTCTGCCTTTCCCCCACTTGCACTCTCTTACTATCTCAAAATAAATAAACGTTAAAAAAAAGAAACAGACTCAGAGCTTAGAAGAGTCAACCTGTTTTCATTCCATATTTTAACATCGATAGACAATTTTTAAGAGCTCTTCAGGTTTATATAAGAACTTTATACAAGAGCAGAAAGTACAGACAATTCCCATATGGCTTCTCATCCTTCCCGTCTCACAGTTTCCTTCATTATTACCTTCTTGCATCACTATGATGCCTTTGTTACAATTGATGAGCCAGGATCGTTACATTATTATTACTTACTTGTTGATGTTGTATATTCTATGGGTTTTGGCAAATGTCTGACACATATCTGCCATTACAGTGTCATACAGAGTAGTTTCACTGCACTAAGCAGCCTCTGTGTTCCACCTATTCTTCCCTTTCTCCTTCCTTCAAATTCCTGGAAATTGCTAATCTTTGTACCGTTTCCATATTTTTGATCTTTCCAGAATGTCATGTAGTAGGCATTATATAGTATATAGCCTTTTCAGACTGGGTTTTTCACTTGGCAATATATTTCAGTTTCCTCCATGTCTTTTCATGGCTTGATAGCTCAGTTCTTTGTATTGCTAAATAATATTCCATTATGAATGTACCACAGGTTGCTCATCCATTTACCTACTAAAGGACATCTTAATTCTTCTAGGTTTTAGAAATTGTGAATAAAGCTGCTATAACTATCTGTGTCCAGGTTTTTGTGGATGGACACACACACACACACACACACACAGGATAGTGCCCGACACATAGTACATGCTCTATAATTGCTAGCTCTTATTGCAGTTCAGCTCACAACCCATTATTTCCCACTCACATTAGCAAGACAATGTGTAAGGAACCATTATCTGGAACCAACTGAACTCTAGGTTTGGGCAGAGATTGCTAGATCCTCAAGAAAATGACTTTACTCTTCTTCCTAGGCACACACTGAATCTGTGTTTTGCAGTCTCCTTTGTAATCAGGGATGTACAGATGTCGGAATTTAGCCAGTGGAATGTGAGCAGAATTGATGAGTGAGGCTTGCTCCATAAAAACCTCCTCCATGGGGCGCCTGGGTGGCGCAGTCGGCTAAGCGTCTGACTTCAGCCAGGTCACGATCTCGCGGTCCGTGAGTTCGAGCCCCGCGTCGGGCTCTGGGCTGATGGCTCAGAGCCTGGAGCCTGTTTCCGATTCTGTGTCTCCCTCTCTCTGCCCCTCCCCCGTTCATGCTCTCTCTCTCTGTCCCAGAAATAAATAAACGTTGAAAAAAAATTAAAAAAAAAAAAAAAAACCTCCTCCAAGCGCCTCCCCTACTCCCCAGTCTTCTTTTCATGACTGAGATGGCAAACACCAAAGCAATCTTGAAACTCTTAAAAGATGCCAAGGCAGCCGTCGGCCTGAGCCCCAGACAACTGTGCGTAGAGATCCTCCCACCAGCTGAAACACTTGAGTTAGGCTGTTATATGAGCAAATAATGAGTTTCTATTGTATTTGGCGTAATATAAATTTGGAGGACAAATTTGTTATAGCAGCTCATATCGCTCTAATATAATGGTTAAGTGCATTATCACCAACCACCAAAAAGAATTTGTTGTGATTTTGTAAAAAGGCGCAAAACAAAAATAAATTCATATACCTGAAATCTACATATTATTTGGCTTGATCTTTCACAGAATGCCACTTAAGGAGACCATGTGACTAAGCATATTATGATTGAACATATTAATGGTAGACATAATTATTTGCTTTTTTGTTTGACTTTCAGTTTGGGTTACACCTTAAATTTTAAATAATATCCATCCTAGTGGTTTGATTTTTTTTGTATTCTGGTCTTGCTACTCAACAGAAACATTACCCATTTTCACATATATCATTTTAATAATTGCATAATCTTTTATTTAATTGATATCCCAATTTTCTTAACCATTCCCTTATTTTTATACAGTCAGGTGGTTTCTAAGGTATTATAATAAATCTAATGGTACAATAAGCATCTTTTGAGCATTTTTATTTTAGAATAATTCCATAAGTACAAATCATTAGGTCAAGGGATACAAATAATTTTATGACGATATAGTCTTCCAAATTAAATTAATAAGTTGTTGCAAATGACTACGTCGCAATAAGTTGTTAGACTATGTTCCCAGCCACTTCTCCAAAATTAGGACTTAGACTTTCAAAAGTCTAAGTGAGTGAGATACATTGATCTTGTCATGACCATGAAAATGAAGTCACAGTTTTTGTACGTTCACAGGAATCATAACTTGCCTAGCTCAGTGTCTAGCATATTAAAGTGCTCAATGAATACTTGCTGAAAGGATGCATAAATGAATAAGCAATGAATAAGTGACTGAATACGTTTAGAAATGAGTGTATGGGATTTGTTCTAGTTTTGATATTTTCTCGGTATATTAAATGTTCTGAGTTGTTTTTTTCTTTTAATTGTTCATTACAAGGAATGGGTGTGCCCTCACACTGACATACTGGTTAGGAAAGCAGAGCTGGATCTCCAGCAATCACATGTGAGTTTGTTTATATCACTCGAGGCAGGATAATGCAAGAATAAATGGAAAAGAGCATCTGAAATAAATTCCTTTAAAAAGAGCCAAGAGGGAAGCTGCAAGACCAGCTACAGGCACTGGGTTCAAAGATAGTCAGATTTTTATGACTGTAACCTCTTCCCCATCCCTGCTCATGGTTGATTGGTATGTGAATGGACACGTGAGCTAAGGTGTATGAATGAATCCTTTCCAAGGGACTAGAGATGAAAGAGAACATGAGACAATTTTTTTTTTCCCTGAAAGTTGTAGTTCAAAGAGTAAAGCCCAGGAGTTGCAGATGTGCAAATATTCTGTCAAGGGGAGTATTATTATATAAAGGGATTTAAAAAAAAAAATGGAGGAGCAGCTCTTTATCTCTTGTGAAGGTCCAAGTTAATTTCTAAGTTAATCCTACAGGAAGCAAGTGAGAGGTTCAGCATACTAAAAGATATTTCTTGGGGTACTTGGCTGGCTCAGTAGGTAAAGCATGTGACTCTTGATATTCGGGTGGCAAGTTCGAGCCCCACGTTGGGTATAGAGACTACTTAAAATCTTTAAAAAATAATAACAGATAACTCTCAGAAGTCTTTTACAACCTAGTCCCTTTATTTTCCTAAGGGAAAAAAAAAATGTGCTAATTTGATTCTTCTCTCATGGCTTCTCAGGATCCTACTTGTCAGCTCCTTCTCCTTTTTTTAAAGATTTAGTCAGAATTCCGTTAAAATTTCCTCACTGTCTCACCAACCAGCTGTTTCAGAAGGAGAGGGTGGATTAAAAAAGGATATTTTTATGGTTAAATGCCCCGGATAGTTCCCACCACAAGGAGTTCTTGAGATAAACTGCCTTTTTCTTTCATATCCAAGAAGATTCACAAAGATTTTAGCTATAATGGAGATATATATATATATATATATATATATATATATTTGTCCCCCAAAATGTCAGTGATTCTTTCTATCCAGCTATTGTACACCAGGCTTCTTCTTGGTATTCCTTCCTGTAAAAGTGTTATTCTTCCTGCTCCTTGGCTGTCAAACTTGTTATGACTTGCTTGGGCCAATGGAATTTGAGCATGGGTGATGTATACAATGTCTGAGCAGTAAATTTAAGAAACATTTCAATGTTCTGTGATCGTTCCTTTCCCTCTGCCAAAACAAAGGCATGTTGCAGGAAGGGGCTACTCCTTTACCCTAGGACTTAGAGCAGGGAAGACACAGGGAAGAGTCATAGCTTTCCTCCAGGCGACATGTAATGTGGACAAGAAATTAACTTTATTATTGTAAACTGCTGAAATTTTGGCATTGCTTATCACCCTAGCATAACCTAGGGAAAGCTGAATATACGATAGCCAGTGACCATTTTTCCTTTCTCACCTGGGACACTGAGAGACAGTCTTCTACTCTATAACAGAGAGAACACAAAATATCTACTTGCAAAAATTCTTAGGATATTGTGGAAGACAGAATCCCTAAAATATATTCCATGCTTCTATTTTATTTCCTGTTATGAATTATATAAATTATCTTCTGCTACACCATACCATCTTAATGGTGTTTTATCAATACCATATGTTCAAAAAAGAAGGAGATAAAGTCACATGACAAATAGATTCAACCTCTCTCAGTCTGATATGGCACAAAAGGCCAAGAGACCATGGTATTTTCCACATCTCAATTTTTTCCTATTGATTGTGAACAGATGGGAGCTATGCTATTTAAAGAATAGTAAATCCTGGTATTTGGCCATTATCCAAAGCAAAACGAAAGAGGGGGTGGCATTCATCTGGCTCAGTAGCAGAAGATAACTAAAAATAAGCACCCAGCCCCATCACAGGAAGGCTGAGGATTGCTAGGCGAGAGTGCATTTTCCTCAGCAGTTTAGGGTCATCCATTCACAAGTTTTAAGTTGTCTACTGACCTGTCACATGGATTGTTTCACTGTTGTGTTCATTTAACATTCACCTCTATGTCCTCTCCATTTGATATTAACCTAACATACAGATTAAGATGATTTGCAAACTGAAACAGGTCCTGTTTTTTCCCAGCCCATTGAGTCCAAGTGTGATACTGCTGGCTCTCAAAAGTTTCTATCCAAATATAACTTTATTCTCAAAAGCGACACAAAATTCATAAAAGTTACACTATGAATTAAGGTCTCTGTAACTGAAGGTGTGGTCCTCTGAGGGTTACTGATATTAACATCAGATGCTTTAGGTAAGTTGCCACTCATTTCCTGAATTGCTAAGGCTTTTCCCACAGATAGAGGAGTAGTTGAAAAGGCAATAACCAGCTCCTAGAACAAAGCCAGGTATTTCCAACATGCTGCAGTGATTTTCAACTTTCAACCAGAAGAGTAAAACAAGTCACTGGAGACTAATGTATATGCAAACATAGTACTGATACAGTGTATTGATCGGAAGATCAAAAATGTATGGGTTCTCCCAAGGCTTGCAGGTGGCTATTGAACCATTCTCAGTGGATCTCACTTCTTTATATACACTTCAGATGGTATTGATTAAATTATGCCCTGATGAAATAAACAAACTATAAGAACATGAAACAACATGGAGGAAACTCACAAACATGATATTGAATAAAATAAGCCAGGTAAAAATAACCTATAGTGTTAGAAATCAGTTGTATTTGCAGGTGAGGGAGGCCAAACAGTGGGCACCGACATGAGGCCTTCAGGGATGGTAGTCATATTTTATTTCTTGATTTCGGGGGTAGTTACATAGATGTATTCTAGTCATGGTAACTCATCAAAGTAATACTTCGAATTTGTGTACTTTTCTGTAGATATGTCATACTTCAATAAAAAAGGAAAAAAATCATACTCCAATGCTAAAAGCACAGTCTTCTGTAAAGCTGTCTCCACCGATAGATGCTGTCTAGGTGTATGATTAAGTGTTATTAATATTAAACCTGTAGTTGGTCTCTGGGAATTAAGTTTTCCTAGTTTGTATGGAAAGCCTCATGAGTGGTTTCCAGATATTCTCTAAATAGGGGTGACTTTGCTTTCCAGGTCTTATAGATAATTGTGACCAGAGAAATTTGTGTAAATTAAACCGTAATGATAGCACGATCAAGAGTAACTTATCATCAGAATGAATGTGACTGGGGACCCAGAACGGAAAAGTAAAACTCTTATCAAGTGAAATCCTTAATATCAAAGAATTTGGTAATTTAAAGTTATATTTTGCTTGTATTTGTTCAATTCCACATATAGTTTTTCTTAGGTTCTCAGCATTCCTTTCTTTCCTCATAATTAACCAATAACTTGTCTTTAATTGGTCAAAGGAAATTTTCATTTTTATGTAATATTTTGGAGGAATCAAAAAGTCATAAATCTTTGATCTGATTTAATAAGTGAGGAGCCTAATATTTATATGATTTTTCCAAAAATTTGACTTCTGTTTTCATCCATCATGTATTTTTGTATAATCCAGTAAACAGGTAAACTTCACTTTTATGTCCTCCCCTTGGGCTTCAATAAGGAAATGTTTAAGTCTTTCACTTGTAAGATCTTCCTAGTAGTTATGACAGGGTATACATACCTGGAGAGGGAGGGTGATCTGATTTATTGATCAAGTTTATTTCCTTCACTTCATTTTTTTCTTTATTCTTTGGTTATCTGCTAGAAGACAGGTCACTAGCACCATAAAGGTTGGGTTCATTAACACTGGTCCCAAAAGGGAATTTCCATTAACAGACCCAAAACCTGCTAACATTTCAGAGTGGTGAGGATTTTGATCTCTGACTTAAGTAATTTATTCAATAGTTCCATTATGTCCATCGCTTGGAGGTGAGAGCAAGGTAGAAGTTTCATTTTATATAGATACTATGCTCCCTTTCATAAACAATTCTAGTTGTGAAATATATTCCTTAAGCAGGTATTTTGGGACCAGAGATCCTGTATATTTGAACAACATTCACATAAGACTGCAAATGTTGTCAGCATTAGCCAGAAAAGTAATCCCATAACCTCAATGAGAATGACACACAAATCTATTTTTTATCTGGATGGCATAACATGTCCCAGAAATAGACATGCACGTATTGTTATACATATGAAAAGATACTCAGCTTCATTCATAATGAGACAAATGCAAAATACAACCAAACTAAGATGTTATTTTTCATACATAATACAAGCAATGTCAAAACAGTTAATAACTTTGTCCATGAGGGATAGAGCATACATTTTTACAACTTCTATGGAGTGTAATTTGGCAATGCCTATTCAAATTACAAATGCATTTATACTATAACCTAGCATTTGTCCTTCTGGAAATTTGTTTTATGGATGTACTTGCACCATACAAAATGATTTGGGTAGAAGAAAACTCATTAAAGCATTAGTGCTGTCATAGTAAGAGATTAGAGCGACTTAGGTGTCACTCAACACGAGAGAAATGAAACGCGGAAGGGTACATTCATACAACGGAACAACATGCAGTTATTTGAAAATAATGATGAAGCTTTTTGTGTATTGAAATGGAAGGATTTGCAAGATATACGATATTAAAGCAAGAAGCCAAACAGCACGTGTAGTCTATGACTGTTTATGCAAAAAAGGAATGAGATTAATAAGCATTTGCTCATATAAGTATAAAACATCTCTAGTGAGCTATGTGAGAAAGTGGTGACACTGGTGGCCTCGAAGGAAAGGCAGTGGGGGGTCGGGAGGGGCAGGATATAAGGAAGAGTTTTTAATTGCATGTCTTCGTGTATGCTTTGAATTTGAAAATTGGTAAATAAATCACTTACTCAAAATATAAATGCAGTTAGAAAAAATAAAGAATATATTTTCCTGATGAACAATCTCACTCAATCAAGATTTAAAATATCATCCTAATATTAGTAATAAAACCCAGACCAGAACAACTGTAGTGGTCACAAGCTCAGTTAACTTTCAACATCTTCAATTAATCTACAAGACCCATCAGTCTTCATATGAGACCAAATTGGCTATTTAAAGGGAGAGTTAGTTAGATGGATTACCCAGTTCCTCTTTTCATACTTCAGTTGTGATTTTAATTGTTCCTCCTGCGTCCCGTTAGTTTTGTATTTGTATTTGCATTTTGTATTTGTAATTGTGGTGCTGTGGGGGAACTCCAGAAATTCCTGTTTTGTATCCTATTATCCTGAATGGTATCCATGTAACACAGCCAAGCCAAAGCCCCTCCTTCCTGACATGTTGCTACCAACACACACCAGGGGAGAGGGCAATCTACCCCAGGGAATACCTGTAAGCCTCTGCAGCCAACAAGAAAAACACAATGTACTGTAACTGAAATTCTGGATTCCTGCGTTTCCAACGGCTCTGTTGGTTCGAGGAGTCCCTCCCCTTATCCTAGAATTAGTGCTTCCTCTGAACCTGCATTTTAAAGTCCTTGAAATTATTTTATTTGTATGTTTTCTCCAAAAGACCTGGACTTTGGCATAGGACTAATGTCTTTCTAGAAAGAATATGGAGAAAAGAAAATTGATATATATAATCTATATCTATATCTATATCTATATCTATATCTATATCTATATCATCTATATCTATATGTATGGAGAAAAGAAAATTGAACTATTTATCTTTTTCCTTAGACTACTTAGGCTAAATAGGATAAATTAAAATTCGTTTACCTTAGTGTTAGCCCTTAAAATTGGAAAAGAAAATTCTGGGGCACCTGGGTATCTCAGCGGTTAGGCATCCAACTCTTGATTTCTGCTCAGGTCATGATCTCATCGTTGTGAGATCAAGCCCCATGTTGGGCTCTGTGCTGACAATGCACAGCCTGCTTGGGATTCTCTCTCTCCCTCTCTCAGCCCCTCCCCCCCTCCCTCCCCTCTCAAAATAAATAAAATAAACATTAAAAAAACCGAACCAGTAAAAAAAAGATAGGATGATTCTTCAAAAAAAATTGGAAAAGAGTTCTAGTAGGGTGATTATTAAACCACTTTGCCTGTTCACTAGTTATGCACACATATGACATCTAAAAGAACATGCAAACCATTAATCCAGGCCCAAGAATCACATTACTAACCCATACTGAGTACATAGTATGGCATTGCGAGGTGGGTAAAAGATGCTGTGGAGTCTGGAAGTGGCTTCTCTGCTCTTTATAAATTATCCTCAGTTTACCAGAAGCCTAGGTACCTCACAAGGCTGTCTCTCTTGTACCTCCTCGGACTTAGACTCTTGCTTTCTGCTCCCTCGCCAGCTAATGCATAATTTTTCATCCCAAGATTTTTGTATCTTTTCCTCTGCCTCGGGTATAGTGTTCCATTCAGCCCACATTGGATGAAAAAGCTGGGTGGGGCAGGCGAAATCACTGCATATTGCCAATAGACTCTCAAAATAATCATACTTCCGTCACTGGGCCTCAAAATGGTCTCCCATGACACAAAAACAGTCATTTCCCCCCCCCCCCCCCCCCCCCGCTTTATCTTGGATTACATTTCTAAATGCTGCTTTTCACTCTCAGTTTGTAGTAGGTGCTAGGACTAGAGGAAGGAGAAAAATCTCACTCTGTTCTATCACTTTTTTTAGGAGAAAGAAGCATCCAACATTGAGCCCTAGTTTAAAAGCATGTTTTTGAGTCAGATTAACTGGGCACCATTCACTTTGGTTACCTCTGACTTCTCCCTGCTCCTTATATTTCTGTTCTGTTCAAGAAAAGTATCTATCTTCTTTACCAGATTTTCCTCCACTCAGCTCTTTACTTAATATGAATAATTAAAACTATGCAACTAAGAGTACCAGAAAGCCCACAGTCAAGCTAATTTATTTTAATTAAAATTTGATTCACGGAATTTAAAGTGGTCCCACCAGGCACAAATATGCAGCCAAATTCAGAAGATGCTTTGGGAGTCTGGAGAAGCTCAGTCAGCATTCCCAAGGACCAATGCAGGTTTAAGATCATTAAAATGACCTTAGAGAAAGTAAATGGTAATTGCGAAATAGATACAAATATTAATGCATATTTCAGTGTATAGTGTGGTGGGACCATAGACTCCTTTGGGCTTCTAAGTTTATAGATATTGACAGACCTGAAAAAAAAATCATCTATAAATATTTAAAATCCACGTGCACAATTATAAATTTGTGGGTCCAAGTTAAGGTTAAGGTAAAAATGGGTATCCTGCATTCAAGAGCGAAAATGGAATGCCTGCGTTATGTGGAAAAGAGATTCCTTATTCTGTCATAACTCAATTTTAAAAGAACCATCTCTGCAAGAATTGTATATCAACTAGCATCAGCCAGTTACTAAAGCCCATATTATAATAGTATCATGTCCCAGAATTTCCATTTATTTCATTCCAAATCCTCATGGCAATGTTAACCAGTCAGACACCCAATTCTCTAATGCTCTCGGGCATTGCCTACTAGCTTAAAGCAGTTTATGATTATTTTAGGCTATTTAAAGTTGTCCATAGTGAGTAAATCTTTCTCGGCTATGGCATATGTCTTGTTAATTTGCCAGTGGTTGAGGTGACACTGCATCTTCTCAAAATAGCTGTCGCTACCTTCAATTGAATGCAATCTCCTAGGAATTTTGATTGCACCTTCCTTTGAGCAGGTTATTAGTGTAGGAAATGAACCAGATGTTGAACACTTTCCATTCCTGTGGACTTAATTACTATTCGTGGCACACAGAAAGCATTAAAATAATATTTTTGAATGAACATTGAACAACTATTTGATAATGAATATCTTTCAATTATGCTTGTGTTTTATAGCTTCCATTTGACATTCTGGTGGATCTGTGTTTATCTTTTTTATTTGCTACTCTTCTTTAGGCCATTACAACACAGAGCTGCCATACCTTTCATCCAGCAGAGGTAGGACAAGATGAGACAGAGACAAAGATATCACAGCCACAAATTAAAAAATGGATTTCCTGAAATTGCCATGTATGTGAAGTTCACATTTATATAAACTCACATATGCTGTGTTTTACTGGTGGGGAAATAGGGGGTTGAGATATATATAAAAAGGAAAAAATAATAGAAGAAATCAATCAAAAATAGAATTATGGTTAATGCATTTAAAAAATTTTTCTTAACATTTATTCATTTTTGAGAGACAGAGACAGAGTGTGAGTGGTGGGGGGCGGGGAGGGGGCCCAGGGAGAGGTGCAGAGAGAGAGGGAGACGCAGAATCTGAAGCAGGCTTCAGACTCTGAGCTGTCAGCACAGAGCCCCATGTGGGGCTCAAACTCACTGACTGCGAGATGATGACCTGAGCTAAAGTTGGATGCTTCACCAGCTGAGCCACCCAGGTGCCCCTTGGTTGATGTGTTTTTAAGCATTCTTCATTCCTGCAACCTCCAAGCAAGTTCAGTCTTTAGCTCTAAAAAGGCTTTAAAGATTTTAACAAAGTAGAAGTGATAATCTTTACTGAAATTTTCCATTTAAAAAGCCTGGTTTATAGTTATATAAAATAAAAAATTGCTAGTACAGGCTAGGTTGGTGTGTGATCTAATTTGGAGAAGACCCAGTAGATTTCATCCCTCCAAGACCATAACTTGCTTAGGATAATAGGCTCGATCTACCTACTTTATTTCATCCCCAGGGCCAACATTATGACTTTTGTAAGTGCTAGGCATTTTTGTCTTTGTGGGTCCCTTTCTCTATAAAAATATTCAAAACTCTATTGTTCAACTGGTATAAAGACAAATATGTTAATATTATATGCTAAAATATTTTCTTGTTTCTTTTTTTTTCTTCTAATTAAAAAAAATTAAACACTTTGTGAGCCCCTTTTGGGGCTCAGTTGGCCCAGGCACAATGCTTACTGTGCTCCATGGATGGTTCACTTCGTCCATTCCAGGGTGCCGGCCAAGAAGAAAGATAATTCAGAATGTTGGACCTAGAGGGATCTTTAAAATAGAAGTTTAGTGTTCTCTTAGGTACTGGGCCAAATAAACATCACATTGAAACAAAAACACTGTATGGGAACGCATCTAATTTGCGCAATTCAAGGATGAGCAGTCTTTCTTTAGAGACCTTAAATTTAAATTAAAAGTCAGATCTTTGCAAAGAATGAGCTGCAAACGAATATACATTAACAAAATATCATCAACATCTTTTAAAGAAAACTTTGGATTAAAATATAACATACATGCTGCAAAGTACGCATGTCAAAAGTGAACAGCTCAGTGAATTATCACAAAGTGAACATCCTCAAGTCACCGCTACCAGAAAATGCTACCAACATTTCAACACAGAGAATATACAAGATGCACTCTAGAATTCGGGGCTGACATATAAACACGTGGTTTAATATATACTTTCACTCTAGAAATAAATGACTAAAATAAATGTGTAAGTGTTCGATTTTCTCTCAAGTCACGTTTATGACAGATCCCCCTCACCCTGCCTCCAAGCTCCCACCTTATTCCTGAGCTACATATCACTCCTGACCTCCCCTCACATCATCACTGACATGCCTACCCCTGACATGTACTCTGTCATTCATTCATTCCCAAATATTTGAGGACCCATAATGTACTAGACACAGTGCTAGGTGTTGGGATACAACAGTGAACAAGTCAAGACCATCATGGAGCTTCAAAGTTAATGCAAGAGACATCGACATATCGTGGATAGTTATTAAATTCCATTGTGATGCATACTGAAAGGAAAAGTATGGCATGCCCCGAGAGTGAATAACAGGGAGACCTAATCTAATTTTGGGCATAGTTTAGTCATTCTTTCCCTTTTTACTAGGCTAAAGATGGTAACGGTCATACTAATGACCAGTGACAGCTAGGATGAGTATGAGACCTCGGGTAAGAAATATAAACAGTTTCATGTTAATTAATGAGTGAAATTGTTGTAAACCCCCATGCTATTTGTGGCTGGTGTTAAAATGTTTGGATTTTTACCCTTCTGAACTGCAGCATCAAAACAACCACATCTTACTGTCCGTGGTATCCAAATCACTGGGCCAAATGCCCTTTTATGTCTGTTTATTCTCTCTCTCGCTCTCTCTCGCTCGCTCTCTCCCTCTCATGCATGTGCCGCCACCACCACTGCCTCAGGGGATCTCCAAATCACAGTTTTAAGCAATTTCCAGACCTCCACATTTTTTTTCTCTTTATTTCAACCAAAACACAAGATTAAAACATCTGGCCGCTCAAAATCCTTATAGATTTATATCAAATGGCATCAGAAAGAGGCAATCCTATCACTGGCTGATTGATTTCTTCGGCCAACATTACTTATAAATGTGTAACAGGAGCTGGCTCACAAAATCACGGACGCATGTCTAGGCTCTGCTTGTGTGTCAGCTGCTCAGTGAGCAGTTAAGGCAGGCTAGCTAGATATTGCTTTTCTATGCATGTAATCAGTCCCTCATTCTCAGAGACAAATGCAGTTTCAATTTTTCAGTATATTTCTTTTTCATTAGATTGAGCTAATGGAGTTATAGTTTATCACATCCTTGGCTCATTTTACTTTTATCAGCCTTGTCTTTTGAAATATTCCCCAAGTCTTTGTGGCTGGCACTCAGCGGAAGTAAATGCTCCCCCTACCTCAGAAACATCTCTGGCCTCTATGGACAGAGAGAGGATAGAATCCGGCAGAAGATCAACTTGGCCATCCTGTCTCGGGGCAATTAATTTTCCTTGTCCAGCCTATCATGCAAGTCCTTTAAGCCGACTGCTGCCATTTGGTGATATCCTCCCCCTGTTTCTTGAGTCTTCTTTCTCACTAAGCTTCCCGCTTACCACTTTTCTTAATGTGTTTACTTTTTTAGTCCTTGAGTATGCATGCCCTCCTGTTCAATATCACCGGGCTTGACTTTGGCCATAATTAAGTGAAAGACAAGTAGAGAAGGTGATACTGTCCCAAGTCTACCATTTCTCGAGGTAGAGCTGTGGTGGGGAAGACATATAAGGCCTGAAAATCCAAGAAGATTTAAGTGCATTTATGTCACCAGATATTAAACTGAAGTACCTGAGTTTGGGAATATTTGGAAATGTCTCTTTTTTCCCTGGCACCTAGCCCAGTACCTGACACCTAGCAGGGACTTGGCAAATGTTTGTTGAACTAATGATTTTGTTTTCTTTATTCTCTCATGTACTTATTGAGCCAGCAGGATTTCTTTTGCAGAAATAAGGTGGAGTTAGGTTAGAGGTCAAATATGTGCAGTGGCCCAACTTTGACAATGGTGCCAGGGCTATTGTTTCTGTAGTCTTCTGGGACTGTGGGGGGGGGGCAGGAGAGGGGGTTCTTCTCTTAGAAGAAGGCCTCTTAGAAGAGGGCCACATTGGCAAACTCTTCTCTAGCACTATTCCATTTATAAAGAAAAGGGTTTGATTTGTTTTGCATTTGGGCCAAAAATTCAACCATTTCCTCCTTGGATTAATTTAAAAATTTCAGGTAGCTACCATCTGGTCTCACAGGTTTATCTGCATTTAGTTTGTTCCTAATTTCTGGAATAGCCTGGACATTTGCCAGTGTTTGCCCAAGCACCTTGTACCTGTATACTTCAAATGCAATTTGGGAGTGGGATGGCTTTTACCTTCTTCCCTAAAAATGTTGACAAATAACTTGTTTACTCTCTCTGCTGTTATTTTCTTTTAATATACCCCACAGAGCATGATTTTCAAGTGATTGTTTTCTGTGTTTAAAGACACAGCTTCCTCATTACAGTCCCTGGTAGGTCCTTTTTCTCTTCATTTTTCATTGATACATTTGAACAAGCTGAAGTCTTTTTACATGGCCTACATTTACATTTTTTTGGAAAAACAAAGAGAATATTTCCAGGATAATCCCTTTACATTTTCCAGTTAAGGATGTCAGTATTTTTGTTGTTGTTTAAATAGTCATTTTTGATAGCATCTTTAATATCAAGATTCTTATCAGTAATCTTAAAGAACTTCTCGAATGCTTGTAGATAAATGCATTTTTATGTAGCTTCATTGAAATTTTCTACACTTTGTTCCCTCATTTATCAAAAATACCTATTTGTATTTATAGGGGTATTAATATAGTATAATTGATTTGAACGAGACATGTGACAAGTGGAATAGATGATTATCATCATCAAATTAAGGAGTTTGAGGATGAAAAAAAATTGTCCTTATGTGCCTTGAACATAGCAAGCATGAAATAATTAAGAGATTGAGTCAACCTTAAAGAAGGTGCCTGGAGTCAGGCTGCCGGGCTCTGTAATTGACCTTATGCTAACCAAATAACAGTTCACAGGAAGACTGATGTAATCTTGGGCCACAAAAATGGTATAAAAAGAAAAAGAATCAGCCTATATTCTTATCACATCTGCAGTGTGCTCTTCCTCCTAGGTGTCAGGACATTTTTTTTTTTTTTTTTTAATTTAAGAAGGACACTGTCAAACAGTAGTATAACAGGGTGGGCAGTACTAAGTGGCATCTAGCTTGAAAACAATGATAAAAACTTGGGGCGCCTGGGTGGCGCAGTCGGTTAAGCGTCCGACTTCAGCCAGGTCACGATCTCGCGGTCCGTGAGTTCGAGCCCCGCGTCGGGCTCTGGGCTGATGGCTCAGAGCCTGGAGCCTGTTTCCGATTCTGTGTCTCCCTCTCTCTCTGCCCCTCCCCCGTTCATGCTCTGTCTCTCTCTGTCCCAAAAAATAATAAATAAACGTTGAAAAAAAAATTTAAAAAAAGAAAACAATGATAAAAACAAGACAAAGTGCCAACATGGGAACATGAACGGTAACTTCAAATATTTGTGGGAAGCTGCGTAAGATAGGGACTTATCTCAATTTAACTCTAGGAAAAAAAAGAAAAACACGTAAGGTCCATAATTGGAATTTAAGAGGCTACCAACTTCAGTTCACTATGAAAAGTTTTTGAAGGTCATTCCAACAAAGTAGTGATGTAGCTTTGTCAAGCAGTAAGCTCCCCGTTGCCAGCTGTTAAAGCAGATGCTGGATAAAACTCCGTCAGAAATCCCATCAGAATGGATGTTAAGATAAGTTCCTAAGTTCCCCCTCCAAATCAGTGAAGCTTCCAGTTGGGTTAATTCCATTTTTCCACGACTAGAGAAATAAGGCTGATTTTAAGTGCTGCACTCACCTTCCAAACCTATTCAGACAAACTCCCCACACTTAACCAGTCATAGTAATACCAGTAACCCAGATAGCTGTGCACTAACCATCCCCATGCTCTGATCTCTAGAGGAAATGCTACGGAACACAGCCTACCCACAGGGGGGGGTCTTAACCTGAACTTGCCTCCTTCTTTTTTTTTTTTTTTTAAGGTTATTTATTTTGAGAGAGAGAGAGAGAGAGAGAGAGAGAGAGAGAGAGAACATATGCACATATGTCCCAGGGAGGGAGACAGAGGGAGGGAGAGAGAATCCCAAGCAGGCTCCACACTGCCGGCACAGAGCCCGATGGAGGGCTCGATCCCACGAACCCTGAGATTATGACCTGAGCTGAAACCAAGAGTCAGATGCTTAACTAACTGAGCCACCCAGACGCCCCCTGCTTCCTTCTTTATCGGAAGTAAACATCTATTTCCATAGAACCATTCGTACAATCGAAAGTGCTAGGGAAGTTGTTGGCAGACACTTTTGGTTGGCTGACCCACCTCTCTTTCTCAACGGTTTCTCCTGAACCCCTTCCAGATTGGCATGAAATAGAAGCAGAGTCCTTCGGTGAGATTCCTGGGAAAGCCTTAGCTTTCCTGATACAGGCATTGCCACTGCCTCCTCCTTCAGGACTGAATCATAAAACCTGATGGCAGAGCTGCAACAGTTAATGCACAACCATGAGCAAAAGCCCCCAGAGAACTTTAAAGACGTCAGACCAGCAACCCTACAAATACTCTTTCTATTTATTTAAACATTTCTGCTCAAAAAAATTTTGCTCAGGATTGTTTTTGTTGCCAGCACCTGAAAGCATTCCTAGCTAGGACATGATCCTTCATGATTCCCCCCTTGGCAATGTAACATTTCTAGTTATACGATTGCTTAAACATCTTGTGCAACCAATTCCACAAAACAACCTTCTCTTGTAACGGAGAAGTCCGAGGAATATATTAGATGTTTATGGAATCAGAATCTTGGAAGGAAACTTCAGAGAAGCTCATCAAAGTAGAAAAGTTCACAAGTACAAAAATTTCCTTCTAAAAGAGCTCTGATAAAGTTCACTCATACAGTAATTCATAAAATATTTTTTGAGTGGCTACTATATTTGAATGCCTTTACAAACACATCTCAGTACTTATCAAGGTAATCTTTGAATAGCTCTGATAGAAATTATTTTGTTTATAAACCCAATATTTTGATTTTATAAAGGATTTTAAATCTTGCTTTTAGAGGGTGATGTCTGAAATAGTTATTAACATAAGTTTTAGGAAAATGACTTGTCACAGTGGAAACTACATGATCTTTGAAATAGAAGATAACAGTTTATAGAAAGAATCTGCTGGTGCTTCCTGTTGCCAACTGTATGACTTTGGGCAAGTTATTTGTGCCAGTTATTCTCTGTCTGCCCTCACCTCCTCCCAACCTCCTCACTCTCTCTGTGCTGAACTTTTCAGAGCACAGCACACCAGGCTCCCTTTCTGTCTGTTACTGGGTGGGCTTGGCCAGGGGGTAGCATCTTTCGGAGACTAGACGTTGGGAGGAGAGACAGTAGAGAGGTCAGGCTATTTATTCCCCAGTAGACTTTCTCCATTCCCCGTGGGTCTGCCAGGGGCTGCATGGCTCTGTGATTGTAACTTCTATAGGATGACTCTCTTCCCTCAAGCCTTCATGTGGCTCTAGTAACATCCATCTCTCCCCTTTTCCTTTTGGGTCCAGGTGTGGACATGGTTTCCTACTGTTGCCAGTTCTATTGCCATCATTGCATGTCCTTCCTCTCTACTTCACCGTCCTTCATAGGGTTTTTTTTTTAGCCACTTCTAGCTTTGAAAACTATCCCTTTCAAATATATCATCTGTTTCCTGTGGGTCCTCAATTGCTACATTTTAAAATCTCTCTGGACCTCATGTGCGTGGGGATATTAATAGCGACACCAAAGAGTCCCTCAGAGGGATTAAATAATGCTACCTCTGTAATTTAGTCCAGTGTCGGGCACGTAGTAAGTGTTCCATAAATATAAGATGGTATGAATATTATAGCTGAAAACATAATTAGCCTAGGAGGGCGTGCACTAAGAACACTCTTCCCATTTTTACATACTGGCATACTGGCAGGGGCCTTTTTCCTATACAAATAGAGCCTAACATGCAGCAGTAGAAGGACCATACGATAATAGCAAGGGCTGCAAGGGTAACAAAGAGTATTGCTTCTCTTGAGATCCTCACTCTCCCCTACCAAGCCCATCTATCTTTTTCTCCCTGGGTGTCTATTCATTCAAGAATGAGTAATAGGTAACACTTCACAAGTTGAAAGCAGTGCACCTTCATTCATTTTATGAGCAGCATAATTACCTAAGAACCATTTAAAATACCACATCACTACCGTTGCTTCTGTTTTTATATTTCACCGAAGGAAATGCTGATTAGCGTGTACGTGCTTTAACATAAAGAAAATCTTTATGCACATTCTTTCCAAGGTGCCATCTTCTTCCCTTCGAACTTGCACATCCTTCCACATATTGCTTATGAAACTGTTGTGTAGTTAGTTGCTTGTATAGTGCTCTTCCCTGTGAGACATTTTTACCCACAGTACCTTGCAGAGTAGCCTTTCACTCAATAAATGTTTGTTGAATGAATGGCACATATAAGTTAACAGGGACAATCGCTTTTATTTAGGATCCAGAATAAGATGCAGATGGCTTGGCAGATGGCATGTAAGGTCATGCAATGCCTTCCCAGGGAGCCTGAAGTTATTCACAGAAAGCCATTGCGTCACCACTGTGAGCAGCTTGAGTACTTCTGTGAATCTTAGCAGACATGGTAGCTAGCAAGAGGATGATTAGTGGGGGAGAGTTCAACATCCTGTCTCCTGTTGCCAAACGACAATACACAAAAGTGAAAGAAATAATGGCCTGAGGACATCGGCATTGACCAATGAGACCATATCTTAGGCTGAGCCACAGTCAGTGTCAACCACACAAAAAATGGTGTCATTCTCTTTCTTCCTGAGAGCTTTTGGGATTAGATGCTGAACATGCTTAAGTAATAGACAAACAAGGAAAGGTGATTACGAAAGATTTAAAGGCATGGTTGAAAACATATCGGCAAACAAATCCAAGGTCTATTAAGAATTTTTTCCTTGAGATCACCTTCTTTTATACTGACGGCTGTCATCATTCAAAAGATATGCAGTGATTTAAACAGTATAGGTACTTGATTTCTCCCAGGGCAAAGGGAATAACATGTGTAGTCTTTTCCCCCCTAACCTTTATTTCTGATGCCAAAAAAAGAAGTATTCAAATAGTATCAAATGCCTTGCAGTGCACTGAACATGGCATACTTCTTTATGTGGCTTTGGCCACTGCTCTACCCCTGCTTAACATGCTTGCATCTCCTTTTTATCTGCATAAATCTGACCGTGAAGCCTTCCATAATTATATTAAGGTCAGGATAATCACCCCTCCCACATGCTTCCCCTATAAAAATACCTTTGCATCGTAGATTTGGAGTCAATAGCATTATTGGGCAAACTCACATATAACTAGTTAACATTATTTTGTAATAGTTTTTTTATGGGGTTCCTCTAGTCTTCCTTTTTTTCCCCCAAAGGCACAGTAGTACTGGCGGTGTCCCCCAAGAGATTACCTGGCTCCAATTATACTCTTCCCTGTTCCCGCTGTGAGGCAGATATGTTTCAGTGGATGGTATTTTTTCTAATTTTTTTTAATGTTTATTCATTTTTGAGGGACAGAGAAAGGCAGAGCGTGAGTGGGGAAAGGAAAGAGAGAGGGAGGCACAGAATCTGAAGCAGGCTCCAGGCTCCGAGCTGTTAGCACAGAGCCCGATGTGGGGCTCGAACTCACGAACCGCGAGATCATGACCTGAGCCGAAGTCAGCCACTTAACCGACTGAGCCACCCAGGTGTCCCTCAGTGGATGTTTTGATATGCTGTATGGGATATGAAATGCAGGCTTATTCACCTATCTTCTGGTAGCACTACGAGTGGATGGCCCCCACCTGTCAACCCTCTTTGGACGTCGCTTCAGGTGAAGACAGCCTCCTGATACAGCTGGCTTTCTGTAGCAACCCGGTTTTCTTTCTCCAACTTGCGACAATGTGAAGGCTTGTTCCATCTTCAAGACTCCTCACAGAGTCAACTGAAGCTTTGTCTGAGGTTATATTGCTGCTTTACTTCTCCTTCCACCTAGTTCTGCTTGCTTCCCTCCCTTTCCCTTCCAGGGGTATTGAGACAAAGGGCACTTCCTAATAAACCTACTGTATGCAGACCTCTTCTCAGAATCAAGAAACCCAATCTGTGACTGTTGGTGGTAAGAGTGACCCAAGAGAGCCCACACAAGGACAGGATTTGGAGCAGGATCACACAGATGCATGGCAGGTGACGATGATCCCATTACTGGTGATAGGCAGAACACAGAGAGCCCCAGCACAAGACAGTGTGGCTGTTAAGACTTTCACCGGGAGAGTCACTCATCATCAAGGTAATATAAATCAAAACCATGATGAGATACCACCTTACACCTGTCAGAATGGCTAACATCAACAACACAGGAAACAACATACTGGCAGAGAAAGGGGAACCCTCTTGCACTGTTGGTGGGAATGCAAACTGGTGCAGCCACTCTGGAAAACAGTATGGAGGTTCCTCAAAAAGTTCAAAGTAGAACTATCTTATAACCCAGCAATGGCACCACTAGGTATTTATATAAAGAATACAAAAAAAACGGGCACATGCACCTTGATATTTACAGCAACTTTATCAACAATAGCCAAATAGCAGACAGAGCCCAAATGCTCATCGACTGATGAATGGATAAAGAAGACATGATATATACACACAATGCGATATTATTCGGCAATCAAAATGAATGAAATCTTGCCATTTGCAACGACGTGGGTGGAGCCAGAGTGCATTATGCTAAGTGAAATAAGTCAGAGGAAGACAAATACATATGATTTCACTCATATATGGAATTAAAAACAAAACAAAACAAATGAACATAGGGGAAGGAAGAAAAAAAAGTGAGGGGGGAAAACCATAAGAGACTCTTAATTATAGAGAACAAACAGGGATGTGAAGGGGAGGTGGGCAGGGTATGCGCTAAATGGATGATGAGTTTTAAGGAAGGCACGGGATGGGATGAGCACCGGGTATTGTATGTAAGTGATGAATCACTAAATTCTACTCCTGAAACTGATGTTACACTATATGTTAGCTAACTAGAATTTAAATAAAAATGTTTTAAAAAAGAAAAAAAAAAGGCTTTCACCTGTGGGAAACAAAGATGGCAGACAGGTAGAAGGGAATGCCCTAGCAAGTGTGATGTGTGAAGCGTCTGAGAAGTATGGGGAAAATAGTAACTACATGCATGGACCTGGTGGCTCTGGCTAAACCTGACAAATGCTTTGGAAAAATACCGAGAAAAACAAAACAAAAGGCTGAGAATGATTAATCGTCACTTAAAAGCTAGGTTTGAAAGCCAGAGGCCTTCTTGGTAACATAACAGAGGCTCTCATCTCCTGCAGCAGAAGGACAGAGAAACCAAGGACCAGGCTCGGGACTGACTGAAACGTAATTGGGCTTCATAAAGTTCCAAATCCTTCCAGGGAAGGTCTACTGCACCAAATCAGGGCTCTGGATGAAAAAAAAAAAAAAAAAAAAAAAAAAGAAATGTGATTGTGACCTATGGGATGGGATTGATGTCCTTGAAATTTTGAATCCCCAGATCTCCTGGCATCCTATGGGCCTTCAAAAAAAGGCTTATTTCTGTTAAAAACTAGGAACCTTCTTACATTTGGAAATGATGCAGAAGCCTCTCTCCCCAAAGGCATGTGTCCCCATTTCTCCAGGATCTGCCCTCAGCTCCCATTTGTCCGCTAGGCAATAATAAGGGTTGAATTACAACATACTCTCACCTAAAGACATGCTGGGCACGATAAGGAAAGGGACTATATCTCCAAATTGCCTCACAATCTGCTAACACGCACCCTTAGAACCTGGAGAGTACATATGACCCTTGATCAGGGTAGGCAAAACATAAGGGCTGGAAAAGGGAGGGGTTACTTATTTATTTGAGATCACTCCCCTGAGACAGACAATTGAACACCTTGGCAGGGGTTGGGAGGAGATGGTGAGGACAAACTACTAGTCACTGACCACGCGTGAGGTATGAATGCCAGAATTCCCAAAACATATAGTGTTGGAAGAAATCAAAGGGCTCAGAGACATGGGTGTGGTAGTGGGAATATATTATGTATATATTACGCAAGGTCAAAGTCTCACCAGGAGGTTATGGTCCACAGAAGAGCCCAGAGGATATACCATTCACTGAAGCAATGCAGAATGTCCTGGTGAGAGGGATACCAGCATCAGTGAAAAGGTCAGAGGTGGGCATCATCCACAGATTAGGCCTAAGAGCAAGATTTGCAGTGGGGAGGCAAAATCCTTACAACAGCAGAGTTCAGTGGCAGCACTTAACTGCTGGAAGTCAGGCAGACACATTTAATGAGTGGCAAATTTGGAAGGGCTTCCAGGTGGGGCCTGACTTTCAGAGAGTGATAGAAATGGTTTGTAGGACATGGTATCTCTAAGGGCAAATAAATGGGCAGCTAGTAAAGTACTACTCAAGCTGTGTAATTAAGGGAGATCAAGAATGAATGATTAGGAGGCTGAGGGCAATTGGTCCCCCGATGTTATAATAACCTTGGCTAGACCTGAAATAGCTGTTGGACCTGGAAACTACTGACTGAAAGAGAGACCTGGTTCTCAGAAATAAGGACCCTGAAATACCACAGTAAGTGTGCATGTTATGATTCTTCTAGGTCTTCCCCAGTCCTTAGTTTTAAGCTGCTAAATTTTGCGGTAATTTGTTACACAGCAATAGATAACTGATACAGCTACTCTGGTCACTTTGTGCATGAGCCCACTGAACAGCAGTGGGGTGACTGGGGAAGGACCCAGAGTGAATCATATTTCCTCCTAATTATGAAACATTTTTTCTATCTATCCATAACTTTTCCCCAAACTTGTTTGTCACTGACCTTCACCTTTTTTTTTTTTTTTTGGCCCCCAAGTCAATGCCCATCATGTCAAATCATTAATTCTTCACAAGTTGGTGTCATTCTTGATTTTGGGACAACTTTCCATTTAGACAAAGAGGACAAAGACCTGTATTGTGCAAAGTTTTGCCTCCTGATAAGACTTGCCTTATCCACTGCTTTTTAAAGTTATGCTTAGTGTGGATATAAATCTCCAGAAGTCACTTTTAGCTGATTACAACAAACTGAGCAGAATTCTCTCTAAACCACATAGTGGTGGAGGAAGAGAAGGTGGTATTCCAGGACAAGACACACAGGTGGCTTTAGACAAGAATTTGGAGGTTGAGCGTCTCATTTGTTTTTTTAGCTGACAAGTGTTGCTAAAAGCCCACGGCCCACTTTGCCCTTCATATGTCATTGGTGACACTGACCTCCAAAGTTTCGCCTATGGTGGTTATTTCATTCCAAGGGAAGTCAGGGCATAGTTTTATTAGGTGCTACCTCCCAGATTTCCTGGAGTTCTGTGCTATAGCCGCTCCTGGTACCATTTTTTATAAGGTGAGGATTCTTACTTAACACCAACAGAAGCTGACCTTAGCTGAATTAGACTGAAAAACAATTTATTGAATAGATAATGGATTACTTAAAGAATTTTGACAACAAAACAAAAAAACAAAACAAAAGAGGGAGCCAGGTAGAAAACGGGCAAGTATAAAAGGTGACAGCGTAGCTAGAATCAAAAACTAAAACCAGTTTGGAGAAGCAGTCCAGTGAGAAGACTAGTAATCATGCCACCAGACATGAATGCTACAGCTTGTGCCCACACTGTTACTGGCACGGGGCACTGACTATCACCATGGTGATATTGCCAATCCTACCTCCAGACACTGATGTTGCTGCTGCCACATATGCAACAGTAATAATTCCCCTGCTTCTTTACGTCACTAGCTCCAGACTCGAAATTCAAGTTAGATGCATCTGATTGGCTGAACCTGGGTCACAAGCCTCAACAGTAGCCACCACAGAGGCTCAGAAAGCAACAAACTGGCCTTTCTGGCTTTTATAGAAGGACTCTACTTCCTATAACACTCCTGTTTAGAGAATTTCTGAAACATAGAAGGGAAGTCAGATATCAGACAAAGAAAAAGATAAATGCCCTCTATATAAGATCCCTCTGTCTTCTTGGTCCCCGGTCCATTTCTCCCACTATATTTTATGCACGTCTTCTTTGGGAATCTGTTTTTACAGGATTTGAGATAATAAATTTCCTAAACTTGAACATGCCAACTGGCAGGCTAAACTTCTGATGAATTACAAATCTGAGTAACAAAAAAGGAATTACATTTTTTTTTTCAAGTGAAGAAACCTGTACCAAAGGAACTCCGAGTTACAGAAACACAAATGTTTGAGAGTTATTTGTTTCAGTAACTAAAATCCACAGTTTCAGAGAGTTAGAAATTGGCACTGTGTTGTATGAATACAGATGAGTTTTGAAAAAGAATTGCGTCAGAGCCATTAGAAATGAAGTTAGCGAATTCAGATTAACAAAACGGAGTGAATATTTTGAAGATATTAGAATCTGAACTTAAGGTCTTTCATAAAAGACTGAGTCATACTGAATGAAAAATAATTTTACATCTTCTCTGACAACTTCAAATGAGATGTTTAAATATAATTTGGCCTCTGGCTTCCTTTTTGCAGATGAGCCTTACTAAATGCGGAGAACACATGAAAACCTGAATAACATACGTTATGGAAGACAGAAACAGTGAATTTAAAAGATTCCTTTTACCCATGGCTACTGGCATTAATGGCTAAAAGAAAATTGCCACAGACTTATCTAATGACGTGTTTCACCATCCTGTTTCAAGGAGATGTGTCCACAAAGGCTCTAGTTAGGGAATTTTTTTCTGTATGGATACATGAAGTGGGTGGTTGGGTTTTGAGCACATCTGGAAAGGTCATGGTGCCCGCCAGAATAATTGCAAACACCATGTAGTGGGTCTGAAACGCAGGTTCTAACATAGGAAATATGCAGGTAGATAATGGGGATGCAGGGAATATGCTCAGAGAGACCATGGAGTCTCCAGGATGATTCTTCCCAGGCTTAGACAAGCAACCCTCATCAAGTCGCCTATCAGTGGCACTTTCAGGTTTGTGTATGGTCTATTCCCATAAAGATTCTAATTTCTATCATTGTTTACAGAGAAATGCAATCACAAACAGAAAAAGTATATAATTTACGTTTATGTACCTATTTCCCAGCTTCAATAAGGATCGATATGTGGCCACTTCCACCCTTCCCATATTATTTTGAAGGAAATTTCTGACATTATAATTGGATCTGCAAATATTCTGGTAGATACCTCTTAAAGTTAACAACTCTTCTGTTTATTTTTCTTGTTTTATTTTTTATTTTTTTAAATTTATATCCAAATTAGTTAGCATATAGTGAAACAATGATTTTAGAAGTAGATTCCTTAGTGCCCCTTACCCATTTAGCCCATCCTCCGTCCCACAACCCCTCCAGCAACCCTCAGTTTGTTTTCCATATTTATGAGTCTTTTGTTTTGTCCCCCTCCCTGTTTTTATATTATTTTTGTTTCCCTTCCCTTATGTTCATCTGTTTTGTCTCTTAAAGTCCTCATATAAGTGAAGTCATATGATTTTTGTCTTTCTCTGACTACTCTCACTTAGCATAATACCCTCCAGTTCCATCCATGTAGTTGCAAATGGCAAGATTTCATTCTTTTTGATTGCCGAGTAATACTCTATTGTATATACATACATATATATACCACATCTTCTTTATCTATTCATCCATCGGTGGACATTTGGGCTCTTTCCATACTTTGGCTATTGTTGATAGTGCTGCTATAAACATGGGGGTGTCTGTGTCCCTTCGAAACAGCACACCTGTATCCCATGGATAAATGCCTGGTAGTGCAATTGCTGGGTCATAGGGTAGTTCTATTTTTAGTTTTTTGAGGAACCTCCATACTGTTTTCCAGAGTGGCTGCACAGCTTGCATTCCCCAGTTAACAACTCTTCTTAAAACATAGCTGTAGGGGCACCTGGGTGGCTCAGTCGGTTGAACGTCTGACTTCGGCTCAGATCATGATCTCATGGATTGTGGGTTCTAGCCCCACGTCCGGCTCTGTGCTGACAGCTCAGAGCCTGGAGCCTGCTTTAGATTCTGTGTTTCCCTCTCTCTCTGCCCCTCCCCTCCTCAAAATAAATAAAAGCATTTAAAAGAAAACATAGCTCTAATACTATTACAAATAAAATGAATATTTCCTTAGTATTATTAAATATCCAGGCAGTGTTCTAGTTTCTAATAATCTCATAGATGTTATAAACACAAGCATGTTTTCTTGGAAGGCAGTAGAATCAAAAGCCAGATAAGGTCCATGCATTACGATTTCTTGATATGTTTCTTTAGCCTTTCTCCATCCATAAGATCCCCCCTTATCTTGTCTTTATGTCCCCCACAGCCCCCACAACTTATATGTGGAAGAAACTAGGTCATTTGTCCTGTGGAGTTTCCCAGTCTGGAGCTGTGAATTTTTGAGAACAAAAAATAGTAATATATGAAGTGTGAGAAGTCTGACCTTGTCATAGAAGTTCTTGGGGTTTTGTGCCACAGAGTGTGGGCAACGACAGAGAGCAATGGGCTTGGGAAAAGCCAGGATGGGAAATTTGCCTCTGAAATTGATAACATATACATGCCCTGGGGCAAGGAGGAAGGAATGAAGATAAAAGACAGAAGGGGGCAGAAAAAAAGGGACTGAAAGGAGTTTTGTCTGTGGCTGTGAGCAGCTGTAGATTGGAAGGTAAAATTGGGAGAAAAAGAGGTCGAGGGGAATAGCAGTTGGCTTTTCTATGAATAATGTTGAGGTCTCAGAAACGGACAGAGGCTTTTGCTTTCTATGTAAATTAGAGATATGCTAATCGCCCCCCCCCAAAGCTTTAGGTGTTTTTAAGAAGCCAAGGAAATATTGGAATTATTTTTGTGATTATTATTTTTAATGTTAACACTGCATAGAAACTGAAACATATGGTTCCCAAGTACTTTCCTTTGATCTCTTACTTCAGATTTCTTCTCCCAGAATGAATGAAGTGCAGGATGGTTAGTTTTACCTGCTCTCCATACCCACGGTGGCTGGAAGTCCATGTTTGTCCTTTAACCTTTTTCTCATTCCACCATATTTATTAGGGCCTTTATTAGTTGTTAAACTTTTGGCTGCGAGTAATTAAAAACCTGAACTTGAAGTCATAAAAACAAAGCAAATTTGTAACAGGGAGGTTGTTGTCCTATAACAAGGAGGTCTGAGGTAGGGCAAGTTATATACTTTCAATCAGTTTGATCTCCAACAGCTCAGTTTTGCCCTCCTTTAGCATCTCTTAGCTTAAGATGGCTGCAACAGTTTTAGTAATCATCGTCAGGAAACAATGTCCAGAGGCAGGAAGTTTTGTTTTGTTTTGTTTTCTTATCTTCTGTGTTTCTCTTTCAGAGCAAAAAATTCTTTTTCAGAAAGAATAGCTCATTTGTCAGCCTCCCTCTCTTGTCTCATTCTCCAGAACTGGGTGATATGACCTTTCCTAAGCCAGTGACTGGCAAGAGTAGAATGGCCATGAATCCACCGGCTTGGACTAATCAAGACCCAGAGTCTTTAGGCTGTGTATCCTAACACCTTCCATGAGCACAAAGTTATGTGGAGAGCAAGCACCAGAACAGGGTCTGTCACTATGGAAAGGTGAAGTGGGGGATCCATTCGCTTACGCATCCAATAGTGTCTGCTACAGGCCTTACCAGGCACCAAAGATACAGGAATAAAAAAAAACCACGGTAGAGACATTCATAGAGAGGAGAAAGCTTCTTATTTGAGACTTATTGGCATCCTCCTTCCCAAAACTCCTGCCCCAGACATCTCCCAGCTCCTCTCTGAATACCTGAAAACTATAGAATCTAAAATATTTTATTTATGGGAATGAAGTGATTGAAGGGGTTATGAAAAGCCTTTCACTTTTATCAAGCAGCACACTGGGGATAAGCCTAGGGAAGTCACACTAGGCTGGCAGGTGAGGAGTTTCAACTTTGGCAATACTTTTAATTCCTTAGAATCATAAGGGCCAGAGCCAGGCTCGGAGCAGAGAAAGCAAAGTTACGATGGGTAAAGGAATCCTTCTCATTCCATAGCCATGCTCAGTATGGCAGGCTTTCAAAATAGTGTGATAGGAAATGGAGCAGGTTCATTTGAATGGAATGTCTATGTTGTTGTATTGAGTAGAAACTTGACATAAAAGTGAGCAGCTGGGTAAGATAGAAAACAGGTAAAGGAGGAACTAACTCTCTAATTCAATTGTCTAGAAGCTTTCTCAGAAGCAGTGGCCAAGGAAGAAGGAAGTACATTTGAATAAATAGGCTTGATCATGTGAGCTTCTAGATTCTAGAAACAAAATTTAACATTTTATCATTCATTCATTCACTCATTCATTCAACAAAAATCCCATACTCATCCCTTTACTCCTTCCCCTCTAGCTGTGCTCAGGCTTGTTTGCATAAATAAACCATGGACTATTTCTGCTATAAGCTAGGAAGATACTTGTACACATCTAATTATTCTCTATGTATAGCATTCGTTATCTCTTTGGTCCTGGGTGAATCATATGCTGTATTGAAATATAGTTCTATTTTCTATCCCTACTGAAACATTCAGACATGTACTAAATAAGATTATTTCCTCTACCATCTCTTTTCTCATGCTACAGGCTTCTCCCGAATATGTTCACCCACTCCCAGTCTTAACTCCATTTATACATTGATGACTCTCAACTTGGTACGTCCAGCCCAAACTTCTTTCCCATTATCAAGCCTTAAAACCAACTTTTACATGAACACGTATGTCTGAAAATCTCACAGGCTTCTGACACTCTGCATCTCGAACCAAAATGGTTCTCCTCATTTTGACCTCTACTGGACCCTTCTGAGGTAATCAGAATATAAAGCATGTGTTGACTCATTTCTTTTACTAAGCTTGGTCCTGGGGACTTTGAGGAGTCATTTGATGCATAGGCTGTAGTTCCCTTAAGATCTTACTCCTTGGTATTTTACCTTCTAATGAAACAAGAAGAGAGGGGAACAAAAGTCAGTGACAACTCTCTTCCTTGTCTTCTACAATTCTGCATTCTTGGCCACACTTTCAAAAGGTTGTATGTTTTAGCTACTGTAGGTTTAAAAAAAGAACACTTTTGCTTTCATTTCAATAGACGTGGCTGAAGTAAGGGATTGGGGTTAAGCCAAATAAATAAAGTAGATGACCTGAAAGCCAAAATGGCATGATGATGTAATGTTATTTTTATCAAGATGATTGGTCTGATTGGTGGTGACCTTGAAAGCTTTCATGAAGCCTTTTAAGTGACATGAATTAGCGAGACAAGATGGAGAAAACAATGACTCATCTGTATTAAATGAAAAAGACATCTTAACAAGAGGAGAATTGAAGTGGACAAAAAATGAATTGAGAAAGAAGACCTGGATCACATAATTAGCTTTCAGAGAATGAGTCTACTTCTCATCTGATAAAATCTTTTGTGATGATATGATATAAAGGTCACTATTCTCTGTTACTTCTAAGTATAAAAAGTTCCTAAAGTCGAATTTCTTGTCGAAGCTGATTTGAGAGTAATGCCCAAATTATTACTTCTGTGAAATGTTTTTATACACATGGGTTAGTGATAATCATAATATAGATAAAAGTAAAATACTTAATGTGGCTAAATAATCAGGACTAAGAAAAAGAGTGTTTATTATGTGGTCCTCATATCACAGATACTGTTCTTTAATTATGAAGGTTGGACGTTTGTAGGGAAGTGAGTCATACTCACACGCTCGTTCTATACAAGGTAAATATTGACGAGTTCTGGAAAACTCAAACACAGAGCTATGGGAATTCAAATAAAAGGAGTTCATATATAATAGTGGTAGCAAGGATGTCTTCACGGAAATGGAATCCTTTGAGCAGGGTCTGCAAGATGAGCTGAGCAGTCAGTGCAAGTCAGGCATGGGTCTGCCTGCTGGGTCCTGATACTGGTCCATGGAGTACATGGTAGGATGCAGGATCAAATGAGCATGAGGAGCTGGATAGCAATGGGAGTTGTAAGATTGCAAACTCCAACTGGTTTCAAGACTAGGTGATGAATGAGGACCATGGTGAAGAATAAAAGAAGGAATCAGAGAAATGAGTAGGGAGTATGGTAGCAAGTTGATTAAAGCAAGTACAGAAAAAATTGAAGGGTAGATATTTGTTGTGGCTTCTCATTGGATCCCTGTGTGTGTGGGTTTCCATTACTGAGTTGTGTTTATTTCAAGAGGTCCCCAAAGGATAGGTCAGAGATCTTTTGCAAACAGAAGGAAGGATGTGAATTAAACCTAAATTTGGATAAAGAACCTGACTGATTTGAGAAGAAATAACAAATCTAAGTTGACTGGTATTTGGTGTATATTTAGAGAAAGAGATATTCAGACAGGACCTGGGAGGATAGTTGCATTTAGATGTTAGAAGGAGGAAGAAGAGCCAGAAAAGAATCAAGCAGTGGTCAAATGTTCCAGCATCTGAGAAAAGATACTGAAAGACCAGCCTCACTAGAGGAAAAGCTAGATATTAAAGTGGGATCTCTTCACTGAGGATGCCCATAAGCATGGTAATTAATAATGCAACTCTAACTATGGTTACAGCAGAACCCATTGCATTATTAGTCCTTATTTTATTCTTGATAGTTTCAAAATACAGAAGGGATACATTTTGCTGTTTCCTACATTTATTCGTTTTGAAAATGTTAACGTAGAAACTTGGTATCTTGAACAAAATTTGCAAATAATCCTTTCTCTGGAACTCTCGGCTTGGTTGCGGTTAAACAGAATCAGTATATGGGAGCCGCGGAAGGGAAATTTGCAAAGCTAGGCTAGAAAGAGGAATACAAAGAAAGATGAGGTCTTCAGTGTCAATACTGTCTTCGTTATCTATAGCTGTGTAATGTAGCTCAAAACTTAGTGACTCAAAATAACTACCATTTTATTATTTCTCTTGATTCAGTGAGTTGCCTGGGCTCAGCTGGGTGCTTCTTTTGCTCTGCATGAGATTGGCTGGGAATGCAGTCATCTGAGTCTATTGAACACATGGTCCAAGATTTCTTATTCCTGTGGTTTGAAGTTAATGCTAGCTCTTAGATGGATGCCTACCTGGGACTTTCAACTGGAATATTTACATATGGCCTTCAAAGTATTTGGAAGGTCTCCTATTATGGTAACTGAATACTGAGATAAAGTGTCCCTGAACAAGCATTCCAAAAGGACGAAAACAGAATTAGCCACCCTCTTAAAGGATATGCTTAGAACTGGCCCAGTGTTACTTCTACCATCCTCTACTATTGAGCAACTACAGGATGAGCTGGATTCAAACAGAGTAGAAATAAATTCTGCCTCTCAATGGGGAGAATGAGAAAGAATTTACAGCTAATTTTAATACAGCAAGTACAAGAGAATCAATTAGGTAGTTGGAGAAAACCAAGGCAGAAAGTTGTTTTGCTGTGAATTTTTTACTGTTTATATATATTTTATGTGAGAGATTTCCTGGTATATTAAAAAATGTATGGAAACTCCCTTAGGTAAGTATTATATTATGCTTAAACCAAATTTGGCCAGGAAAGGAAAGAGGCACATACAGGAAAGGCATCATATCAAAATAAAACATAAGGCAGGAAAAAAAGTGTTTTTTCCCCACCACCAGAGGGAGAAATCCTCATAACAAAAGTTCTCAGGAGAGACTATGTACTGTATTTCATAGTTTGGCTGAGTAGATTGGGGCTTGGGATTATTTTAAAATTTGCTGTCGGGGCAACTGGGTGGTTCATTTGGTTTAACCGACTCTTGATTTCAGCTCAGGTCATGATCTCATGGTAGTGATATCAAGGCCTGAGTTGGCTTCTGTGCTGAGCATCGAGCCTGCTTGGCATTCTCTCTCTCTCTCTCTTTCTCTCTCTCTCTCTGTCTCTCTCTCTCTCTCTCTCTCCCTCCCTCCCTCCCTCTCTTTCTCTCTGTCAAAATAAATAAACATTAAAAAATAAAATAAAATAAAATTTTCTGTTAAGGTGACTTTAACTGAGAAGTGAAACAGAGCATTTGATGTGATTCTTATATGTGTATTTCATTTCTAACTGTGGGTTAATATTTTCTGCATGAAAGTAAGGCATTGCTATGGTAAAAGCACTGAAGAACATTATTCAAATGAAATTAAACCATGAATAGAAAGTTCCATGTGGGAGTAAAAATAATTAACCGTTAATAATGTTACCTTTTACCTTTTGCATTTCATCATTAAAAATATTTCTAAGATTGAAAGTTAGATAGAACAGGAAATCTTTTCTAAATGGAAAGATCCTCAAAACTGACTCATTAACATTTTTAATCTTCGAAAATATCTTCAGTAGGATAGATCCATATTCAAACTTAGAACAATTGCATCCCAAAGCCTTCAAATACCCAGGCTTGGGAATGAAGTCACATAGTACATTGGTTCAGCAAGTTATCACATACGTTAATCTCCAAATTCAGTAAGAAATTGAACTTTTCTTTCTCTTTTCTTTCTTTCTCTCGCTCTCTTTCCTTTTTCTTTCTTCCATCCATGCTTCCTTCCTTCCTTAACTGAAACAAGTCTTTATCGTGTGCTATTATATTCCATGTGCTGGGCTAGCCCTAGGTGTACATTGGTGGGTGGATATTAAAGCTCCATGTTTCCCCACTTCATGGAGCTTTTAGTCTGTGGGATTCAGGCCACAGAACATGGATATATTCTGGATATATATAATTCAGGCCACGGAATATGGATATATATATATTCTGGATAATAACACAAATAATTATAGTTAAAATTTTAATTAAGTAGGTCAGGCCCAATTTCAAAGGAAATTGTGAAGGAATCTTTAAAGAATTAAATTATGCTTTTGCCTCCTTTTAAGTCCTATCTCACATTGTGAAAAGTGTAGAATGTTATATTTGCAGAGACAGTGTTATATTCGTGAAACAGTCTGGGTTACCTAGACACAATTTTTAAAAAGTTGGTCATCTTTGTTGTATTTGGAATTCTATGGCCTCTTCTGCCCATCCTCTTCATTATCCAGAGTGCCTGGCACCCACCTCGATTGACTTAAGTGCATTAGTGCCACACTTTTTCCTAACGACTCCACTCATTCTGTCTAGAACCTACAGAGCACTGTTTATTTTTAATCATCCATCTATCTCACGGTCAAACCCATAGTCTTCCAGTGTAGTTAATAAGAGAGAAATGTTAGGAGTGTCTTCAACTTGTCGGAGTAGATGATTCTTGAATATTTATCCCCAACTCAGATCTTCCCTGAACTCCACTATAAATCCAGCTGCTTATTTCACATTTCCATTTGGGTACTTTGAACCCACCACTTTAAAAGCTAAGCTGACTTCTCTACAACACTGTGGGTCTCCTGAGATTTATGTACCCACTCACTAGGTATTCACTGAGTCTCTACAACGGTCTATGGTCTATGGAGTGTGCTGTTGGGCTCTAGGAAGATCATATTACAACTGACTCGTTACTTGTCAATCTCCCTGTCTGTGCTCTGATTTAAATACCACTGATTTTTCAGGTCCTAATACAGATAAGGAGAACAATAATATCCATGTTTTAGAGTTTTCGTTTTTTGGGTTTTTTTTTGGAAAAACATGACAGGTTTTCCCAGGGAACTATTCCTCTGAAGGTTCCTTGCTTTTATCATCTCCCCCTCCCGCACTGCCTTCAGTCTTCAAACTTTGCCCTTTGCAGTTATCTTCAATTTATATTTTCAGCATCCAAACACCTTGCCCAGATGATCTATTTCTGCAAGGTTAGCAATTATACTGATTGTTAAGCATCTATTTCGAATGCTAGATGGATATTTAGCAGCAGCTTCTTGCAGACCAGACCATAGAAAAAAAGGTTTAGCTATTAGGTATCAAGTAGGGGCAGGTGCTCATTACGTATCTGCATGAAAATAGCTTTAAAATGTATCTTTAAGGGCCCAGTGTTGTGCAGGCCTATATCTGCATCTGCATACAGATGAAAACACAATCACACAGTGTAATAAATGATAGGAAGGATGAACCTGTCTTCAAAATGTGATCTCAGCAGGCACAAGATAGAAAAATAGCATGAAATTGGAACCAACCACTGTTTGGCTCTTAATTTCATGACTTATACAAAAGTAACTTGTTAGAGTTCTTAGTTGAAGTTCTTATTGAAGTTGCTAAGGTTCTGCTATACATAAAGTTATAAGTGAAATGAAAAGAATATTCTTTCCTTTGGTTTACCAGGGCTGTGATTTACCTGATACCGCTGAAGACTCTTCATTTACATCTATGTTTGAGGAAGGATTGTTTGTTTCATAAGAGCCAAGGCTGCTTTTGACTACCTGACAAGATATATGTGGAAAGATTTATAGTTTAGATCATTTACTCTGGTTGTGAGAGAGTTAATTTTCTTAGAAGATTATGCTGAAGACAATCTTTGGTACAATTTAATTTAACCTCTTTATTTTACCAGATTTCAAAAAGGAAATGAGGGCTTAAGCAATTAAGTGACTTATCCGAGTTGACCCAGCTTTATTGGAGACATGTGGCAGATTTAAAGTAGGCTGTAAGCACTATGAAGTAGAAAGTATGTCTGTTTTACTGTACTGAATATTTAGTGCCTGCCATATTGACTGGCATAGCATAAATACTTAATACTCTGTTGGATGAATAGAATAATAGTGATATCAATCTTTTTTATACTTTTCGAAAGTTACTATGTCCATGAAATCTCTTTAACCTCAAATACATGCATTTGTCCTTCTGTACTTAATTACTAAAATTAAGGTGGTGTTTATTCACAAAATGGTGGATTAAATGAAGCAGGGCCAAAACCTAGAGACTATTCAGACCACCTGAGCCAAATCAGATGAGAAGTAAGCCCCACCCATAGGAGAAGGTGGAGACCATTCTGTCTGCATCTGGATCCAGCAGTCAGTAGCACATGGGTGATGGGTGGGAAGGCAGTCCTATAGAAAGCCAGTTTGAAACTATTTTGCTTGGTAATGTGTGGAACATGATATGAAGGATATTTGGAACCAGATGGTAGGGTCAAGGCCACCAACCCAGGTATCAGCTGGCTCTTCAGCTCCTTGGTCATTGGTCTGGGGTTCAGGGTCAAGATTCATCTCTAAGGAACAATGGAAGTCCCTGTGATCAGAGAAGAAAGAAATTGAAACTCTAGCTTACCAAACCATGGCTAAGCATTGAATGACCCAAACAGGGATTGAACTACTGAAAAAATAATGAAGTTATTGTTCCTAAACAAACTAAATGTGAAAACTAAAATTATAAGTAGGTTAAAGTTTTCACAAAACTTTGGACTCCTTTGGAACATTATCCTTTTTTGGTAGCATTTTCAACAGAACATGTTCACAGGAAGGAGCTGAGGTGTTACCCTTAGCATAATGTAATATTCAGTAAGTAGGAGCTGATAAAAACTGTCAGATTGATGACCAGCATTACTGTTTCCAGTCTCCCTTTATTCCTGTAATTTACAGTCAAGGGTCCTAGTCAGACACCTTAAAAATTCAAAAATTTCTTATTTCTCTCAGACATAAATTTACTAAGTTTTAAAGACTAGAATCTTGCCACAAAATTCTTTGAAAGAGAAAATTAGAATGTTCCAAAGGAACTTCTGTACACATATTGTAAAATTTAATGCTTATGAGAAGAATTAATTTAAAGCTATTAATGGATTGTTATGCAAGATAGACAACAACAGAAATTGGATTGTAGATCCTTACTAATTCTGGAATAAAAATAAGCTCAGACACATAAACCAAGGTCTCAATTGAAGGGCAACGGGCATAATAGCCAAATAGACTTTTCATTTTATTTTGTTGGAAATTTGGGATCTTATAGAAATTTAGGATCTTCTCATGAACAGGGATTATATGTTTGAAACAGCTTCACAGAAGGCTAGCACAACACACTATTAATATTACAATTTACTAATTAATACTGCTTTTGATTAAGTCAATGGCAGTAGTTGGAGAAATTACTGATTTAATAAGCCGCCCATGAAAAGCAGAAAACTATAAATAACGGAAATCCAAGATAACTTATGACAAAATCCCAACATGCTTGTACCCTGATTTTCTCGCCATTATTTTCTAATAGCTGAATAATACTTATTTTTTCACTCCATTGTGTTCCTGGAGCAAAGTCACGGGCCTGGAATCACAGCTGTAGGCAGGGGCAAGAGTTTTCGGGTTAGCAGCATACAGAGTAATAGAAAGGTAGAGACTTACCTTCCCCTTGCCTTTGAACTCTGTATCTTGACAGATACTCCATTTGGGCTTAGCCCCCAACAAGATTCAGAAACTATTTCTGCATATGCTGTGATGTAAGGAACTCGAGGTCAGTATTTCATTGGATAAGAATCAAGTCAGCCTTCTAGCTGGGCCTGCTCTGACACTATCCCCAGTTCCAGAGTCTAAGCTTTCCATGTATTCTTTGTATTTTTTGTTTTTTAATTTTTTAGTGTTTATTTTTGAGAGGGGAGAGAGAGAGAGAGAGAGAGAGAGAGAGAGAGAGAAAGAGCAGGAGTAAGGGAGGGGAAGAGAGACAGGGAGAGAGAGAATCCCAAGCAGGCTCCACACTGTCAGCGCAGAGCCTGAGCAGAGCTCAAACCCATTAACTGTGAGATCATGAACTGAGCCAAAATCAAGAGTCAGACACTTAACCAACTGAGCTACCCAGGGACCTCTCCATGTAGTCTTTGGGAATAAGCCCCCACTTATCATGTAGTTCTAGAGATACTAACTCCTGTGGGATACCTGCTCACAGAAATAAGAATCAGGACCAAGGGACAGTAACAAGAAACGTGATCCAAGGTGGGGATCATTTTAAGATTTTAAGGAAGGGGTGTCTGGGTGGCTCAGTCAGTTAAGGTTCCTACTTGGGCTCAGGTCATGATCTCACGGCTTGTGAGTTCAAGTCCCATGTCAGGCTCTGTGCTGTCAGTTCAGAGCCTGGAGGCTGCTTTGGATTCTGTGTCTCCCTCTCTCTCTGCCTCCCGCCCCTCGCACTCTCTCTCTCTCTCTCCCTCTCTCCAAAAGAAATAAACATTAAAACAAAATTAAAATAAAATTTAAAAAAATTTTAAGGAATAAGATGATATTCCAGTTGGTAGAGCTGGACATGATTCTGTCTGGGCAGAATCACCAGCATATTTTATTCGATACTGAGTATCCTGCTGGAGTATTGAAAAGGATCCTCTTTAATCCCTCCTGTGGTGAGGAATTACAAACAGGGTATATACAGGATCAAGCTATCTCAGTAGTGAGGAGAGGAAAGTCGTTGCCCAGGTAGCCAAACATACACTAGTATACTTGACACAGAGTGTATTTTCAATTTCTTGTTGGGCTGGAAAGTGGCCAAAAGATTAGAAAAAATATTGCTACCGTGCACCTAGGCTACAAAAGTCAGTGAGACACCAGTCAACCGTTGAACATGAAGCAAACCCAACATGCCATCTTTCTGAAAGGCTGCACAGAAATCTGGCACAGCCTTCTAGCCAGCAACCAAGGGCACAGTACTTAGAGATCGTTTTCACTGCGAGTTCTAGTGTAGACTGCTCGTGGACACGTGTGCATGAGCATGTGTGTTTCCCCTTGATGGGAACAGATCTTCTAATCTGAAAAGAGAGATTTTGTTTTAAAAACCTCTAAAACGGGAATATCTTAAAACCGAGTCTTTTGGGTCCTAGATCCCAGCAGCTCTGTCTATCAGATTCTGTGCACTGCACTGCGGGCCTGCTTACTTCTGAGGTCCTTCTTGTTCATATTCCATGCATGGGTTTTCAGTAATACAGACGTTCCCACCATGTGGTTCTAATCAATGTTAAGTAATAAAAACATTCTGAGATCAGATGCTGTTAGGAAATGCTGGGCAGGACAAAGTTGAACAATTTTCTTTGTCATAGGATTTTACAGAGACATAAAGATGCTGATAGCTGTTAATCTCGGAGAAGAATTGGAATGTTGGATCTTTATTTGAAAACAGAACCCTCCTCTATGTTTTCTCCCCCATGAGGAGCTCTGGAAACTATTTTGTATTTGAGCACATTTTGGAAAAAGTTGCTGTGGAACCCAAGGAAGAAGCTTCAATAAATCCTTTCAAGTTGATTCCTTGTTTGCTGCTCCAAAAAAGCAGGATGAAATAGTCCTTGTATGTCAGGTTCATGGAGATGAGCAAAAAGCAGACCCTCCTTACAGTTTTAACTTTGCATTCCCTGTGCCTTTGTCTGGCCCTGATTCCTTTGCTTTGAGGCATGAATTTTCCTTTCCTAAAATAGAAAAGGTTGCTGTAATCAGTGAAGCACAATCATGGATCTGAAAGGCGCATTTTTAGATACTATTTGTATCACAGACATGACAGCTATATGCTAAAATCTACTGGAGACGTTTTTATAAAAAAACAACCCCAGGCAAGGTAATATTACTAGATGTTTGACATATTTATAGCTACTAAAAGTACATGAGGTAATATATGCAATAAACAACAACAAGGAGATTAAAGTATATGGTATGAGCTATAAATTACTGTTAACTAGCATTCATGGCAAGAAAGGACATGCCTGCTTATAAACTAGTATCATGAAGAAATGTGAGAAAATTATGGGGTATTTCTACAGAATTCATAATCAGACTACCCATATTAATTATTATTGCATTGCCCTCTAAACTTGATTTGAACATCTCCTTATTTTTTTGGTCAATGACAATAGTAATTAATATTTAATAGGGCTTTACATATTACAAGGTGCAGCAACCTTAGTTACTTCCCCAAATTCTGCAAGGTTTGTATAATTATTAATTCCCTTTCAGAGATTAAGAAGGTAAGTAAATAACTCCATTGTAATCAACCATAAATAAATCTTTGAGCTAAGATATGGATCCACTTCTTACAACACTAAATCCCGAAGTCCCAGTGCCATCATCTGTGCTATTTGAATAGCTTTGTCACTCAGTGTCTATATTTAATGCGTGTGATGATTATATAGATAGTAGTTTGAATCTTCATCTGAAACTATGCGAGCAAAGCATGCAATTACATTTCAATCACATTTCAATTAGGCAATGGTAAAACTTTCAGATTGTGATTATTTTAAATTCTGTCCTCCTTATTCCCCTTGCTTTCACTACTCTTTCCCCACTTCAGTGCGCCAGAGCAAAGGCAGTAAACATTCCATAGGAGATGATAGGGAAGGTGTTCATCTAAGTTGCTCATAGACTCTGCTGGATAACTTTGCAGCATACCAATGTTACACAGCGGGGCACCCAGCATTCCAGAGAGCACAGGCCTAACCTGACATGTACTTCTAGAACAACTGCCAGAACATTCCCAGGTATGTAAAGGTGCCATTCACCCGGATAAGTAAACCATTTGGTTACATATCTGGCCTCTGGTTGTTTCTATTCTCCTTTAAAAGGATCACACTTGGGGCGCCTGGGTGGCGCAGTCGGTTCAGCCTCCGACTTCAGCCAGGTCACGATCTCACGGTCCGTGAGTTCGAGCCCCGCGTCAGGCTCTGGGCTGATGGCTCGGAGCCTGGAGCCTGTTTCCGATTCTGTGTCTCCCTCTCTCTCTGCCCCTCCCCCGTTCATGCTCTGTCTCTCTCTGTCCCAAAAATAAATAAACGTTGAAAAAAAAATTTTTTTAAAGGATCACACTTAACCCTGCAAGCCCATGTTAGGGCAACTAAAAATCCATTAGTGCCCATTCTGAAATAAGGTGTCAATACAAGCATATTGGGATCACCACAGTTGACCTATTTCATATGGCTAGATATTAAAGATGAGTTTTGGTTTATTTAAAGCAAACTACCACTGCTATGTTTTCTTCTTTGCCACACATCCTTTTCAAAGTTTTTCAGGGTTCCCCATGAGAGGGGTGAGGCAGAAAATATTATTTCTTACCATTCTGACTAAAGATTTTCTTATTTGCATTTCCTCTTTCCCCCACTGTTGTCATCCTTACATAAATGAGACAATGCTTTTCTTCCTAAAAATCTCTTTCTGTCGGGGCACCTGGGTGGCGCAGTCGGTTAAGCGTCCGACTTCAGCCAGGTCACGATCTCGCGGTCTGTGAGTTCGAGCCCCGCGTCAGGCTCTGGGCGGATGGCTCGGAGCCTGGAGCCTGTTTCCGATTCTGTGTCTCCCTATCTCTCTGCCCCTCCCCCGTTCATGCTCTGTCTCTCTCTGTCCCAAAAATAAAATAAACGTTGAAAAAAAAAATTAAAAAAAAAAATCTCTTTCTGTCAATGACAACTTACTCGATAGATGTTATTAGATCATAAGTATACAATATGTTTTGAAATATTTCGAATGGACTCAAACCTACCAGGACCACATGCATCTACCACTCACAAAAATTGTTTTAAGTTTATTTTTTAGAGAGAGACAGAGAGCGCGAGCAGGGGAGAGGCAGAGAAAGAGGGAAAGAGAGAATTCCAAGCAGGCCCTTCACTGTCAGCACAGAGCCCAATGTGGGGCTTGAACTCACAAACTGTGAGATTGTGACCTGAGCTGAAGCCAAGAGTTGGAGGCTTAACCGACTGAGCCACCCAGATGCCCCTTGCAACATCTTTTTTAAGAGGCTGTATACAATTTCCTGCCTACTGTAAATTCATTCTGAATATCCCACAAACAGATGCCTAGAGGAAAATAACATACATTGGATACTCTCTAGTATTTATTAATTTTCATTAGAGATATTCTGACTCTTTAAAGGACAAAGGCACATGTACCACAGTTAGTTTCCATACTTATCTCTAACCATAATTTCATAAATTTGAAAAATATCTTCGTCAAGTGGCAAATAATTTTATGGATGGAAAGGCTGAACCAGGAGGGGTTAAGGTTAGCATAAAACCACAAAGCTTGAAAAGATAGCTAGAAACTGAACTTTTATACTTTTATATACCCTTGTTCTGCTTTTGATGTTCTGATGTTTCACAGATTATGGGAAGCATGGTAAGAAATATTTAGGAGCCCTGAACTTGAATCCCAGCTCTGCCAGTTACTAGCTGTGTAACCTTGGTAAGTTATATGCCCTCTCTGGGCTTGGGTTTCATTCTCTGTATGCTGGACAGAATGCAGTTAATTTGAGAGTTTGTAGAAGGATTAAGTGAGAGCGCATGTGTGAATGCACCTGGCATTGGTAGGTGCCCACTAACTGCTAAGCAGTATTTGTAGATTTCCAATAAGCAGTTTCACTGAGGGGAAATGACACTATCTGCTTCATTTGCATATCTGACATTGGGATAAGTGACTATGATGGAAGAGGCATTTTGACTTTAAGGCAAGACTGACATGCATCCAAGGAGAGTAATACTCCAGGGTATAGAATCCTGTGGCAAAATCTTGGTTAATGAGGTTGAAATTAGCAGAAAATTTAAAGTTTGTCTTTCAGAGAACTATCCTCCCCTAATCAGCTAACAAATCCACTAGTCTCTGAAGAATCCGTTAGTCTCTGAAGAAGCCTGGACTCAAGGTCAACTGATGTGGTTCCAGCCTGGGAACAAGCAAGGCCCTGTGTTCTGTACTTGACATGAGGAATACAAGACCCTATCTGTTTATACCAGCTCTTAGAGCATGCCCATAGACACTTCTCCTTATCCTAAGATAACGTCTTGAAGTTAGGGGCTAATTTTTGCCTCTTTCTGATGTTGAATCTCTACCCCAAAATGAACATAGGATTTTTTTTTATATGTTTGCTCAATGCACGTGCTCCATTTTTCCTCATGAATAATAAGCTTTCCTGCCCCTTTCATCAATATGTATACAATCTCCTACCTGAATTTTTCTTTGAAAAACCCTGCTCCTTAACCCAGAACCTGGCAGATGGCCTTTAGACATCCCTTTAGACAGTCTCCCCAGGTTGCCAGCCTCCTGAATAAAGCAACCTTTCCTTTCCAACCAACACTTGTCTCTCGAGTACTGGCTTTCAGACAATGATCATCTGAACTTGGGTTTCGGTAACAGTGTGAACAAGAGGAAAATATCTGTGCTGAAAACCTGTCTTAATGTAGAGAAAATTGTCTGAACAATGTATCTCAGGAAATGAGGCCAGTGCACTGAGCAATTTAATTATATCCTCAAATAAGGAAGAGGGAAAAGAAAAATGAGGAAAACTCACAAAAACTCTAGGAGAAGGAGTACTTTTTGTATAAGAGAAAGAAATGGATAGAAGTTGGATGACAGGATGGAATTGAGAATAGGGGAGAGTAGCCCCAAAGAGAGAATTCAAAAGGCAAAATCCTTCCACACACTCTAAAGCATTCCATTGTCTACACTGGAAGCCTGTGGTGAGCTTCTAGTCTGCACATGCCCCCGCTGTTAGAGTTCTCATTACAAGGGAATGGCCTTGAGTCAGGGGTTTTTATGTTGAGGTGTTACCGACTGTACTGTGGCAAAAAGGTGTAAAGAGAATGTGAAAATTGGTCCAGCAATATGCTCGGAGCAGGAGCAGAGAAGAATCAGAAATAATTAATTCAGATCATTCGTATTCTAATTGTTCAGCAAAACTTTCTTCAGAGATTTGATAACAAAAGCAGCTAATTTTATTTCTATTGTCGAGCTAACACTACTCATGTCAGGCTTGCTTTGTTGACATTTGTAAGGTGCAAGTACGATAGTTCTACTAGGCCAAAGGGAATGTTGATGTCAGTCCTTCTTGATAGAAAACAAGAGATGGACACCAGTGAGAGAATGACATCATTGCAACATTGTCATCACGCTGTGGTGGAGAAGAAGCCTCATTTATGCTACGGTGAGCTTGAAGTTCTAAAAGATGTAACCACAAAGAAATTAGGAAAGTCTGAAGTGCTATTAAATCTTTAATAAAGTCATGTATGGCTGCTGCCGTTTTCTTTCATGACGTATTTTAAAGCCAAATTCAAATTATGAAGAAGTTGGAAAAACAACCCAAAATCCTATTCCCTTAAATAAATTTTATTTTAAGCAGGCATTTGCACAGTTCTGCAGCATAACCAACAATTTATATAATCTCTTGTGAGTCACCAAGGGAAGCTGGAATGATTGACCTAAATGCTTTTGATGTGCAACGTAGGAGACCAGGGAAGTAATGGAAATGTATCTGGAATCCCACGGTCATGTTTACTACTTTGGGAGGGTTCTCTCCCAGGTCTACTTTGCAACACTCACTTGAAGCCAACTTGGTCATATAAATTACTATTAATTAAGATTACACTTGAATCCCATTTTTCTCTGCTTTCTTCATTTTGATGTTTGGGAGTACTTTTATCAAGAGTATAAAGCAATGGGGCACCTGGGTGTCTCAGTCAGTTAAGCATCTGACTTCAGCTCAGATAATGATCTCACAGTTCGTGGGTTCAAGCCCCACATCTGGCTCTGTGCTGACAGCTCAGAGCCTGGAGCCCGCTTCGGATTCTGTGTCTCCCTCTCTCTCTGACCCTCCCCCGCTCATGCCCTGTGTCTGTCTCTCTCAGATAAATGTTCAAAAAAATAGTATAAAGCAATGATATCACAAAGATATAAAGAAAGAAATAGAATATAATAAATCACCCTATTCAAGGTGTCTTCTTGTAATAACTTGTTTTTTTTCTTCTCATTATTGCTTTTGGTCCAAGGGAATGGCAGTTTTTTCAAGAATGCATAACCTTCCTCAATCTGACAATTTGCAGGACCCTTGGAGATTATCAATCAGGAAATATTGGCTACAACAAAGATAAAGTTTTAGAATTGTGATGGACTTCCAAAAAAGCTCCAACAGTTGCAAATGTTTCTTAAAAATGATTTAAACAATTGTGAAGTATCCACAGTGAAAAAAAGTGACAATCTTGTCCTTAATCTCCTCTTCTCCCTTAACAGAGTGGTATGAATTCTTTTTTTTTTTTTTAATGTTTATTTATTTTTGAGAGAGAGAGACAGAGCCCAAATGGGGGAGGGGCAGAGAGAGGGGGAGACAGAATCCAAAGCAGGCTCCAGGCTCTGAGCTGTTAGCCCAGAGCTTGACAAGAGGCTTGAACTCATGAACTGTGAGATTATGCTCTGAGCTGAAGTGGAACACTTAACCAGCTGAGCCACCCAGGTTCCCCAGTGCGGTATGAATTTTAAGGAAGTTTTCTCAGTATTATTCTAACCACATACAATAGTTTTGTTGTTACAAAAGCTAAAATAGAATCAGGCTATGTGTTCATTTCTTCCCGGAACAATGTAAACTTTGAGGTTGTTCCTTGTTAGAACACAGAGAAACATCTCATTATTTTTAATGACTACAAAATACCCTGTAATGTAAATCCACCATAATTCATTTAACTTCTCCGTTCTTGTTGACGACTTATATTCTCTAATTTTCTATTTTTTTCAGAAATAAACATTTTTTACATATATATAAATAGCACTGAAAATATTTCTGTATGATAGATTCCTAGATGTGAAATTATTTAATAAAATAATTATTGTATTATTTTTTTGTTTCAAATTTTTATCTAAATTCTAGTTAAGTAACATATAGTATAATATTGGCTTCAGGAGTAGAATTTAGTGATTCATCACTTAATATGTAACACCAAGTGCAGGATTGAGTATTTTAAATTTTGATGATTGTCCCCCAAAAGATTGTGTTGATTTGCTTCCTCATCCTAGGGTATGAGAATGCCTGTTTCCTCACATGCTTGCCTACCCTGGGTGAGATCACTGTGATAATTTAATTTTTTTTTTATTTGAAGGGGGGGAGGGAGGGAGAGAAACAGGGGAGAAGGGCAAAGGGAGCGAGAGAGAGTATCCCAAGCAGGCTTCACGCTCAGGACAGAGTACCACACGGGGCTCAATCCCACGACCCTGGGATCATGACCTGAGCTGAAATCAAAAGTCGGAGACTCAACCAACTGAGCCACCCAGGCATCCCTAATCTGTGATAATTTAATAGGTGATAAAAGCTATATAATTACTGTTTTTAAGTTGCCACAAAAGGAACATCAGTTCTATACCCTTTGCTTTAATCCCTTCTCTTGATCAGTTCTCTAGATAGAATTATTTTATACCCACATATTTTAAATCCTTGCTTTATTCCTACTGGATATTATTATAGAATTGTAGCAATTCAGAGTGACAGAGAATTCATGATCTTCTGAGGCAACCTATTTCATCTTTCAATGGTCTTTCACTGTATGAAAGATTTTTCTAAGGAGCCAAAAAGCCATCTCCCTGTAGCTTCCACCCATTATATAGCTCATGAGCTTTTAATATGAAATCTAACATAGGTGGTTCCCTGTTGCTAGCAATTTCTCCTTGGAAGAGGGTACTCTTCCTAACGCTACTTTGCATATCTATTAAATAGTTGAGATTAATTGCTAAATAGAAGCCTTGCTTTCATTCTCTGGGACACTTCAAATATCTCAGATTAGAGGTTTATTTTCTTCTCATGCAACCAATAATTATGCACTGACTCCATCACTTTCATGCCTCCAATCATTTCTATTGTTTGTGACTTGAGACACTACAGCATGAATATATATATTTTCTGAGATTAAGAGAATAAGTATGGCATTCATAGAAAGCCATCTACTTTCTTCTAAATGATATTGGTTACAGTTAGATTTGTTATTTAGGGAGTGGATAAAAATTAACTAGAATGGATAGATGATGGAAAATCTAAGGGGATCACTTACAAAAATCAATTCTCAGGTTTGGTCTAGACTAGGAAATAGAGGGACTTTTTGTTTTCGTTTTCTTTCTTTGGCATTTCAACTTCTGTGCATTATGTTTTCTTATTTAATATATTTAAAATAAGAGATATTTTTGTCTGGGTTGCCATTGCTCTTGTTTTTCCTTTTTTTCCCAAATTGAAATTGGATTATTTAAGATACACATATTTTAGTCGCTATTCCTGGAGTCAAGGAAGGAGGCCTTCCTCTCACTTGGGAATGAAGTGGGAAGGGGAAGTGGGTGGTCCTAGCTCCTTTTTTTCTTTTCTGAAAAGCAACTTTTGTCAACCAACTGGAGGGCACCCAACTTGATAACTGTACATGTGAGAGTATTTCCATTTTCTGTCATTTACTTATGCTATATTCTAGGTGAGTGGATTATCATTAAACTTTTGGTGTTAGATAAAACAGTTTCAAATTTTGTCTGTCTTTTTTTCTTTCTTTTTTTTTTTCAAATGTAATAACTACATAAAGGGAATCAGGTAGTTTGGAAAGTAAGCTCCTTTCCAAATTTCCTGGGAAATTTTTAAATTAATTCAGTAGTTCCAACTTGCTTTCCGATTATGTTTGGATCAATCTGTAGAAAGACTGATTAAATGGGACAACAGGTGGCAAATTATTGAGATAGAATGAAGTTTTTTTGTTTGTTTTTTTAAAGCTATTTTAGGTTTTCTCCTAAAGAAAGTAGGACTGGATTCTATTTCTATTGAAAAATCTTTTTATATGCGTAACAGCAAGGTGCAAAAACTCAAATAGAAAAGAAGCTTTATTTAAGCTTATCACTCATAAATGCCTTCAAAAATAACCATTTGAAAAAAAAAAAGAATCTTACACACTGTATGTGATGGTTAGTACTATGGATCTGTGAGAAAATTTCAAGTAAAACTCAATTCAAACTGAAATCATGTGCAGTTTTAGAGATCGAGAGATAGATATAGGTAAATATTTAAGCTCTGTCACTTATTGACTATATAGATTTGGAGAAGTCCTTAGATGGATTTTCAGCCTCACTTCCCTTACCTTTAGGTAGACCTAAGTATAGTACTTCCTACATTAACTATTCTAGGATTTTTGAGAATTAAATGGCATGTCAATGAAGACAAATGAGATAGTGATTTAAAAATAATAACCCTGATCAAGTTATATCACTTCCTAAAACATTCCAAAGATTTCCAATTATAAGTAAATTAAAATTTAGATACTTTATCTTGACTTGCAAGGTCCTCTGTGATTTGGACCAAAGAGAGTTTTCCAGTTTTTCTTGTATAATGTTTGCTCATGTTTCATATAGTCTAGCCATGCTGGCTTTTGTTGTTGTTTTCCCTTGACAGTTTCTTGAATATAAACAAACAAACAAACAAACAAACAAACAAAAACATGTGTTTCTCCCTCAGCACCTCTGAATTTACTTTTTGGTCTTTCTGGAATGTTTTAAACAAACAAAAACATGTGTTTCTCCCTCAGCATCTCTGAATTTACATTTTGGTCTTTCTGGAATGTTTTTCTTTCACAAATATTCCAGAACTGATTCAAGAAACTACTTAAATTGCATCTCCTCAAAGAGTTTTTCCATCCTATTTAAAATAGTACCTGTACTTCCAAGTAGGAGGACAGAGACATACGCCAGAGCCTTGGTGATACTGAATGAAAGCAGGTGCCAAGCCAAGATTCTATACCCAGTGAAAATGAAGATCAAATTGGTATTCTTTCAGCTAAGTTGTCACCAGAAGGCCTGCATTAGAAACAAAGCAAAACTTAAAAAAAAAGAAAAAAAAAGAAAAGTTCTAAAGAGAAATCTTCAACCATGAGGAAAGTAATTTCTGACAGAAAAGCAAACATTTAGAAGGGGTATGTTTGTATATAAATATAAATGAATATTGACTAGATGAAACATTAATCGGAAGCTTTTGTAAATTTTGTGTACAACAAATATGTGCAACAACAAAAAATATATGTACAAGAAAATGCATGTGATAATACAAAAGCTACAGGAGGGGGTACACATTTTTTAAAAGTTTTAAGTTTCTTCAAAATATAGTACATAATTAAAAGGAAAAAATAACAATTCCAAACTCAGATTTGGAGATTTTTAAACTACTCTCTCAGCAACTGACAGAATCAGTAGAGAAAAGAATAGTAATGACAATGTTGATCCAACCAATGCTATCCTATCGACCACCTTGACCACATTGATATTTACATAACACCACACCCAACAACTACAAAACAAGAAAATGTCTTAAAACATGCAGGTGGTACAAGGATAGATCTTACTGGCCAATAAAACAACTTACAATAAATTTTAAGAGATTGAATCATTCTGGGTATTTTTTTTTTCAGGGAAGAAAAGAATATATCAGCAACAATAAGATAACCAGGAAATCACAAAATATTTGGAAATTAAAAGACATACTCCTAAATAATCCATTGTGAAAGAAGAAATCACAAGAGTAACTAGGAGATAGCTTGAACAGATTGACAAATATGGCATATTAACATTTGTAGGATGCAGCTAAAGTAGTGCTTAGGGAAAAGTTTATAGATGTAAATGCTTGTATTAGAAAAGAAGAAAGGAAGAAATCTGTGAGTTCAAGAAGTCCGCAAAGAAGAGCAGAATAAATGCAAATAGTTAGAAGGAAATAATAAAGGTAAGAACAAATAACCAATGAAATAGCTAACAACACATTTGGAAAAAAAATCAACAAAACTGATTAAACTCTAGCTGGACTAATTAAGAATAAGTGAATAGGGGTGCCTGGGTAGCTCAGTTGGTTAAGCGTCTGACTCTTGATTTCAACTCAGGTCATGATCTCACGGGTTCGTGAGTTCGAGCCCCATATAAAGCTCTGTGCTGACTGTGCAGAGCCTGCTGGGGATTCTCTCTCTCTCTCCTCCTCTCTGCCCTTCCCCTGTTCGCACTCTCTCTCTCAAAATAAATAAACTTAAAAAAAGAATAAGTAAATAAACACAGAAATGTAAACTTAACGTTAGGAAATCAGACAATTTATGTTATTAAGAGAATCAAGAAGAAAAACCATATGATTATCTAAATAAATGTAGATAAAGCATTTGACAAAAATCCAATATCCATTTATGATAGAAACTCTCAGGAAGAATAGAGAAGAACTTCTTCAACCTAATGAAGAGTATCTACAAAAAAACCCCTACAACTAACATAATACTTAATAATGAAATAGTGAACTCTTTCTAATATTAAGAACAAGGCAAGGATGTTCACACTCAGCACTTCTACTCAAAGATGTATTGTTGTCAAATAAGTGATTCATTATACACATTGATGACCATCTCAAATACTGCATGTTAGCTATTATTCTTTTGATGGTACTCTTTGGATCTTGCTGTATGCATTTGTGAAGGAGTATTATTCCACTTGTTTTATTAGTCCTATCCTGCCTGATTAAATGAGGACATCAGTAAGGAGGGACCACGCCATGGAAAGTAAACTTCTCATCCTAGTCAATATCTTAACCAACTTACAGATAAAGACCGCAAAGAAAAGGTACTTTAGGTTCTCATAGAAGCCCACTGCCATTGCAGGAAAAGCAAGGGCATATAAATAAGGGGTGGTAAGTTTGATTGTTTCGATTTACAGAGAACAAATATTTGTAAAGTATTAGATTAATTTTGTTTGCATCTCTGTTGAGCTGGATAAAAGTGTTTATATCAGAAAAGAGGAAAAATATCTCAGCACTCCAGGTACAAGAAGTATGACATTTTCACATTGTTATATCATCTTTTAGTTGAACTATTTATTTACCTGCCTACATCAAGTCTGCTGCAAACTGACAATTATAAGACAATGCCAACCCACAATCCTCTTTAGAAGTGATATTGCCTCACTAAACAATGGTGAGGGACGGCCACATGTTATAAGATGAGATGAATGTCAGATCCAGCTATTGAGTTGTTTTGGGGCATCCTGTTTACCAGGTCTAGGATTTGAGTTACAAAAAAACACCGGGATTTTTTTAAAAGAGCATTTCTTTTCATCAATTTATATATGGGGCACCTGGGAACAATCAAGGACATTTCCAGATGAAAGTTATGTTGTAGACTATACAGTCATAGCGACGTGTTTTGTTCTTCTGTCTCCATTCTATCCCAGATAACAGAAAGATTTATTTCTGGTATTAAGGTGGCTTGATGAATCTATTTTCACCCCCACAGGCATTTTGCTATTGAGGTAACTCAAAGTGGAAGCCAGGATTTGGGGAGCCATCTACAAAACGTTAAGTGTTAGCTGGTATTTGGTTGCCAACCTGGCTTTTTCTTTCGTTTCATTAAAAGTGTTTTAAGTGAATGCCCTCAGGTGTTGTAAGATCTCTGTTTAGTTTTCTGTAGAAGTAAATGCAGCAAACTAGAAAGAGGGACCTGAGAGGCAACTCCTTCTTTTCGGGGACTTAGGGGACAAGACCTCTGATAACAAAAATGCTTTGCATGACCTCCTACTTTACTTCTGTCAGTTTCAATGGCATCAAGAATGACAAAGAGAGGAAGAAGTAGGGTGGAGAAAGAAAACAGGGCCTTTCCAGAAACAGGGTTCACTCTTCATCCACCCCTAAGAGCAAATCCAGAAACCAAATCATTCTTTCACCCCTAGGATAGATCTTATGGTACTATTTTCTTCTTCAATCTGACATTGATTGAAAAAAACAGTAAATTTTCATAAATACCACCAAAGTTTGGGGTTGATTTGGAGATGGGTGGGCAGTCTTTTTTAACAAATTGATTAGCCAGGTCAGGGTGGGGAGGAGGGAAAGGCAATTTATTGGTGAGTTTAAAAGAACACAGTGAATGCTTTAGAATTAGATTATGATGTTGATAATGATGGCAATGAAAATTTATAGATCAGTTACCATGTGCAGCATCAGTGTTAAGTGTTTCAGTCGAGGAAAGTACGATTGGGACCTTGAAGTATGTTGCTCGAGGCCACGCATATAGTAAAATGTGGAATAAACCCAGCACTTTCTGACTACAATGCCCATATCCTTAAATCTCAACTACAACTTAATATTGCCTCTCTTGAAGCCGAAGGAAATGGGGACACCATTCTAGATGGGGAACACATAACCAATAATAAGGAAATAACCAATATACTGTTGCGCAGAAGACTGTACACATTTGCCTGTTTAAAAAGTAATTACTTATTGGGGTGTTATGGAGCCCAAGCTACAATTTTCTTGTGAAATTCTAAGTGTTCTCATAACCTAAAAATGTTTCGTGCAGTGGGAAAGGTTATATCAACCTGTCGGAACTTTAAAAAGGAAAAAAAAAACCTGACCTGAAAGCTTCCTGTAAAACTCTTCACCCTAGAAACTTCTCCAAATTATACTTCCTCTGCCAAAGAGGAGTCACTTTCTTTTGGGGGTATAGCTTCTCTTATGACATTAAACTGGTGCTCTCCTACTACCCAGTTATTGTCTGTTGTTCATTCATATGGATTCAAGTTGTACAACTGAAAGACTTTATTAATTTGGAAGTAAAGAAAGTTTGGAGAGGAACTAATTAATTTTAGATTCACTTGAGTTTTTAGATACTAAATTTTAGGCTATGGGATATCCAAAGTAAAACACCCTAAAGCATACTGGGATGGTAGGAATAAACCATGAAAGACAGATTCATAATGAAGATTTATATTTGAGAATCAGAGAATAACAGTATTTCATTGCTTGAAGGGATCTTAGACAGCATCTGGTACAAACTTCTCAATTTATAGATTATGAAATTGAGCCTTAAAAGCTTAAACAACATGCCCGAAGTCACAAAGCAATTAGTGTAAGAGTTAGAACCAGCTCCCAGATTTTCTGACCATCAACTGAGTTCAATGTTCCTATCATGCAATCAACCTATCATCAGGATAGAGAAGATCACTAAAACTATGAATGAAGTGAATCCAAGGGGAGTGGGGAAAAATGAATTCACAGAATTCACTTGGGGAAAGAATGCTGCTCCCAAAGTTTGGGGGGACATTTATAATCAAGATATGTATGGAAAAGGAAGAGCAACTTCTGAAGGAGATGGGTGGTTAGGGAGTTGGAAGGGAGGCAGGAAAATGCTTTTCCCACAAAGGAATCATGAAATGCTATCAAGTCTTTCCCATAGTGTGCTGTCTAGGAGCACAGAAGTGAGCTGTCAATTGAGAACATTGAGAGTGTAAGTTTTAAAAGGATAAAGAATGTTCTGGTGAATTTTGCTCACTACATGTTCCAAGCATGTAGTAGATCCTTAGTAAACATTCACTGAATAAGTGAATAAAAGTCTTCCTTCCCTGTCTGTAGTTGAATATGTTATTCTTTTTTCATAAATAAAACTCTTAAGTGAATTATGATTTTGAAAAAGATAACTGGTTTATAGAATTAAACTAGTTTCTAGTTAGACCAATAATTTTTTTTAATGAATTTATTTTAAATGTCTATTCATTTTTGAGAGAGAGTGGGTGGGGCAGAGAGTGAGAAAGATAGTGAGAGAGAGAGAGACCAGGAACCCTAAGCAGGCTCCATGCTGCCAGAGCAGAGTCCAATGCAGGGCTTGAACCCACCAACTGCAAGATCACAACCTGAACTGAAATCAACAGTCAGGTGCTTAACCTACTGAGCCACCCAGGTGCCCGTAGGTCAGTAAGTTTTTAAAAATTGCATAGGCCTACTAACTTCAAAGTCAGCTCAGATTGTCTGCATTGTATAGGTAATTTGAGTTAGGGACTATTCTAAAATTGAACTAGAATAGTGAGAAAATAATTCATTGGTGAGTAATAATATAGGTTTTGTAAGGAAGTAATATGCTATAAATATACATGATATATTTTGTGTCTATTAAATTATAAAGAATCTATTACTTGGTTGCTTTTATATATAAACAAATCTTCCTATAGAGATTAAAATGACATCTGGATTGAAGAAAAGTACCCATATTATTAAGATCCAATTTTCATGTCACAAATGTTTTACACATTTTGGAGAAATATGCTATGCAAAAAATGTATTGTTATGACTAGCATATTTAATATCAATAACATTGGCATTTTGAACATCTAGAAATATCATCACACTTGAATGTAGTATTTACTCTCTTAGATTTGTTGAATTTTAGTATACGGAAACATAAGCATGGACAGTTAAAGAATACAAAAACTTATAAGGGACAAAATTACTTTATTTATAATTCAAAACTGTACATCATCATCATAAATGCTTATTTCTGTATTCCTTCTCTTAATCAATGTTTTCCCTTTTATTTAAAATTAGAATTTTGAGTGCTTGGAACATGCACGGATATCCTCTGAATGCTTTTTATTTAGTAATTCATAGAATGTTCACAACAATATTAAAAAATAGTTACGATTATTGCCCTTATGTATGAAGAAAGTGAGGTAGAGGGGAGTTAGGTAACTTGCTCAAGTTTACACAACTAGTAAATGAAATAGCTGAGATTTAAACCCAAGAAATGTGTCTCTGAAGACCACATTCTGAGCTCCTACCTTATGCTGCTCATTTGCAGAGTAACTATTTATTCCCATTAACCCCTCCCTATTTTGGGTTTACCCTACCTGGGATTTGTTAAGCTTCTTGTATCTGTAGACTTATGCATATATATATTTTTTGGTCAAATTTGGGCATTATTTCTTCTGCTGCTGCCCACTTCTGTCTTCTATTGTTCTGGGATTCCAATTATATATATATATATATATATATATATATATATATATATATATTCCAATTATTGTATGTATTCCAATTATTATATATATTCCAAATATATATGTTCCAATTATATATGTATTCCAATTATATATATGTATATATATTGCTAAACACACACACACTAAAAACCAACAGAATGAAACACATTCAGGATTGTCCTTATCACTTGGAGGGAGTTGGAGGAGAAGAAAATAGGTAGATGCTATGTTATGGGTTATGTTTTATTATTGGCTTGGCTAGTGGTTTTATGGGTATCTGTATATTATAAAATAAATAGTTAAATTCACAAAATAAGAAGGATAAAATAAGTTCACTATACTAATGATAATGATATATCATGAGCAAAGACTTATGATTATATATGGAACAATTCTGTGTCTCTGTAGGAGAATTTTAAAATTTAAAAGAAAAATAAAATTTGAAAATTTAAAAGAAAATTAAGAAATAGGCAATGGGAAATAATGCTGGAACAGTAGGAGGTATCAACCCATTCTTTGCTCTGCCCCTTCCCATTCTTAGAACTCACTACTAACTTCATTTACAAACACTAAGAAACAGATTCCATCTTCAGTTGACTTTTGGGGTCCATCCTTCTTCAACAAATAGTACCCCAATGATACTGGCATCCCAGCACTCCTTCTAGAAAAGCTTCTGCTTATGAGCCACCCATATGAGTTCCCATATGTGGGAACCAGATTAGACATAACCACTGAACCCCTTAATTACCTGATATATCCCAAATCTTCAGCTCTCTGGGGTTACTCTGCACACATTGGTAACCTCCACATGCTCCTCTCCAGTTTTGTTTTCTGTGCTACCAACTATCCAAACATAAACACACACACACACACACACACACACACACACGGAAGGTGGGGGCTAATTCATTGGTCTTTGTTACTAAATTCTGATTGTCCATGCCTGGTCTGCTTTGCCTTTTTTATGCTAGTCTGTGGCTCTAGGTCTCGGACTTTGTTCCATATTCTCACCCTTGTGGTTAAGGTCCTGCCATTGCTTGACTTTCATGTCTACCCTGTTGTTAATGATGGTTTTCATCCTTGCTCTCCACAGATTAACTCATTCTTATAGATTCAACTCAGGTGCGTCCTTCTCAGGGGAGCCATCCCTACCTGGTAATGACTCACTTCTTCACCCCCCAGCACTGATAACTCCAGCAAGGAAATTCCTTTATATTTTTTTTATTTGAAGATTTTTTTTTTCGTTTTTAGTATGTGAGCATTCTCAAAGTTGTCTTCCCAGTGTTTTTCCAATTCAAGTAGGGTTATTTCTTTGCCAACCCCTTTCCTGAGCTTTTTGTGGAAATAATTGTGACAAAAGGCAGAGACAAGCAAAGCTAGAAAGGCTACAGAAAGGGTCAGTTCCTGGGTTTGCTTTTGTGATGAAGAATCCTTGTACTTGATTAAGAACAGTAACATCTAAATTTGAAGCTAGAGAGAAAAACTGAAAATCCACCTGGTTATAATGGGGATAAATTTTTAAAGATTAAATAATAGGCTCTAAAGCAATTGCAGAGAAAGGAGGAATTTTAGTGGACAAGAAATATTTTTTGTAGAGTTTTGCTGTGCTGCTATAGGATACAAATCAAATTTCTGGTAATGTTTTTCAAGAAGAGCATATAAAGACTGGAATTACTTTTGAATTACTATCAACTGCTTGACTTAAAAAATATAACCCCATCAGTGTCCTGGATCTTTTTCGTATGCTGGGTTTAAAATCATTTTTGGTCCTATGATGCTAAATTTAGATCTATAGGCATGGACTGTGTACCCCCAGCATCTAGAATGTACCTGGGCACATATGTACTCAATAATCTTTGTTGAGCATACAAGTAAATTGTGTTGAGATTTAAGTTCTAGGCAAGAGTATGGATTTTGTTTTGGGTGCAGTGGAGAGGCAACAAAAGCTTTCTTTCTCCCCCTCTTTTTTTTTAACCAGACAAATATCTGGATTGGATTTCTTTTAGAATTGGTAACTATGGAAACAATGTAGAGGGTTATTTGGTTATGAGAGGAAGGAGAGAGACCTCTCATAAAGCTATAACAATGGACAATGAAAGAGTTTATATGGGCTTGAACTGGAATCCATGAGAATGAAAATAAGCAAATGAACATAAGAGTCACTGTGTGGGCAGAGCTGTGAGGGCTGACATCAACTCGTATGCATCTTCAGGAAGATAATACTTGATCTTTGCATCTGCAATAGCATGTGAGGATTCCTTGTGCTTATTTAGAATTAAATCAATGGTTACAGGGCTGGGAATAGGTCATGAATTAAAGGGATAGACAATAACATTTGTGTGATGAATCTCAAAAATCAAAATGATGAAGTGGTTATAAATTGGGAGGAGAAATACAAAATGAAGGAGAGATAGGATTATGATGTAAAATCATGTGTTCTCTTTGAAATACTTTGATTTTGGGGCGCCTGGGTGGCGCAGTCGGTTAAGCGTCCGACTTCAGCCAGGTCACGATCTCGCGGTCCGTGAGTTCGAGCCCCGCGTCAGGCTCTGGGCTGATGGCTCAGAGCCTGGAGCCTGTTTCCGATTCTGTGTCTCCCTCTCTCTCTGCCCCTCCCCCGTTCATGCTCTGTCTCTCTCTGTCCCAAAAATAAATAAACGTTGAAATACTTTGATTTTATGCTTTGTACTACAACCATGTAGGGTGTAGAGGGTGTCTAGTTTGGTTTCAGGGCTTGAGGCAATTTAGTTGAGAATTATTGCCATGGAGTTATAATCATAAGAACTATCAAAATGGTATTTCTGATGGGATAGATCATAGGGAAAAACATGATGTGCTAAGATATAAGCTTTGGGCAGCATTTATATTTAAATGTCGGACAGATAAAAAAACATGCCAGAAAAGCATCAGAAGAAAAGAACTAGGTCATTACAGACTGAAAGGATGTTCATTGAAAAGAGGAAAAATTTTAAGGAGGAAATGGCCAATAATGAGGGTCCCTGCAGGGGTCAGTATAAACTGATAGAAGAAATTGACTTGAGGAGAGGCAAAGAACCAGTGAGGGCTACAGACATTAGTGGTCACCAGAAGGAGACCTAAGAAAAGACCATTTAAGTTCCATCAATGAACCCTAATAAAGAAGATTGATTCAAGATGGGGACAGTGCCCAGATTATAGGGGCTAAGATAGAGGAAGGGAGAGAAGTGGAGGCAAGAAATAGGCTGTTTTTGCAGTAAAAGGAGGAAGCTAGCTAGCTTAGGGAAGAAAAGAAGTTGAAGAGAAGTAGATTTGAAGCTCTTTGTAGTGTTGAGGAAGGAAGGGAAGTGGAAAGGGAGAATTTGAATATGTGGGGAAATGGAATGAATAGACTGAGACAGCAAATTCCTGGAGAAATCAGGGAGGACTATCAGTTCCCATCAGGAGCAGAGCTCTTGGGTATGTAAATCCTTTTCAGGAAGTAATACTTGAGGAGGAGACAAAAGAGGTAAGGGAAGTTCTATCAGATGGCCTCAATCATTTCTGGGATGGAGGTATTCTGATTACTCGCCAAGAGAAGGATTGTCTTTTCTGGTAGTGGTTTAGGGTTTTATGGTGAATAGAAATTCTGATTATCTCCTTTTGTGTGTTCCTAGAATTTAGAGGATGTTGGCTTATCTTTGAAATCCTTTCAGGTTCTTCGGTGAGTAGATATTTTATAAAGACAGAATATTACACTTTATTTTGCTCCCCAAATGGATTTATAGCCTTTTTCACCTTGGAAACTTGGAAGCCGTTCACCTTGAATCTGTACATTATGCAATAGCCATTGCAATCAGATTGTCCTCTCCAAGTGGCAATTAGCCTTTCATCAGTTTATTTTCTGCCTATGACATTTTGCAGTGAGTTTTCTGTAGCAGCCCTGGGTGAGTGCATGTGCAGGCAGGAGCAAGAGCAGCTCCGGGCCAGGCTGCCAGCAAACTGTTTCCTCCCCAAATGTCACTGCATCTAGTAATCAAGCCTCCTCATGCATCATTTTAAAAGGACAATTCTCTGTTGATCAGATCAAAGTTAGATGATATTCTTCTAGACAAATAGTCTACATTACATTGTCACTGTACCCATAGGAGTGTTATATATCTAAGTGATATATATATATATATATATATATATATATATATATATATATATATTTGTTTGTTTACAATGAATAACTCTAGCTAAGGAAATCTTTTAAAGTAAGGTTGTTCTATCACCCTTAAAAATATACACGCCTTGGGCGCCTGGGTGGCTCAATCAGTTAAGCATCAGACTTGGGCTCAGGTCATGATCTCATGGTTCATGAGTTTGAGTCCTGCATCAGGTGAGCTCAAGCAGCACTTCAGGTGAGCTCGTGCCCCACTTTGGGTGAGCACAAGCCCCCCTTCAGGTGAGCCCTACTTCTCTCTCTCTCTGCCCCTCAATCACTTGCACCTCCACTTATCAAAAATAAATAAGTAATAAAACAATAAAAATGTACATGCCTTTCACCCCATGTAGGGAATGGATTTCTGGGTGGTCCTGGCATTTGGATTAGAGTTCTGAGCATCATCGGTGTACTAGTCAAAATCTGAATGAGTTCTGGTCTACTGTAAATGCTGTATCTTGTGTGATAATTGAGATAGGATTCACCTCACTTGTAATTGATGAAACAAACAATAATAACAACAAAACTGTGGTTTAAAGAGGATAGATGTCTTTGTCTCTCAGTCAAAAGTCTAGAGGTCTGCAAGCCATGGTTGGCATGGCAGCTTTGCTCTGTGAAGTTCTCAGGGATCTAGGCTCTGTCCAGTTCACTTGAGCTCTATGTTCATAATCCAATAAGGCAGAGTTTACGTTCTAAACAGTATGATAGCAAAAGGCATAAATAAGAAAGCAGGCAAGGGGTATTCAGGAGATCCCCCCAAATTCACCACATAGAACTTTTGCCAGAATTAGGCCATGTGGACAGAATTCTGTTACATGGTCACACGTAGCTATAAAATACTCTAAGAAACCCCTCCTTTTTCAAGGTGCTTAAGTGCTCAACTAAAATTTGAAGGTTCTATCACTAAGCTCAGCTAGGAGTCCTGGCCACAATGGTATCTATTATTCTTTGCTCTGGAAGGGAATATTCAGAAGCAAGGTTAACAAAGAGGCCACCTACTGGATGATATAAAAAGAATGAAGAAGTCTCTAAGCAGGAAACAAATGAACACTAGCTCTATGTTCAAAGCAGAATTGAGAGGTTTTAGCATCCCTCTCTAAATACAAATTGGTTAACACCCTCTTTGGTGCCATCCTCACTTTCACTCTTGTGTATATGGTTTCAAGATTCTAAGTATGACCACCAGTGCTTTGAAAGGACAACCAGGGTTGCCCACATCCTGTCAGAGAGTGAGTCAGCTGCTGAGGGAGGTGTTGAATACTGGCTCTAGAGTGACAACCTCATGCATGTATGAAATTGTTAAGTTGAAAACATATGTTCTACATATATTCACTTAGTATAATAAAGAAGTTAATACAACTGGCTTAGTAACTTGGTAGTTACTTGAGGTTAGGGAAAAAAACATTAGCTCTGAGAAATTAATATTTTTTTGTATATTTTAGCATATTCTATCCTTAAAAATCTTTTTAAAGCTGTGACTCAAAGTTAAATGATAAGCATTAAAACCAATATTTAATAATAGGATTGTATCCATTATACATGGGAAATTCATGTCAAGGAAAGAACTTATGGTATTTACTATATTTCACATGTGTTATTTCACTATCCCTAGTAACAGTCCCCTAGCATTCTATAGGTAATGAGTCAGTCAATATTTGCCAATTTGTGTAAAATACATTATAATTAGTAAAGACCTAGAAAGTCCTAAAACCCTATCATTTAGCATTCTGTTCTTTCATCATTATATTTCTGAGTTCTTATAATTGTCCTTGCAACTGACAAGTAAGAAACAGATGAGTTGCCAGGTTTATCTTTGCAAGGATTGGGGGGAGTGGAAATCTATAGTGCTTGTCTTGCCATTGATTATTTTTCTGATCCTGCTTGGCAGCCTGCCTCACCATGCTGACAGGCACTTATCTTCTCTAGTGGTGAACAGCATATGGAGAGGATCGATAACATAGTCATACAGACTGCCTTCCTACTTTCCTTCCCTTTCTTCCCTTTCCTTCTCTTCCCTTCTGCTCTACACTCAAACTAAAATAAAAGAAAGGGAATGCATTTGCATGGTAGCAAATCAGACCTTGCAGCATAAAGATATGTCTGAATTAAACTTTAGATTTGAGTCTTTAAGTTCTGGATCTGTTAAAAGATGTTTTCATTGATTGCCAAATCAATCTAAGAGTCAGACAATAAAAAGGAGACAGAAAGTAAAGAGAAACACTAACATATACAGAGAAGACAATAAGAATAGTTTTTTTTTTCTTTTTTAATTCCAAAGAGAAAGCTCCATATGATGAGAGATCAGGTAGTAGCTTATAAAACTCTTGACAGTATTTTATCAGTAAAAATTTCTGAGCTTTCACTTCCAATATATATAAATTATAAACTTATCAATGATATATTTTTAGTTAAAATATTTTTTAAAATACATACTTTAAAGGATTAGGTACAAAATAAAATTGAATATATCTTCTCCTATAATCTTCCCACTCTTCAACTGTACTCCTTCTCTTTCTGCCAATCTCACTTTAGACATCCTGAATATAATGCTTTTGAATGAAGACAAGTATGGCAGAATCTTGAATTCCCCAAGTACTAGCCTGCAAACAGTGAATCAACTAACTGATTGGATTTTTGAATCTTCTGAGACTGCAAAATTGAGTGCCTGATAACATGACCACAAATTTCTAGAACTCGAGTGAATAATTTGGGATAGTGGTGATTCACTGGAATATAGTTCTTCTATTATTGTAGGGCAGTAGGAAGGTTGGGTGGTGGCATTCATCTCATAGGGAAGAGGATGGTGGGTTAAGACTCTATAAAGCTCTGGATGTGATCAACTCATCTGGAAGAGCTGAACTCTCATGGGGTTAAGAAAAACTCCCTAGTGTAATTTGATTACCATCTCTATGCATTCTGCACAGTGGGACTCCTCATACCTATAGTATTTAGAAAAACATTGATGTGACTCACTCTAACTAAATCCAACACACATTTACTGTCATCTTTCATGTTTTAGGAACTGCATTAGATGCTATGGGAGCAACAAATAATTGAGTAAGTCACTATAATATATATGACTTCACAAAGAATAATGAAATGGGTGTGAGAATAAAATACAAGAAAATATGATATAGTCATGAATAAGATTCAAAAGGAGATAAGAATGGTTAACTTCATGGGAAGATATTTATAGAAGGTAACGTCTGATCTTGCTTTTAAAAGATTTAAAATGTAAGAACAACATGGGGGAAAACACAGAGATATGATATGATATGGTTTTGGCTTGGCCAGAATATTTACCTGACTGAGCTTCCATTTTTTTCTTATCTTAAAATGAGTCATTTTGGTTTTATGGTCTTAATTCAAAAAATCTGCTTGTATACTCACTGCATTTTAGAGGAAATAACAGTGAATAAAACATGGTACGTTCCCTTAAGGGACTTTCAATCTATTAGAGGAAAAGGACAAGTAGGCAAATAACTAGACTTAAAGCAGGCCCTGTGAAAGTTTTGTTAGCCTAGAGAGTCAACAAGGAAAATTTAAAGGATTGCCTAGCAACAGGGAAGACACATGAGGTTAGGTCAGACTTATCTTACAATCAGTGATGATGAAAAGGATTACAATTAACATTTCTTGAGTAATTTAATATACTAGCCCTACATGCATTACTTATATTACCTAACTCTTACAAAAAAAATCTGTGAGTTTAATATTATTATTGATATTATTATTATTCCATTTTTTGTGAGAGGAAACTGAAGCTTGAACAGGTTAGATGACATACCCAGATCCCAAGGCAGTTAATACCAAAGTTGATGTTTGGTTGCAGACAAGCCAATGCTAGACTCTGGGATCTGGATCACACCCTGTGATCTATTTTGTCATATCCCATAGCTATGATAATGGGGACAAACCAGAGCTGTGGCTGAGATTAGGAAGATAGCATGGCTGACAATAATGCACATCGGAGAAATTTGGAGTTAGTAGAGATCCAACCACAAGAATGAGGATTGAGGAACAGGACATTAGATCCTCCATGGATTGAGGAAAGGTGGAAAAGGGAGTAAGAATCTAAGGTGGGAACATAGGCCTTACAAAAGGAACCAGAAACCCATTTACTGAACTTGGAGCTCAATGCAAGAATTAAGGAACAAGTACAAGCCCAAGTCTCAGAAGAGGACAAAAATATCAGAGAAATGGCAATGGTGAGTTGCGGTACAGAAAGGTTGCTGTTATACCTATAAGTAGTGCCTTAGGAGTACACTGAACATATAGGCTGAAGCAGATTATATTCCGTAAGTGCCAATATGGTATGTTAGCTGACAATACTTGCTTCAAGATGAACAGAGCTGTTTCAGAATGCCATTAACTCCACTTTCTAGCTGTGAGTAATTACTTCATTTCTTTGAGCTTCAGTTTTGCTATCTATAAAATTGGCAATATAATATCCACACTTCCTGAGCTGCTGTATACGTTAAATTACATAGTGCGTATAAAGCATCTACTATGGAACCTGGCACAAAGTTAGCATATTGGTAAGAATTACTTTTGGCAGCAAGTGACAGAACACCCAAGATAACAATAGCTTAAATAGGTGGAAATTAGTTTTTCTCTATGTGTGCTTGAAAAGAATGTGTATTCTGCTGTTTTAGGATGGAATGTCCTCAATAAATTGGTTAAATCCATCTGGTCCAGTGTGTCATTTAAAGCCATTGTTTCCTTGTTGATTTTCTGTTTGGATGATCTACACATTGATGTAAGTGAGGTGTTAAAATCCCCTACTATTATTGTATTTACTATTGATTAGTTCCTTTATGTTTGTTATCTGTTTTATGTGTTTGTGTGTTCTCATGTTGGGTGCTTAGATATTTACAACTGTTATATCTTCCTATTGGATTGTCCCCCTTTATTATTATATAGTGTCCTTCTTTGTCTCTTGCTACAGTCTTTGCTTAAAGTCTATTTTGTCCAATACAAATATTGCTACCCTGGCTTTCTTTTGACATCCATTTGCATGGTAGATGTTTTTCCATCCCCTCACTTTCAACCTACAGGTGTTTAGTCTGAAATGAGTCTCTTGTTGGCAGCATAGGTCTTGTTTTTTTATCCACTCTGTCAACCTACGTCTTTTGATTGGAGTGTTTAGTCCACACACATTCAAAGTAATTATTGATAGATATGTATTTATTGCCATTTTGTTACTTGTTTTATGGTTGTTTTTGTAATTTTTCTCTGGGATATTCTCCAGACTAGATCACATATCAGGCCACAAAACAAGTCTCAACAAATTCAAAAAGACTGAAGTCATACCATGCATCTTTTCTGACCACAATGCTATGAAACTAGAAATAAACCATAAGAAAAAATCTGGAAAGAGCTCGAATACATTGAGGTTAAATAACATGCTGCTAAACAATGAATGAGTCAACCAAGAAATCAAAGAAGAAATCAAAATTACCTGGAAACAAATTAAAATGAAAATGCAATGAAATGCAGCAAAAGCAGTTCTACAAGGGAAGCTTAGAACAATACAGGCCTACCTCAAGAAACATGAAAAATTTTAAATAAACAACAAAAACTTACACTTAAAGGAGCTTTTAGAAATACAAAAAAACAAACCCCAAACCCAGCAGAAGGAAGGAAAAATAAAGATCAGAGCAGAAATAAATGATAGAGAAACTGAAAAACAAACAATAGAACAGATCAATGAAACCAGAAGCTGGTTCTTTGAAAATATCAACAAAATTGATAAACCTTTAGCCAGACTCATAAAAAAAAATGAGAGGACTCAAATACACAAGGTCATAAACAAAAGCAGAGAAATAACAACCAATACCACAGAAATACAAACAATTGTAAAAGGATATTATGGAAAATTATATGCCAACAAATTGGAAAACCTAGAAGAAATAGATCAATTTCTAGAAACATATAATCCTCAAAACTGAAGCAGGAAGAAATGGAAAATTTGAACAGACCAATTACCAGCAATGAAATTGAATCAGTAATCAAAAACCCCCAAATGAACAAAAGTCCAGGGTCAGATGGCTTCACAAGAAAATTCTACCAAACATGTAAAGAGTCAATACCTATTCTTTTTAAACTATTCCAAAAAAATAGAAGATGAAGGAAAACTTCCAAATTCACTCTATGAGGCCCGCATTACCCTGATATCAAAACCAGATAAAGATACCACAAGAAAAGAGAACTACAGGCCAATATCTCTGGTGAACATAAATGCAAAAATCCTCAACAAAATAGTAGCAAATCGAGTTCAACAATACATTAAAAAAATCAGTCACCACAATCAACTGGGATTTATTCCCAGAATGAAGAGTGGTTCAATACTTGCAAATCAATCAATGTGATACTTCATATCAATAAGAGAAAAGGTAAAAACTATACTATAATTTCAATAGATTCATGAAAAGCATTTGACAAAGTACAACATTCAGGCATGAGAAAAACCCTCAACAAAGTAGTATTAGAGAGAACATACCTCAACATAATAAAGCCATTATATGAAAAACCTGTAGCCAACATCATCATCAAGAGCTTTTCCTCTACAGTCAGGAACAAGACAAGGATGTCTATTCTCACCACTTTTATTCAACATAATACTGGAAGTCCTACCCACAGCAATCAACAACAAAAAGAAGTGAAAGGAATTCAAATTGGTAAATAAGAAGTAAAACTTGCACTATTTGCAGATGACATAATACTATATAAAGAAAACCCTAAAGATTCCATCAAAAAAAAAATGACTAGAACTGATAAATAAATTCAGTAAAGTCACAGGATACAAAATCAATAGACAGAAAATTATTGATTTCTACACACTAATAATGAAGCAGAAAGAGATACTAAGAAAACAATCCCACTTAACAATTGTACCAAAAATAATAAAATAAGTAGGAATAAACTTAGCCAAAGAGGTAAAAGACCTATACTCTGAAAACTATAAAACACAGATGAAAGAAATTGAAGATGACAAAGAAATGGAACGATGTTCCATGCTCAGAGATTGGGAGCACAAATATTGTTAAAATGTCTATACTACCCAAAGCAATCTACAGGTTTAATGCAATCCCTATTCAAATACTAACAGAATTTTGCACAGAAGTAGAAGAAACAATCCTAAAATTTGTAGGGAACCACAAAAGACCCCAAATAGCCAAAGAAATATTGAAAAAGACAAAACTGAAGGTATCACAATTCCAGACTTCACTTTATATTATAAAGCTGTAGCAATCAAAACAGTATGGTACTGGCACAAAAACAGACACAAAGATCAATGGAACAGAATAGAAAACCCAGAAATGAACCCACAATTATACGGTCAATTAATCTTCAACAAAGGAGGAAAGAATATGTAATTGGAAAAAGTCTGCTCAACAAATGGCATTAAGAAAACTATATAGCTACATGCAAAAGAATGAAACTGGACCCTTTTCTGTCATTATACATAAAAATAAACTAGACAGGAAATAATGACCTACATGTGAGACATGAAGCTATAAAAATCCTAGAAAAGAACATAGGAAGTAATTTCTCTGACATTGGCCACAGTGATATTTTTCTAGATATGACTTTGAGGCAAGGGAACTAAAAGCAAAAATAAACTACTGGGACTACATCAAAATAAAAAGTTTCTGTACAGCAAAGGAAACAGCAAAACCAAAAAGCAACCTACTGAACAGGAGGAGGTATTTGCAAATGACTTATCCAATAAAAGGTTGGTATCCAAAATACATAAAGAACTGATACAACTCAACACACCCAAACCAAAAAATCCAATTAAAAATGGGCAGAGGACATGTGCAAACATTTTTCCAAAGAAGACATACAGATGGGCAGCCGACAAATGAACAGATGCTCAACATTGCTTATCATCAGGGAAGTGCAAATCAAAACTACAATGAGATGTCACCTCACACCAGTCACAATGGCTAGAAAAACAAAAAACAAAAAACACAGGAAACAATTGTTGATGAGGATATGGAGAAAAAGATACCTTTGTGAACTGTTGGTGGGAATGCAAACTGGTACAGCCACTGCGGAAAATGGTTTGAGGTTTACTGTTAAAAATAGAACTACCCTGGGGCGCCTGGGTGGCTCAGTCGGTTAAGCGTCCGACTTCAGCTCAGGTCACGATCTCGCAGTCTGAGTTCGAGCCCCGCGTCGGGCTCTGGGCTGATGGCTCAGAGCCTGGAGCCTGCTTCCGATTCTGTGTCTCCCTCTCTCTCTGCCCCTCCCCCGTTCATGCTCTGTCTCTCTCTGTCTCTAAAAATAAATAAACATTAAAAAAAATTTAATAAATAAATAAATAAATAAATAAATAAATAGAACTACCCTATGATCCAGTAATCACACTACAGGATATACTACTGGATATATACATACACACAATGAAATATTACTCAACCATAAAAAAGAATAAAATCTTGCCATTTGCAAGGACATGGATGGAGCTAGAGTATGATGCTAAGCAAAATAAGTCAGGGAAAGGCAAGTATCATATGATTTCACGCATATATGGAATTTAAGAAACAAAACAAAACAAAAAAAGCAAAGGGGGGGGGGAAGGGAGAGGAAGAGACAAACCAAGAAACAGACTCTTAACTGTAGAGAACACACTGATGGTTACGAGGTATGAGGATGGTGAAATACGTGATGGGGATTAAAGAGTACACTTACCATGATGAGTAATGTATAGAATTATTGAATCACTATATTGTACCCCTACACTAATATAACACTGTATGTTAACTATATGAAATATATGTTAAGTGTATGGAATTAAAATGAAAAACTTAATAAACAAAAGAAATTCGTTTTCTCTTATATAAATGTACACAAGCTCAGGATTGGTGTGGCACCTCTAAAACCATCAAGGACCCAACTTCCTTTTATTTACTGACCTGCTATGCCGAGCATGTCTTGCAGCTTATGGTTTAAGATGTGTACTCCAGCTATAGCCATCAATCTCTGCACTCCAGCTGGCAGGAAGGAGGGTAGGGGCACTTCTCACAAGTTACATACACCTTCTTTTCTTTCAGTTTCCTTGCCCCAAGTTAGACTAGTGACGAGGGACTGAAAAATGCCCTTAGTCTATGTGAACGTGCCCCAAGCTAAATATCGGTGTCGTGTTACCTCAGAAGAGGGAGAGCATGGATATTGGCAAGTAGACAAGTAGAGTTTCTGGGACTCTTTGTGATTCAGTCACTGGGAACATCAGTAGATATCTTCTAGTAGTTTTAGTACTACATGTGGGAGTACTAAGACATTCCACTTGTGGGAATTAGATGAACGTTCCAGAGGGAATTTGGAGTTTTGAGCAGTCACTACCGGAGAGGACCAGGTGTCTTGCACATCAGAACTTCTATTAGAGTCAGGATTTGAAGTCTGACTTTTGTAGCTATTGCTACCTAGCTAATTAATAAACTTGTTTCCTCTTCTTACTGAACTCACAGACTGTATTTTCCAGTTTCCCTTGCAGTGAGGAATGGCCATAGATATTTCATCATCTAGCTAATGAAATATGAGTAGAAGGATCCTGCTCCTCCCAGGCCTGACATATACAAATTTTCCATGCATGAGTTTTCAGGTTGTTGTTTTTTTGTTTGTTTGGTTTTGTTTTGTTCTGAGGTGACCTACGAGATCACTCATTTGAGAAGGCAGAGCCCATCTTACTCTGCAAACATACTGACCCTGTGTCTGCTTCTGGGTCTTGAGAAGCTCATCTCTCTTTCAGAACCCTGCTACTTTTATGGCTGAAACTCCTTATTTGGGCCTTAGTTCTAGAACTCTCTCTTCTATTTGTAGTTTTTTGCTACAGTTTTTATTTTTCCTTGACTTTTATTGCTGATCTCCTTTTAATCTCTACCCATCCATCTAGTGTCAAGTTAGGATAGAATACCCATGAAGGAAGGACCTTGTCTAGTTTGCCCATAGGTTTACTCTAACACTGGGGTAGCACCTTGTACGTTGTAAGCATTTGCTAAATATTTATAGAAAGATCAGGAAGCAATTTTATGCTCATTTTTCAAGCTGAAACTTTTCCAGTAATAATCACAGAAATTGATTCTCCTATATTATGTGATTCAGGGGACCATATCCTTGCAGTAGACTGGAGAGTATACAGATTCATTTATGCCCTATTGGCTATAAATGCTTGATAAACAACACATAAGTTATTTGGATATAATATACAGTGTACATATGTGTGTATGTATGTGTGTATATATATATATGTGTGTGTGTGTGTGTGTATATATATATATATATATACGTATATACATATATATATGTATACATATATATACATATGTATATACGTATATATATATGTATATATATATACACATATATATACGTATATACATATGTATATATGTATACATATATACATATGTATATACGTATATATATATATATATACACACACACACACATAAGGCAGTAGATACCTAAGTAGAGTATATAGTAATTGTGAATTGATAGATGTAGAAATTGTCACATCTAGACTGTAAATTGCTCCATTTCAGTGGCCTTTTATTCAACAACATTATACCTTCTTAGAATGTTGTGATTAGTCATTGTATGATAAACATGTTTATTAATTGAAGAAGCAAGCTTTACCAATAGTTTATATTCTTAGGGGAGTATTTTAGCATCATTTCCACCAGAGAAACAATTTACTATCAGGTATATGGTAGTTACACTTTTCTCTTTGTCCTACTGGGATTAAGTCTAAGTCATGACGGTATTCCCTAATATTTGCCAGTAAAGAGGAGAGAGGAAGATGTGGTGTGGGGTGTTCTGGAGGTCAGAGGTTCTATCTCACATGTATTTAGCTAGTGGGCAAGGAAAAGGGTAATGAGGATAGATAAAAGTATTTATTAAAAAAAACAAGTAATTTAAAAATTAATTTATGTAAAAAAATAAAAATAAAAATCTCCCCACAAATTCAGCCAATAATAGGTCTACCTACCGGACACAATCCCGAATTCCCAGATCATGTGCAAGTCTCTCCAACGGCACCAGTTTTTATGCCCAGACTGCTGCCTTCTTAGGCAATACTACCTTGACACCCAGAATGTAAAAGGATAATTCAAACAGTCTGGTTATGCAAATATTTTGTGGGATGTCTTCAACTTCAAACGACCAGGGAGAGGACATAGATGATGTACCTGTGGCTATCTAGAGGTTTGCTTGTCTGAGCAGAACATCCAAACCTAGTCATTTTGTTGGGCCAAAGGGAACTGAAGTTAACTTGATAACATCTTAAAATGTATTTGACTCTACATTGTTCCTGTGACTGCAAAAAACTACACCTACCAAAGCAATGTATCTTGTACTGTTAGCAAGATGCTTGACACAGAATAAACACCGAATTAGCCACTTATGAATGAATTCTTGGAACCAGCCTGTTTGCAGAGGTCAGGACCAGTGAGGTAAACCAGATGGTCTAGCTCTGTACTTCTTAAATTTGAAAGTGCATATTTATCACCTCTTAAATTATAGACACTGGCTTAGTAGTTTGGGAATGTTGCCTGAGATTTGATGTACCTCACCATTTCTCTGGTCATGTCAATGATGCTAGCCCTCGGATGACACTTAGAGTAGCAAGTATCTAGTGCCCTGGTTCTCAAACATGGCCACACATTGTAATCACTTGGGGAGCTTTAAGAAATGCAGACACTTGGGCTCTACTTCCAGAGGTTTTGATCTAATTAGTATGGGGTGTGGCCTCATCTTTGGGGTTTGTAAAAGCTCCTCATAACCCACTGATGTAGAAGACCTGAGCAAGATAGGTGAGAGAGGAGCACAGTATTGTTGGAAGAGAGTTTTATTATAAAAACTATCTTCTTTAATGTATGTGGAAATTTTACTGGTAAATTTGGAACATACTGTCATTTCACCTTTGGATAGATCTGTTATGAGCAAGAATAGTTATCCTTTGTCAAGGCAACAGAATCACCTGATCACTGGATTTGCACCTGTTTTGACTGGCAAAGCAATTAACGTTCTCCAGCTCCCAGAGCTGAAAAACAACAACAATAGAAAACAAGTTCTCCAGTGTGCTTTTTCATTATATTTTTAAAAACATAGTCATATGTTTCTCATCCAATTCTAACTACATGGCTTCCTGGGGGCTAGTTAGTTTTATGGGGAAACAGAACTAAGATTGCTCCTGAGATGCATGCAAACATGTCCTTTTCTAAGGGGAACCTATGGTGGCTGAACAAGGAACAAGGATCTGGCTCATCTCTGATAGGCCCAAGTGAAGTCACTGAGTCATTAAGATGAAAAAAGCTCTGGACTGTCTGATAATGGGAAAATCCTGATGAATCTATATACAAAAATTTAGCAAGTATCTGATCTGGAAAGATCTTTCTAAGTATAAATGCAGTATAAAGAACAATCAAAAGAAGTGAGCATAGGTCTGAATGTTTAATTAAAAAATATATTCTAAGGATTACTATCAGAAACATGCATTTATTCTAAAAAACTAAAGCCTTATTTTATTGGATGCAGGTGTTGTACTGGTCCCCAGATATACAATGGCAAGGAAAATGGGCATGACTTGTGTCTTCTTAGAGCAGAAAGAAGATAGAGAAAGAAAAGACAAACTTTGGAAAATACTTTGGAGAGATATTCTGGGAACATAGCGACCAAAATACAACTCTCTGGCCATCTTCCCGTTTCTATAGCCTAAATGCAAGGGATTTGCCTCTAGTGATACAAATGCTACAGGGTTTACAGGCAGATGTGTACAATGCTCTAGGCTTTGTTGGCATCTTAGTGGAGAAAACTGGTACTAGGATTTCTTCCCTACAGACTGGGAGAACAGCTAGAGAATACCATGAGTTTCAATGTAAAATCTGAGAGTAGTGGGTCCTGGTAAGAGCTTGGCCCTTAGAGAAGTTTAGACGCTCATGAAGAAGACTCTTATTGTCCCTATAATCTTCCTGCAAGGGCCTCATCAGCAAATTGGCAGCCAGCCTGTGTCTATACCATCAGCGCACATGGGTAGGACTCATTACCTTCAACTGCCTTGAAGAATGCTTTCGTGTAGGGAACTTCAATGCTGGCAGAGCCCTCATAAGCAGACGAAGGGAAAAAAAAACCAAAAAAAAAAAAAACACAAAAATAACCATCTAAGGCGACTAAAAGTCAGAAATAGGAAAATCAATCAGAATAAATGGAATCCATCCCAAGTGAAATAGAGCTTCTGGAGGAGACAAAAAATAAATTGAAGAGAAAAATACGAGCACTTTTTGGAGCTAAAACTTGATTTTTTTATAACTATTCAATTCAGTATATAAATGAAGGAGAGGATGATTTCCATTGAAACCTGAATTATTAGCCTGAAGATCAAATTGAAGCACTATCCCAAAGCACAGAGGGAAGTATAAATAGATTGAAGGTATAAAATGGAAAATATAAGAGAGTTAGTGGATAGATTCAAGAAAATTAAAAAGTGAAAAATGGGAATTGCAGGAGGAGAACGGAACAGATGTCAGAGAGGGAATAATCAAGCAAATAATAGAAGATTTTCTTCCAGAGCTGAAGAAAGATCTGCATTGCCAGTTGAAAGGACTTAATAAATTCTGGACAGGATGAACGAGAAAATGCACTCACCTAGGCAAATTCTGGCAAGACTCTCAAGTTTGCAAGCATCCATGCAGGAAAAAATAAGTAATCTACAGAAAAACAGAAAATCAGATTGATGCTGGACATCTCATTCGCAACTGAGTTGATTGAAAGGCAGTGATACAGAATCTATAAATTACTGAGAGAAAAGAGCTTCAACACAAAAATCCAAACCCAACCAAACTATTTTCTGTTCATCAGAATAAAATACTTGGAGGACCTGCAAAGTTCTTAAATGTAAGACTCACTACCATAGAACTTCTCCAGAAATTAACTCATACGTGTTATGCAATTCCAATTAGAATCCCAACAAGTTTATTTTTAGGTAGAAAATATTGGATAAAATAAATTTAAACAAATATAGTGGATCAAATGTCAAGATAGAGCCAGGATATGTTAATTAGAATGTATGGCTCTTCCTTATCAGAGATCATAATACAAAAAAATGTAGAAAGCCTTTGTAATCCTATCAACATAATGTCAACATAGGAATAGACAAATAGTAGAAAATACAGAAATTCAGAAACATACCTATTAAGTATAAGAATTTATTACACACCAAATAGTTTAATTCAATGGGAAAAATAGACTATTATCAATTTATGCTGAGTCAACTGGCTTATCTTGGAAGAAATAAAAATGATTCCACATTTTATGCCATATACAAATAAATTACAGTGGATAAACATTAAATACAAAATATAAATATAAAAACATTAAACATCTTACAAGAAACACTAGAGACTATATGTATATAAAGCCAAGACATAGAGGATGCTTTCTTAAAATGGAGAAAAAAGACATATAAAAGGAGGTAAATAAACATTTTTGACTACTTAAATGCTTAACTTTTATCAGGCACAAAATATCACAAACAATGTCTATACATAAATACTTGATTTGGAAAAACAATTGTAATGCATAGAGCACACTAACAGCTAACATCTATGATAGACTAAAAATCTTATACAAATTCACAGGAAAAAAATGAAAAGGAAAATAGGCAATGTATATGGATAGGCAGTTAACACAGGAGCATAAATCCAAATAGCCAATAAATTCATAAAACGATTCCCAACTTCATAAACAATAAGGGAAATGCAAATTAAAATGACCCAGATATATCATTTTTTCTAATTAGACTGTAAAAAACTTGACAATACCTATTGCTGGTTGGCACATGGGGAAAATTAAATTCTATATATTACTTGTAGAAATGTAAGATTTTACAATTTTTAAGAAGTTGATCTGACCATATCTATTACAATGTGAAATACATTGTATCCTTAAAAGTAGCATGCAAACCCTTGGAAACTAATTTTTGGAAATAAAAATATTTGCATATTATATTTATTTTATATTTATATCTAATTTTATTGCAGCATTGGGTATAGTAACTAAAAACTGGCAAAAGAGTTAATCATGAACAGTAGATGAATGGTTGGATAAATTAAGATTCATCTGTACCATAGCATATGATGTGACCATTAAAAAATGGATACCAGTTGACTTAGACTTTCCTATGCCTTAGTGAGTAAGAACAACAAGATGCAGAAAGGTGTATAAAACAAAGACTATAAAGGAAAAACAATTTCATATATATAAATTTACTCTCTTGGTAAGTCCTATGGAAAATTTCAGGGGCAGGCCTGTGCAGGTGGAACAGTTGGTTGAGCATTGGACTCTTGATTTCAGCTCAGGTCATGACCTCATGGTTGGTTGTGAGATTGAGCCCCGATGGAACCTGCTTAAGATTCTCTCTCTCCCTCTTCTTCTGCCTCTTCCCTACTTGCAAGTGCACTCTCCCTCTCAAAAAAAAAAAAATAATATAAAATTAAATTAAATTTTCAGGGGGCTGGGAAGGCATATAAGATATGTTTTCTCGAAGGAAGTAGCATTTAGAATAAGACATAAAGGGTATGTCAAAGTTGGCTATATGAAGAAGGAGAAAACTGTTCTAGATGGACAGACTGGCACATGAGAAGGCACCACTTTGTAAAAAGTTTCAATGGGCACCAAAGAGAAATGGCAAGAATTCTAGAACTTGATAAGGAACTTGATAAGGAAAGAGGAACCTAGTTCATGATGAGATTTGAGGAGAAGGCAGGCAGGCAGATTTTGAGCAATAGCACTTCAATTTTATCCCAGAAGCAATGAGCAGCCACCAAAAAGTTTAAGAAAGGCAGAAAACACCAGCATATTGGTGGAGTTTTTGTTTTGAGAGAGAGAGAGAGTTCGCATGCATGTGAGCATGAGGAGGGGAAGGACAGAGGGAGAGGGAGAAGAAGACTCTTAAACAGGCTCCGTGCTGTGCACAGAGCCCCACTTGGGACCCTGACTCTGCCCTAAGACCCTGGAATCATGAACTGAGACGAAGTCCATAGTCGGTTGTGTAACTGACTGACTCACGCAGGTGTCCCAGCGTATTGGTGTTTTAAGAAGACCACTCTGGCAATAAGGTGGAGTTTGGATTGTAGGGGGCAAAAGTGACTGTGGAATGTTCGGCTTAGAGGCTGGAAACACAACCATTCAAGGGTGAATTGGCCTTCAATGATAGCTGTGATATTGGAAAGAGAAAAGATTTAAACATGATCAATGATTCAGAGGAAAAGACTTACAAGCATGTTATGTCACGGTGTTATTAAAATGGGTAAAATTGGAAATGATTTAGATCTGAAAAATAAGATAAATTTTAATATATCACTTTGACATACTATTTGTATTTTTTAAACATTAAAATTATGTTAGCAAAAAAAATGGAATAGCAGGAAAAATAACACTTGCAAAGTTTATACAGCATATCTTGTGATCTTAGCTACATGAGAGAGAAAAATGTATGTGGATTTATGTATGACCCAGAACACATATGTGAAACTTTGAGTGAGGATCCGTCAAAATGGGAATAGTTTTCTGTTAGGAGTGATCAGGTGTAATTGCCTTCCTCATAATTTTTTTTTCCAGGTTTTCTCCAGTGACTACCAATTGCTGTATTAATCAAAGATCTTAAAATATACAGGAGGATAAAGGCTGTCAGAGAATTTTTTCTTGATTATTCAAATGCTAAATTAGCCAAGTTAATTTTATCCTCTTTATTTTAAATATTTCTTCCATATTTAAAATATTTCAAATATTTTGATTATGAGTTATTTAAATCACTATTTTCTTTAAGTCTTTAAATCTGTAAAATAACTTAAGTCACCAAAAGTATATGCAGATTTTAATTAACCTCAGAGTTGAAAAGCCATTATTATTTCTAGTTTGCTTGGTTGGAATTCTGGAAAAAGAAGCCAATTCAACATATTATTAATGTTTAGACGTGGATGCGCTAAATACTTCAGTTGTAAAAGGTTCAGAAGCAGCAACAAACACTAGTCGAGTGTTTGGTTCTGAAATCTGTTTATGGGAATATTATGCTTTTAAGCTGAGGTGTGTAGGAAAGATAGAATTTCTATCTTAAGTACCAAAAAATATCTCAGTTTCAGGAGATAGGCTTTCCCAAAGTTTAAACAGGATTGGGTTTTGATCAAAGGAATGATAAGCTGGTAATGTACATTTTCATTATGTGAATAAAGAAGAAATCCTATATATGTGTGTATCTGTGTGTTTATTTTTTATTTATTTAAAAACAATTTTTTTTTAACGTTTATTTATTTTGAGAGACAGGCAGAGCGCAAGCGGGGGAGGGGCAGAGAGCAAGGGAGACACAGAGCCCTAAGTGGGGCTTGAGTCCACGAACCCTGAGATCATGACCTGAGCTGAAGTCGGATGCTTACCCGACTGAGTCACCCAAGAGGCCCTGTATCTGTGTGTTTATAACATACATATTAAAGTATTACATATATTTAAAATATTTCCAAATATTTTATTTTTCAAAATTTTAAAGATATAGTTATGTGAATTTATCCATTAAAGTTATATGGAAGAAGAGCATTTTTTTTAAACCTATAAAGGTAAAATAAATGTATATTTAAAGATATAAATTAACATTTTACTTTTAATTGAGTAGGTACTCCATATTGCCAGGTTTTTGTATCTAATTTTAAATTATGTTTCTGACATCTCTTTCTAGTTTAAAACTATGTATTTATGGCATTACACAGCAAGATAACCTTCATACATGTGCCCATATTTTATCTGCTTTTATATTATTTGGAGGAAGAGAGTTAATACTTATGGTGAAAAGGTGCTATGAGAAACACACCCAAAATATTTTTTAGGTATAGTCCCTAGGAGAATATTTTCAGTTTATACACACACACATTGGCTTCTATGGGTGCGCGCGCACACACACACACGATATTTTAAGTATATTTAAATTTGTAAGTATTTTTAATTTGTTATTATAATTATTCTACGTTTAAACGTGTATGCAGAATTAAAGCAGTAGCTAGGCGTCATCATCAAGACAGCATGGTATTGGCACAAAAACAGACACATAGACCAACGGAATAGAATAGAAACCCCAGAACTAGACCCACAAACGTATGGCCAACTCATCTTTGACAAAGCAGGAAAGAACATCCAATGGAAAAAAGACAGTCTCTTTAGCAAACGGTGCTGGGAGAACTGGACAGCAACATGCAGAAGGTTGAAACTAGACCACTTTCTCACATCATTCACAAAAATAAACTCAAAATGGATAAAGGACCTGAATGTGAGACAGGAAATCATCCAAACCCTAGAGGAGAAAGCAGGAAAAGACCTCTCTGACCTCAGCCGTAGCAATCTCTTACTCGACACATCCCCAAAGGCAAGGGAATTAAAAGCAAAAATGAATTACTGGGACCTTATGAAGATAAAAAGCTTCTGCACAGCAAAGGAAACAACCAACAAAACTAAAAGGCAACCAACGGAATGGGAAAACATATTTGCAAATGACATATCGGACAAAGGGCTAGGATCCAAAATCTATAAAGAGCTCACCAAACTCCACACCTGAAAAACAAATAACCCAGTGAAGAAATGGGCAGAAAACATGAATAGACACTTCTCTAAAGAAGACATCCGGATGGCCAACAGGCACATGAAAAGATGTTCAACGTCGCTCCTCATCAGGGAAATACAAATCAAAACCACATTCAGATATCACCTCACGCCAGTCAGAGTGGCCAAAATGAACAAATCAGGAGACTATAGATGCTGGAGAGGATGTGGAGAAACGGGAACCCTCTTGCACTGTTGGTGGGAATGCAAACTGGTGCAGCCACTCTGGAAAACAGTGTGGAGGTTCCTCAGAAAATTAAAAATAGACCTACCCTATGACCCAGCAATAGCGCTGCTAGGAATTTACCCAAGGGATACAGGAGTACTGATGCATAGGGGCACTTGTACCCCAATGTTTATAGCAGCACTCTCAACAATAGCCAAATTATGGAAAGAGCCTAAATGTCCATCAACTGATGAATGGATAAATAAATTGTGGTTTATATACACAATGGAGTACTATATGGCAATGAGAAAGAATGAAATATGGCCCTTTGTAGCAACGTGGATGGAACTGGAGAGTGTGGTGCTAAGTGAAATAAGCCATACAGAGAAAGACAGATACCATATGTTTTCACTCTTATGTGGATCCTGAGAAACTTAACAGAAACCCATGGGGGAGGGGAAGGAACAAAAAAAAAAGAGGTTAGAGTGGAAGAGAGCCAAAGCATAAGAGACTCTTAAAAACTGAGAACAAACTGAGGGTTGATGGAGGGTGGGAAGGACGGGAGGGTGGGTGATGGGTATTGAGGAGGGCACCTTTTGGGATGAGCACTGGGTGTTGTATGGAAACCAATTTGACAACAAATTTCATATATTGAAAAAAAAATAAAAAAAATAAAGACAAACAATTTCAACTGTGAAAAAAATAAAAAATAAAGCAGTAGGTAGGCATAGACGCTGAAAAAAGTTTAATTAACCAACTCCCTGTTTCTGTGCAAATATCGCCTTTAAGGAATTTTTTTTCAAACTCCTCAGACAGTTGGCTCTTCTTCACTTTTGAGCAGTTCCCCTATTTACATTATTGAAGTTTAGCAATTTTTAAAATAATATCTACGAAGGTAAATTGAGGCTCAACTTGCTCAATTACACATTCCGAAATAACATAATCAGAAAACGAGATTTTGCTGATTAAGGAATGACTTGGTTACACTATAATGGTTTTGTAAAGGAACGCTTATTCAGTTAATTCATCCTATGCATGTTCAGTAAATGCCAGTGGCTAAAGTCATACTGAAAGGAGAAATTCCAAAAGCCAAACTTTTCACTTGTTTACCGCAAATTTACAAGTTCACATCTAAAACCAGTGATTAAAATATTTGAAATAGAATTTAAAATGTATTGACTTGGTGGGAGAGTTTGAGAAATATGGCCTGTGGAATGTTTTAAATTTCAGCTTCCCTAGATGTAAGATGGTTCAGTTAAGGTGGTTCATTTTGCAATAGAATATTCTACCCTTTGTAGCCCAGAATATCTTAGAGGATTGGGGGACACGTTGTAGCTCCCCCTGTTATAGCCAGTACATAGAACAGGGTAACAAGGCAAAGCAAAACAACAGGGAAAAAATTCTTGGGGAGTTGTTGAAAAATATAACTAATCCAGAAGATAGTGGAAGATGTAGATTTGACTCAGACAAAACATTCTATTTTGCACTGGTCAACGGTACTAACTAAAAATAAATTCTAAAATCTCTAACGCTTATCATTTTTGCTGGTAACAGAAAACGATTTCCATTAGAGCAATTTAGCACAAAGTGTGGAAGCCGGTGTGGCTCTAGAACGTACAGGTGAAGAAAGAGAGCCTTTAGATGCCCAGCAATTCCTCTCATCTCCCAGACGAATACGTCAGACTCTGTTCAATGACTTAAGTGTAAACACCAAATCAAAGGCGGACATGAGGAGCGCCTAGGTGGCTCATGGGGTTAAGTGTCTGACTTCGGCTCAGGTCATGATCTCACAGCTTGTGAGTATGAGCACCCCACCCCGTGTCTACACCGTATCGGCTGTGCTGACAGCTTGGAGCCCGGAGTCTGCTTTGGATTCTGTGTCTCCCTCTTCCTCTACCCCTCCCCCGCTCACTCTCTGTGTGTCTCTCTCTCAAAAATGAATAAATATGGGGGAAAAAAAGGTGGACATGAGAGTTGAACCAAAGTGTTCTTAACCCTTTGTTTTCTTTTGCAAACTCATTTTGTTTTTAGAGAGGCATGCTCATACAGATTAACTATTCTCCATATCAACCATAGGATGGCACATGAGTGGTGACATGGTGAGATGATTTTAGGTAGTAAACAGTTAACACTGATTTTAGTAGCTAAATATTTTAATACATTTTAGAAAATACAGGTGGCACTCTGAATTGTGATTTTACTGATCTTGCCTAGAATGAGGCTGATTTCTTGAAATTGTTGATTTAATGTTTCTTTAAATAAAAATACTATACACACAATAGTGCAGATGATAAACACGTGGTAAGAAAATCATGATCTTCGTTTCTGAGTAACGTTTGTGAAATGCTGTTTTATGTTTAAAATGTGCTCAGAACTCTGAAGACTCAACGTTCTTTAGAAATATAAATTATCGAGCCCAGATAAAAACTGAAAGACTAACAAAATTGTGTACTTAAATTAACATGTGCTCTTTATTTTTGCCAAGAGTATGTCTTCTAAAAGAAAAAGGTCACTTTTTATTGTGTAAATTAGTTGCCTTCCCTCCATCTCCTCATCCCTTTGGTTTCGACTCCTAATTTCCATATGGGGCTAACACAAAAGTCTCATTTTCCTGCCTCTAGTCTTGGTTCCTTCCAATAATTTTCCACCATACTGTGAGAATGATTTATTTTTTTAATAAACCACATCTGATGAAGTTAAAAAAAAAATCTTGGCATGACATTCTTTGCTTGTGGGATGGTCATGAAGACCAAGCTATTGAGCAGAATCCCTCTCCAACTTTCTCGTCCTTTCCTCTCCTCTGATTCCAGACACATGGATAACTTTCTGTTTCCTGAAGGGGCCCGTCTACACATCCTCACCTATAGGTTGAGATATACCAAGCCTCAGTTCATTCCTATTTTTCCCCCCTCATCATCAAACATCACTGAGTGCTGTGCATGTATTACGTATTGTGCTAGGCAAAGCGTATTACTGCTCTTATGGAGTTAACAGCTCAATGTGGAAGAAACATTAAGTAAGTACAAATAATAGTTGCAGAGTTAAAATGTCAGTAAATTCCATGAAGAAAAAAACCCTCAGGTGATGTAAGAGAGAGTAACAGGGAAACATCTGTACAAGTGGCCAGTGACAACCTGCAGGGTTGACACCGAAGACCTGAAACCTGAAGCGTGTGTTAGTTTCCTGTTGCTCTACGACAAATTGCACAAACGTAGTGCGTTAAAACAACACAGACATATCATGTGACAGTTCTGGAGCTCGGAGGTCTGCAATGGGTTTTGTGGGGCTCAAGTCAAGATGTGGCAGGGCTGTGGTCCTTCTGGGGGTTTGGGGAAAACTCTGCTCTTTGTCTTTTCCAGTGTCTAGAGGCTGCCTTCGTTCATGGACTTGTAGCCTTCTTTCGTCTTCAAAGCCAACAATCACTTCACTCTGACTGCTGCTTCTATTTTCACATCTCCTCTTTCTCCTTCCTCCCTCTTTCCTATAATACCTTTGTGATTATGTTGGACCCACCTGGATAATTCAGGATAATCTCCCCGTCTCAAGATCTTTAATTTAATCACATCTGCAAACTCCATTTTTTTGTGAAAGGTAACATACTCACAGGTTCCAGGGATTTAAAAAAAAAAAAAAAGGACACAGACATGTTTGGGGGGTAGGGGCATTATTCTGTCTACCACAGTATCCAACCATGTAACACCTACTCTGAGCTTTCTTCCCTAGTCTCTCCTGTGGGGAGGACATGGCACTCTGTGCCCTCTCTCGGTGTTCTGTGCAGTCCTGCCATAGCCCTATACCATATAGCTGTGCTCTATTTATGAATCTGCCTCCCCCAACTCTAAAATTCTGGAAGGCAGGGTCATTCCTCATTAATTTTCAGATTCTCAGTAGCACATGGTATCTGACATATAGTAAGCATTTCATAATTATTAGCTACAACTTTATAGGTCTAGTGTTTTTGAGACCATTGTGAATGCTGTCACTCAATTGCCAAAAAAAAATAATAATAATAATGTCTTCTAGAATGTTCCACGACACGTGAGTTCATAAATAGCATATATTGTTAAAATTTATCAGAACTTTTTTTTTTTAGGTTTGAAATAGTGGCTAAGTGTGTGTGTGTTGGCACCAGACTGGCTAGGTTGGAATTTCAACTTTAAAAATTACTACTAATATTGAGCATATTAAAAAGAAACAACAACAACAACAACAACAACAACAGGGGTGCTTGGGTGGCTCAGTCAGTTAAGCATCCGAATCTTGATTTCAGCTCAGGTCTTGATCTCCGAGTCATGAGTTCAAGCCCCACATTGGGCTCCCCTCTGGGTGTGAGGCCCACTTAAACATTTGATGCCTTAGTTTCTTCTAATGTAAAATGCTAATGATAGCACTGATCTCACATGGATTGGGTGAGATTAGGGAATTAATAACATAAAACTCTTCAACTGCTTCAATGAGTATTAGCTGCTATTAACAAATGTCTATTGAGTGATTATAGTTAAGGCAGGGATTCAGCTGAAATGTCACCTCTCTCTGATTACTGTATAACCAGCATAATTTCATGAAGTTAAATGAAGATTTGAGGTAAGGTCAACATATTAACATCTGTTTCATTAGTAGACTTTACACACCTTGAGAACTCTGTTGTGCACACAGAAGTACCTGGGAGACTGAAGTTCAGTTTTAGAGTGTTGACAATTTTTACTTACAAAATGGAATTTTAAAAATACCTATTAAAAACCGATGGGCGGCAAAACTTTGACATTTCCAGAGATGAAGAACTTGTCTCTGTGACAGTGGTCAAATGTCAGGTAGCCTTTGATAATTTGAAACTCATCTTGGTGATTAAAAAAAAAAAAAAAAAAAGCAGGTTGTTTAGGGACAAGGTTTGATTTCCGAGGAGAATGTGAAGGGTATTACCTTAACCACGGAAAACCAGGCTTTCACTGTAGGCTGTCTTTCAAAGGTTAAAACACTGTTTCATTTTGTGTTCTATCCCCATGTGAATGCTTCCTGGCACTCTCTTTTAATTGGGGATATTATTCTCTTCTTATTTGTAGATAAATTACATTTTACTGTGGATATTTTCCAAGATTTGTGGCTAGGCTCTATGGTTTATTATGTGCTTTCGGTTTTTTGTCAGGTTTTATATCTTTTAATCTTCAGAATTTCAACAGATGGTGACTCTTTCCGGAGGTTAGATGAGCAATTAAAATGCTGTCTGGTTGCTTTGTGTCAGTGCATATGCTATTCACATTTCATGCTAAATGTGAACAAACCACACAGTCTTCTTTTGCCTTCCTTTCCTCTTTGGGAATTTAGGAATAGAAATATTCATTCTTCCTGACTGCTGTGAGGAATGAGTCATAGGAAAGATGTGACATGTAGCTTGGTTAATATCCACCAAAGCTGGGCAAAACCATAGATTCTCAAACCTGCTCCTAAGAGTAGTTTTGCCAATGACTGTCCTCAATAGGGGTTCTCAGCACATAGTTAAATAATGGAATAAAGGAAGTCATAAGTTAACCTTCAGAACAAGACATAAGTTACCCAGAAGTACTTCTCTGTGTGCCTTGAAGACAGTGTGTCGTACTGTAGATATTATCCTCTACTTTCTTAACAGTTAATACCCACTTTCGACTGTGCCACATGTTATACAGACACGTATATAGGCTTTGTTATAGCTTCACTACCTGGAACCCTATTACAAATTCAATGAGATGTTGAATTGTACTATAAAGGGTTTTGATTAAACTCAACAAATTTATTGCACATCATGTCTACAGTGGATAAAGTTCTAAACTTAGGATGGAGGGTCAATCTTGGAAATCAAAAAGATAAATACAATCTTTGACTGGAAGGAACTTACAGTTTGGACAGAAATACATTGCCATTGCCTAGAGCACACTCAATAAATGTTTATTAAACAATTGTTAAATGTCCTGGGAGGGGTAAAGGACTGCTCTTGGAGCATAGTAGGGATTGTGAGTATTAGGAAATACTGGTGTTAGTATTAGTATTAGGAAAGACTGGTCAGCAAGGGCAATAGTTATGATCAACTTTGAACAAAATAGATTAGGCTTTTGAGAAGGGCTCTTGGTATTGGGACTGGCACATTCTGGGTTACAGATCTGGGAAATCATTTGCTATAATCAGAGGGCTATGAGCAGCTTGGGGTGGCTGGAGATTATAGCTTTGGTCATGGAGAATAGAGGGAAATGGGGCCGGAAAGGACATTTAAGACCAGATTCCAGGGGCCTCAAATGCTAAGAGTTTGAACTTTAGACAACAGGAAATGCCAGAAGTTAACAATACAGGCTGTATTGTGCTAGTAAACCTCTTCTCTAAATAAAAAAGTCTGATTTGTACTGTTTACCAATTTTCATAGTGCAAATACTCCCACTGTGACTGATCTCAAAGTACCAACCTATCCCTAAACTCCAAGCCAGGAAGAAATGTCTATTATCAGTACTTGCCTGCCAGCATGAGCTGTTTCTAGGCACCGTTGACAGGATCGGGTATGCTCAGTTATCTATTTTAGAAAGTTTATCCTGGCATCTGGTTAATGAATAGAGTGGAGACAGGAGTCAGAGAATCAGCTGAGAGACTAAACTATAATTCAGGTGAAAGATGAAGAAGACTGCAGTGTGAAGATGCAAAGCTGAGACAGATTAAGGAGAAAATGCTTAGCAGAGGCAGGGTTTCTAAGACACCATCTAAGGATGGGTTCTGAGACATCTGTGAAGTCCCTGAAACTGCATGCACTTTTTCTTTTTTTTATATAAGTGCCTTTTGGGTATGAGTTTTTATTAGATTTTTCAATCGGCCTATGCCTCCCACCTTAAAATTTGACAAAATTTGATTAGCTAGCTATACATGGTGTGAAAGGAACTTGGGTGATGGAGAGTCAAGTTGCAGATGGTTCGGAGATTTGTATCTTGGGCAACTGGAAAGATATACCATTTCTGAGACAGACAATGAAAAACAGGGCCAGAATCCGAGGATTAAACACCCTAAGTAAATGTAGCATTTTAAAAAGATTTTTTAGAGCAGGCTGAGGTTCACGGCAAAATTAAGAAGATACAGGGATTTTTCATATACCTCCTGTCCCCACACCCGTACAGTTTCCCCCATTACCAACATCCCCCACCAGAGTGATCCACTTGTTATAACCGATGAGCCTACGCCGACACATCATAATCACCCAAAGTCCCTAGTTTACAGTTCACTTTTGGTGTTGGACATTCCATGGGTTTGGACAAATGTATAATGATGAAGGTATGCATCATTAGCGTATCATACAGGGTAGCTTTACCACCCTAAAATTCTTCTGTGCTCTATCCTATCGCTCCCTTAACCCCTGGAAACTACTGAATTTTTTATTATCTCCATAGTTTTGCCTATTCCAGAAGGTCATACCTGTGGAATCCTACGTTATGTAGCTTTCCCACATTGGCTTTTTCACTTAGTAATATGCATTTAAGTTTCCTCCCTGTATTTTCATGACTTGATAGCTCCCTTTCTTTTTAGCTTTGAATTATATTCCACTGTCTGATTGCACCACAGTTTATTTACTCATTCATCTGCTAACGGGCATCTCGATTGCTTCTAAGTTTTGATAATTATGAATAAAGCTGCCATAAACATCTGTGCACAGGTTTTTTGTGTGGACATAAGTTTTTGGTTCATTTAGTTAAATACCCAGGAGCATGATGCTGGATCATATGGTAAGAATATGTTTAGTTTTGTAAGAAACCGCCAAACTGTCTTCCCAAGTGGCTGCACTATTTTGCATTCCCACCAGTGGTGAAGGAGAGTTCCTATTCCTCCACATCCTCACTAGCATGTGGTATGGTCAGTGTTCTAGATTGGGGCCATTCTAATAGGTGTGTAGCCGTATTCCATTGTTTTAATTTGCATTTCCCTGATGATATATGATGTCATTACTTTATTTTAGGGAGGAGGAGTGGGGAGGGACAGAGGGAGAGGGAGAGAGAATATGTTAAGCAGGCTCCATGCCCAGCCAGGAGCCCGACCTAGGGCTCAATCCCACAACCCTGGGATCATGACCTGAGCCCAAATCAAGAGACTCTCAATCATCTGAGCCACTCAGGTGCCCCTGATGTCATCATTTTAAAAATCAGGTCATTTTCTTATTGAGTTTCAAGCGTCTGTATCATTTGGATAACAGATCTTTATCAGAAATATCTTTTGCAAGTACTTTCTCCAAGTCTGTCTTCTAATTCTCTGACATTGTCTTTTGCAGAGTAGAGTTTTTAATTTTAATGAAGTCCAGCTCATCAATTATTTCTTTCATGGATTGTGCCTTTGGTGTTGGATCTATAAAGCCATTACAAAACCCATGGTCATCTAGGTCTTCTCCTATGTGATCTAAGAGTTTTATAGTTTTGTGTTTAATATTTAGGTCTGTGATCTATTTTGTGAAGCATGTGAGGTTGATGTTTAGGTTTTTTTTTTTTTTTTTTTTTTTTTTTGCATCTGGATGTCCAGATGTTGCAACACTGTTTACTGAAAAGACGATCTTTGCTCTATTGTGTTACCCTTGCCTCTTTGTCATAGATCACTAAGCTCTATTTATATGCCTCTATTTTGGGGAGTAAGGTTATATTTATGAGAATTTTAGAAAATAAATTGCAGTGTTGCACACAATACATGAAGCACACAATACATGAAGAAAATTGTGTGCTAAAATCAATTTTATCACTAATTAGGTAAACATTGATACAAGAACCCAGTACAGGTTTTGTTATAGAAAAAAATGACAATTTTAGTTCTATCTCCGAGCCAACTCAAAGATCCTTTTGATGAGAAAAGGACGGAAGAAGAAGAGGGAAAAAATGGAGGGGGGGAAGGGGGAAAGGAAGAAAAGGACAAAGAAGAAGGTCAAGCTTTAAGGTCTTTTTCCTTTTTCAAGCAATATGCGGTGGCAACTCTCAGTTAAGAGGAAATGCAGTATAGTGGAAAGAACATAGGCTAGAAAGTCAGAACTTCCTTAGTTTATATCTTTTTGTATTTAAAACCCTCAGCAAATAACAGTCTAATTCTCACTTAACTCATTTCTAAAATGGAAACTAAAATCTAATTTTCAAAACCACTGTAAAGATTGGAGATAATGTTGATAAAAAATCTGATAACTGTCCAAACTATTATTAAAGCAAGATGATTCTTTGGAATTTATTATCATGAAATCTGATTCACTTATTACATATATATTTTAACTTGCAGTATGAATAAAAAATTAGAAGGTGTAGGTAAGTAAAATTTTGTGCCCATGGGATGTGGGTTTATTATGGCTTCCCTCTAATCAAGTGTTACCTTAACTTACAGATTTATAAAAGAAATTAAAAGAAATTTCATGCAACTACAGTCAGTGAGACTCCAATGTCTGCCCATCCATTAATGGATTTCAATAAAAACTGACTTTGTTGGTTCATAATCAATATGTACTTGAGCAGGAACTACTTGGGGTTTAGAACTTAAGTCATATCATTTTTTAATCAGCTGCCTCTGGCCTTCTTTTGTCTTGCTAAAAGATGACCGTTTCAAACAAATCTTCGTGAATCGAAGAATTTCAGTTTTTACCTTTATTAAATGATAAAATATGACAATAAACTCTAAAGATTTCTCCTTAACCTTTTAAAAAATTGAATTTAAGACATAAAGCAGTTTAAGTAGTTTCCTAGCTGCTGTAACAAGTTACCACAAACTTGGTGGCTTAAAAAAAAAATGTATTTTCTTACAGTTCTAAAGGCCAGAGTCTGATATCAAGGTGTCTATGTTCTAATGGGAGAATCTGTTGCTTGCTTCTTAAAGCTTCTAGGGGCTGCAGACATTTTTTAGTGTTACTTCACCTCGTGGCTGTATCACTTCAATCTCTGCCTGTCTCCACTGTGTGTGTGTGCATGCACGTGTGCGTGTATGCATGTGCATGTGTGTGTTATCTCCCTTTGCTTCTCTCTCATAAAAAAATATTTGTGTTGGCATTTAGGACCCAAGATTATCTCCTCATTCCAAAACACTTACCCTCATAAAATCTACAAAGATCCTTTTCCAAGCAAGGTAGCATATAGTCTTTTGACTATAAGGTGATATTCACAGGTTCAGAGTGAATGTTATCTTTTGGAGGTGTGTTCCCCCCCCCCCCCCCAGATAGCCACAGTGGTCGGCATAAATTTAATGTAAACAGAAGCATTGCTTAAAATAAATTCTTTTTAGAAATACTGCTGAGAGTAAAACAAAATATGTAAAGAGATATAGAGACAAGAGACAAGATTCTTTTAGAGATAAGATTCCTACTTTACCTTGATCATGCCTAAAGTCTTCATGAATTGTTTTTACCCTAATAGCCAGTGATTGCTTTTGTCTGTGTTCCTCAGTTTCAACCTTAGTTGGGTGAAGGAATCTAGGGATACTATGGGAAGCTAAAAAAAAAAATTATATATATATATATATATATATATACACACACACATATATATGTGTGTGTGTATATATATATATATATATATAATGGGAGTTCACACACCCTGTAGACCTACATGTGCCTGTCGCTTCTTTATCTTCCTCTTTGGTATATTCCATCTTTGTCAGGGAGGCTGGGAATGATTAATGCCAGTAGGTACCATTTATACAGAAGATATTTAATAAACAGTGGATTCCTCTCTGAGACTTTAGCCTTTTCTTTTGTAGTCATGTATACACATTTTAGGTCTTGAAGCTAGTCTTTGATTAAGAGTCTTGCTGGGGTGTGTGGGTGGCTCAGTCGGTTGAGTCCAACTTTGCCTCAGGTAATGATCACATGGCTTATGGGTTCAAACCCCACATGCAGCTCTATGCTGACAGCTCAGAGCCTGGAGCCTGCTTCAGATTCTGTGTCTCCCTCTCTGTTCCTCCCCTGTTCATACTCTTTCTCTCTCTCAAAAATAAATAGGAGATTTAAAAAAAAAAAAAAAAGTCTTGTTGCCAACCTGAAGGTAATTATTTTAAAGCCCAGGTTGAAAAAAGTCAACACAAACAAAAATCATAGAAAGGATAAAGAAATATAAAAACTGGCACTTTGAAAGGTGCAATAAAACAAAACTATGGCAATCAGACAAGGAAATAGAGCATAAAAATTTTTGACATTGACATTGAGGGAACATAAAATCACAGATATGGAAGTAATTTTCAAATTGTGAGAGATTATGCAACTTTGTGTAACTTTAAAGGAATACATGGCAAGAAGTGTAAGGATCTAGAGAAAATGATTTCATACTCCTCAAATAAATACTATGAAAAATTGACCCAAGGAGAGACAAAGTATCTAAATGGATTGATCACCATTAAAGATCCCACAAACATACCTAAAAAGTCACCATATTAAGAAGGTATAAGCCTTGTTTATAGCTTAGTTTGAGCTAATTTTTATTTTATTTTATTATTTTTTTTTTTTAATTTTTTTTCAACGTTTATTTATTTTTGGGACAGAGAGAGACAGAGCATGAACGGGGGAGGGGCAGAGAGAGAGGGAGACACAGAATCGGAAACAGGCTCCAGGCTCCGAGCCATCAGCCCAGAGCCTGACGCGGGGCTCGAACTCACGGACCGTGAGATCGTGACCTGGCTGAAGTCGGACGCTGAACCGACTGCGCCACCCAGGCGCCCCTAATTTTTAAAGAGAATACACTTCTTAGGGCATTTAAACTATTTTAGACAATAAAATTATTATGAAGCATAGACCTAATACAAATATGTTATATTTAATATGAAAAAGAAAAAATAGATCAAATTCATTTATAAATATGTAAAAATTGTCATATCACCAAATTTAGTAATGAGGTGAGATTAATTCAAGATAACCAAATAGGATTTATTACAAGAAAATAAACTTAATTTGAATTAAGAAATATATAATCATTAATATAATTAAGTGCATCTACAAATTATGAAGGGATTTCATGTTTATAAAAGCTGATAATAAAAAGGCTTTGATAAAATTTAAAAAACATTGTAAATGAAAACACTGACTAGAATGAGAATGGAATATTATCCATGTTAATCCTGGTTGGTGTATTTACAATAGTTATTATTTTCTCAATACCTTTTTGTAAATTTCAAAATCTACGTATCAAATTTAAAAAGAACACAAGCAAATGTTTAAACATAATTAAGACTATTTGCTAAAGCCAAAAGCAAATATTATACCAAATGATGGATGATAAAGTCATTTCCATTAAAATCAGGAACAAGACAGGAATACCCCAAATTACCTCTAGGTATAATATCAAAGGTGATTCTGGCAAATGTAATAAGGAAAAAGTTTTAGATACTGGAAAGAGGAATAAAACTTGAATTTGCAAATGATATAATTATACATGCAGGAAATCTAAAGTATCTACCAAAATGAGTTTTATTTACTTGAAAAAACTTTTCTAATGTTTATTTATTTTTGAGAGAAAGAGAGAGAGAGACAGAGCAGGAGTGTGGGAAGGGCAGAGAGAAAAGGAGAAACGGAATCTGAAGCAGGCAACAGGCTCTGAGGTGTCAGCACAGAGCCTGACATGGGGTTCAAACCCACGAACCAAGAGATCATGACCTGAGCCAAAGGTAGACACTTAACCAACTCCACCACCCAGGCACCCTTATCAAAATGAGTTTGAAAATTGGTGGGGAACTTGTTACGTATTGACACATTGAAAATTCACTGTAAAATTAACAGCATGGTATTAGTATTGAAACAAAGAAAAATATTGGTAGAAGATTAGAGTCCTAAAATAAATTCTTGAACGCATATGGAAACTGTGTAGAAAAGTTTGCATTTCAATTCTACAGAAAATATGATGGTTTACTTTATAAATGTGGTGGTGTTACTGGCATTTAATCTGGAAGAAAAGTAAAGGAGATTCCATCTCATACCATATACAAAATTTACTCCAGATAGGTTAAGAATTTAAGCCTACAGTACAAAACAATATGTTAGAAGAAAATTTAGTAGATTGTATATTTCAAATTTTGGGTATCTTTTCATTTACTAGTTGGGAAACTCAGAAAAATGAAACCTACAACACTTGGGGAACTAAAATATAAATTAAAAAAAAATAACGGTAAAAGACTATCAGCAATAGTAAAAAATAAACTTTATCTTGAGAAAAACATTTGCAACAAAAGTATAACTCAAAGGGTTGAAACCCCAACTATCTATCTTTATGAAGTCTTGAAGCAAAAACAAAAAATAAAATTGGGCAAAAAATATAAAAATTCAATCTCTCAAAAAAGAAATGCAGGTGGCCAAAACCTATGAAAATACACTCAATCTCATGAATAGTTAGGAAAAAACAAATTAGAGGTGACAAGCAAGAAAGGGATCCAGCTGCTCCCTTCTGCTATTTTAATGTGTCTTTTCTTCCAGAGGGGCCACCAGGTGGTCACTCCAAGAAGTCACTCAAAGTAAGCTTGCTGACTCTGATGTTCCCTCTTACTCTGTTATAACTCTGTAATCTAGAGTATTTTACACCTTCATACTTCCAAGTATTTTGTTCAGCAAATGTCTGCAGAAACTCTTTGTCTAGGGTAGGAGTTACATACATATAAAGGTAATTTAAAATATTAGGGGGGTAGGTACAAGAATGCTATAGAGAATCCAAAGAAAGTCTCAAACCTTGCCAACAGAAGTCAGGGTGGGGAAGACCAGTCACCAAAGGTATTCTTTTCATAGTCCCTAGGTTATTAAAACTGCATTCCAGGGGCACCTGCGGGGCTCAGTCAGTTAAGCATCTAACTCTTGATTTCCGCTCAGGTCATGATCCCAGGGTCATGGGATTGAGTCCTGCATCGGGCTCCATGCTGAGCATGGAGCCTGCTTAAGATTCTCTCACTCTCTTTCTCTCAAAAAAAAAACAAAACAAAACACAAACAAACAAAATCCAAAACCCCAAAAACAAACCCAATAACAATTGCATTCCATGTGTATTTTAATAGCAGCTCTGTAGAGTCTGTAGTAATGTCATCACTTCTGTTCTTGTCTCGTTAATTTGTGTCTTCCCTCTTTTATGATCACCTGGTCTGACTAGTTAGGGTTTTATCAAGTTTATTGATTTGCTCAAAGAACCAGCTTTAGATTTCATTGGTTTTCTCCATTGCTTTTCTTTCTTTTTTTTTTTTTATTTATTATTTTTTTTTCCAACGTTTATTTATTTTTGGGACAGAGAGAGACAGAGTATGAACGGGGGAGGGGCAGAGAGAGAGGGAGACACAGAATCGGAAACAGGCTCCAGGCTCCGAGCCATCAGCCCAGAGCCCGACGCGGGGCTCGAACTCACGGACCGCGAGATCGTGACCTGGCTGAAGTCGGACGCTTAACCGACTGCGCCACCCAGGGGCCCCTCTCCATTGCTTTTCTCTTTCCATTTCCTAGATTTCATTCTGATCTTCATGATTTTATTGTTTTCTGCTTACTTTGCATTTCATTTGCTTTTTTTTTTTTTTAATTTAGGTGCAACCTGAGGTCACTGTATTGAGAACTTAATTTTTTTTAATAAAAGCATGTTATTTTATATATTTCCTCTTGTGTACTGCTTTATCAACACCCCATATTTTGATATGTACTGTTTTCATTTTCATTCATTTTAAAATACCTATTTCTTTAAAAAAAATTTTAATGTTTATTTTTAAGAGAGAGACAGAGAGACAGAGCACCAGCAGGGGAGGGGCAGAGAAAAGAAGACACAGAATCCAAAGCAGGCTTCAGGCTCTAAATTGTCAGCACGGAGCCCCACACGGGGCTCAAATTCATGGACCATGAAATCATGACCTGAGCTGAAGTCAGACGCTTAACCAACTCAGCCACCCAGACACCACAATATCTATCTATTTATTTTGATCCATGAGTTATTTTGAAGGGTGTTTAGTTTCCAAATATTTAGAGATTTTTCTAGGAATCTGTTCTTGACTTAATCTCATTGTAGTCAGATGACATATTCACCTGTCTGAAGTTGTTTGGAAGTCCCCTGAGGTTTCTGTAATGGCCTAGAATATGGTTTAACCTGGTAATTGTTCTCTGTGCATTCGCAAAGACTGTTGCTGTTGGGCAGTATGTTCTGTAAATATTAGGTGAATTTGTTCAAATCTGATTTATTCTTAAAGTGTCTCTATTCCTGATTTTCTTACTTTATAAATTTAGTTTCTACCAATGTTTATAATTCTTAAATATTGACATCTGCTCTTTAAGTTACTATGTACAGTGACATACAGCTCCCTCTAGTGACTAAATTCAAATTTTCATATTTAAAAAAATCATCTGTTTCTGAAGGTTTCCAGAAATGTATTTAGTAACAAGTAAATACTTGGTGATTACAAGTTCTTTTAAAATATGTCTCAGCATGATGAATCTAAAATTTTGTGTTATATATACATCAAACTAAGTTTAATAATCATTTTTATCACCACAGGGGCCTACACATTTATATCATTTTGCTAATCTTTTGGTCAACTCATGTATTGTCTAGAACTTTTATATATAAATTGTGTAGTATAAATTGAAAGATAAGTCCCATTATCTCAAACATGCAAGTTGATCAGAAACTCTATGTCCACATAGGTGCTACAAACTCTTCATTCCCCAAATGAATTATTCCACGTATAGTAATTAAATACCTATTATGTGCTGTTATGAGTTGAATTGTGTCCCTCCAAAATTCATGTTGAAATCTTAACCCTCATTACTTCAGAAGGTGGACTTTCTTGGGGATAAGGTGTTGAGTTAAAATGAATTGGTTAGATTGGGCTCTATCTAATACTATCGGTTTCCTTATAAATGGGGAATTTGGAAACAGAATGTATGAACATTTAAGAGACCATCTACAAGCTAAGGAGAAAGACCAAGACAGATTATTCTCTCAGAGCCCTCAAAAGGAACCAACCCTGTTAACACTGATTTCAGATTTCTGGCCTCCAGAACAATGAGACAATAAATTTCTGTAATTTAAACCACCTACTTTGTAGTACTTTGTTACAGAAGCCATAGAAAACTAAAACATGTGCCAAACACAGAACTCAGGACCACATATTCAGAGGTAAAGAGCACTGTCCCGATACCACAAAATTCAATGTCTTGTAAACTTTCAGTGTATATAGCCAATTAAATTTATGTCACAGAGCAGGGACATGCGATCCAGATCTGATCTGGTCTTTGAGCTAATCTGGAAGACAGAGATATGGGGTTTGGAGGGAAAAGGAGTGACATCTGCAAAGATAGCAACAAAATAGCCATCCTGTTAAATCGGGATGAGCCCGCAGTTGGGAGTAAGTGTTTGATATGGTCGGAACTTAAGTTGTTCATAGCGCATGGTCATGGAGACTGATATTATGAGGACAACAAATAAACCTTGTATAAGGGGATGGCAATCTAGTTATAGAGGCAAAATTTAAATGTGAAGAGCACAAAAAAGGTAAACATGCAATTAAGTATAAATGAATATTAACTACATAAAGCAATAGCAATAATAACTTGCAGTTTAAATAAGTTTAGAATCAAACAATACCAAAAAAGGGAGGAGGCATAAATAGAATAAATATATTCTCAGATCCTTGTTGGGAAATGGTAGAACTATTCACTTGGAACAGATGCTAAAATGTCAAACTTATATGATAATATTTAGGGTAACCACTGAAAGGTAATAATATATAACCGACAAGCTAGTGGAGAAAAATGTAATAAAATAAAAACACTTGATTAATCAACAAGAAGGCAAAAGGAACAAAAAACAACTAAAACAAATAGCAAATAGGAAGATGGTAGAATTAAATCCAAATGTGCCAGCCATTAGTTTATGGCAAGTGATTATCAAATTAAAAAGCAGTGATGGGTTAATAACAAAAACAAAAGAGCTACAAAACTCAAGCATATGATGCTTACAAAAGACATACCTCAAATATCAGGACACAGAGTTTAAAAGCAGAAGAGAAAAAAAGATACACTACACAATTACTAACCAAAAGGAAGCCGTGTAGCTATGCTGTAATATATATTTTAAAGGAAATGTTAAGGCAAGAAGTATTATTAGAGACAGAGACGGTCACTTCACCAGATAAACCTAAAACTCCAAATTTGTCTGCAATTAATAAACATAGCCTCACAATTTATAAAACAAAAACAGAACTAAATGAAGAAAGTGACAATCCACAGCCATAGTGAAAAATTTCATCACACTTCTCTCCATTGGAGGTCACCACAGTGTCTACATAATTACAGCTCCATGGTTTTGACATTACTGTTTCAGCTGAGTCAACAAAAGGAAACAGTTTACCAAGATGGGGAAATTTGAGTGAAAAATAATCTTTGAAAATATTTTTTTACTGTTTATTTTTGAGAGAGTGAGAGAGAGAGAGAGAGAGAGAGAGAGAGAGAGCCAGCAAGCACGCATGAGCAGAGGAGGGGCAGAGAATCTGAAGCAAGCTCCAGGCACCAAGCTGTCAGCACAGAGCCCAACGCGGGACTCGAACCCACAAACCATGAGATCATGACCTGAGCCAAAGTCAGACACAACCAACTGAGCCAACATGCCACCCCTTTTAACATTTATGTTTTAATTAAAAATAACTTCTTTGGAGTTGTTTCCCTGATGGCTCAATCTGAAGCATCCACCCATCATCTGCCCTTCTCTATGATGTTGCCATCTTACATTTTTAAAATTATTTTTCTGGGGCGCCTGGGTGGCTCACTCGGTTGAGTGGCTGACGTCGGCTCAGGTCATGATCCCCAGTTGACGAATTCGAGCCCCGCATCGGGCTCTGTGCTGACAGCTGAGAGACTTGAGCCTGCTTCTGATTCTTTGTCTGCCTCTCCCCTGCTCATGCTCTTTCTCTGTCTCAAAAATAAAGACAAACATTAAAAAAATTAAAAAAAAATATTTTTCTTGAGGTGAAAGTCACATAACAATATTAACAATTTTAGACTAATTTTTTAAAAAATGTTTATTTATTTTGAGAGAGAGAGAGCATTAGCGGGGTGGGGGTGGGTGGACAGAGAGAGAGAGAGAGAGAGAGAGAGAGAATCCCGAGCAGGCTTTGTGCTGTCAGCACAGAGCCCGACGCGGGGCTCGAACCCAGGAACCGTGAGATCATGACCTGAGCGGAAGTCTGTGCTCAACCAACTAAGCCACCCAGGCACCCCAATCTTTGAAAATATTTTTAAAACTATATCCCAGCTCATATTTTAAAGCTAAATAAGCAAAACTTCTCTTGCAAGTGTATTTAAATGAAATTTCTCAGATTACTTTTTCTAGTCAGAGTTGACTTCTCCCCTGAGATTTTACTGTATGTGTGATCAAGAACTTACATTTTAAAGTGATTTTACGTAACAATATATCCAGCATGGTGAAACGAATTTTAATTTCTAATGATGAGAAATCTAAAAATGCTTATGGCCTTTAGGGAAGCTCAGTTTCAAGAAACCCAGGAATTTCATATTTATAAAAGTTGATATGCCTTCCAAGTAAGGTCTGATGACAAAGAGCCTTACATTGCTTCGTGGCGAATTTCAGAGTCAGGTAGAGCAGAGTTATAGCAAAGGTTCTTTCTAGCCTTTGTAATTCTGAGTCTCCATCAGGTAGTGAGGAAGACAGACTAGAAACTGGCCAGAAAACACTTCTAAAAATAGAGACTTGTCATTTAAGGGAAGTAAGCCCAGTGAAAGCTGACAGTGCATCATGGTTTGATTTTGCTCCTGAAGCAAATCTGGCTATAACCTTCTTTTGGATTTCTTTCCCTGCGACTCCTGCGCTTCTTGCAAATTTTTTTTCTTAATTCTGCCTGCAAATATTTCTAAACTAAACACTAGTTTCGAATGTTCCATGTTTTCCATTTTGTGTGCTGCATTTCAAACAGATGGGCTTTCTTCCAGCTATTTTAGGATAGAGAAAAGGCGAGACCAGGGGAATTAAAGTAATTCCTATATTAGATGTGTATTTCAGGTTGCTTTGATTCTCTCAGGTGTTTTAGAGAGAGAGTTATACATTCTGCTTCATCGCTAGCTCTCCTGCGTCCTACTCACAGATCAATATTCATTGCTAGTTCTCTGGTCTCTCCTGCTCACCAATCAGTAAGTGCTGCTCTCAGGCATACTAACCTCTTGGCATAATCAGCTTCTCCTTCAAACATGCTGTCTGTGCTCCACCAGGGACATCTCTCTCTCATGAAACTGGCAATAGTGACAAAGTACATTTGACTTCCTGGTCCTCATAATCATCAAGCCGTCTGTGGTTCTCATTTGTAAATACAGCCGCCCTATTTGGAAAACTCCTACTGCCTGTTACAGGAAATCAAAGTTCACATTTATTTTCCATGCTGGAGAAAGAATGCCTCATGGTATTTCTTAGACCTCTGCACATTCTACAGTGTTTTTCCACCTTTCCCCCAAACAGCCTCCTACTTTGCCATCGTGCTTTTTTGCCCAAATCTGCCAACATGGAGGCTGAAGGAAATTGGAAAGCCATCTCCATGGGAGCCGTCAGACCATTCTTTAATCAGACCTACAGGTTGCTGCTCAAGAGACATTGGTTCTCTGCCCAGACATTAAGTATGATTGCTCAGAGGCAGTGTGCAGGGAAGCATCACAGCTGCCTGTGAAAACACGCTAACTCACCAGAGATTTATTTCCTCCTTTAATATCTGGAAACAGCAAAACAAACAAAAAAGGTAAGCTCTAATAACAGACCAGCACTCTCACTAGGTCTAAGCATATTTCAGGACAGGTTAGGAAGGTACTAATAAAAAGATATCTCAATCCGTCTTGAGGTTACATAGATTCCAGTGGGTTTTCTTTTTGTTTGTTTTCTGTACTTAACAAGGAATAAATGACTGAATGCTGCAGAAAAAATTTTCCTGGCTATCTTTAAATCTTCCAATATTGGGGCCCCTGGGTGGCTCAGTCAGGTGAACATCCAACTCTTAATTTTGACACGGGTCATGATCCCAGGGTCGTGGGATCTAGCCCCGCTTTGGACTCTGTGCTGAGTGTGGAGCCTGCTTGAGATTCTCTCTCTCCCCCTCTGCCTCTCTCCCCTACTTGCGCTTTCTAAAATAAAATGTATTTAAAAAAAATAGGGGCACCTGGGTAGCTCAATTATGCATCAGACTTTGGCTCAGGTCATGATCTCACAGCAGAGCCCGCTTTGTATCCTCTGTCTTCCTCTCTCTCTCTGCCCCTCCCCTGCTCTCTCTTTCTCTCTCAAAAATAAACATTAAAAAGAGATCTTCCAATATTACAAGAGTACATTTGAAAAATGATGCCAATGGAAAGCATGTGAGGTTAGCTTCCTAGGATAGTCCCAGAGAAGCAAGACAGATTATCTAGTCAATTCAGAGAAGAGATTTTCTTTGGGGCTTTAGCAGTGACATAAGCAATTGTCTTTCAGTTTTGTAAATTTTGTACCATTTGCAAAACAATGCTTTAGCTCCATAGTAGATGAGCCAAAGCACGTATTTCCCTTGGCAACCAAATGATTATCAACTCCTGATGTCAAAGTTAAGCCCGGTTTCAAAAGTAGCATATTAGGAATCTACAAAAATGTACCTATTTCCCCCTAAATGGTTTCAACTTCTAAAATAATATGAAAAAAAACTGAATAGGTGACTTGGTTTATTGTCGCTTTTAGCTGATATTTGGTCAGAGAAATACTAATCAATTGTAAAATATTGAATAACTACCTACTAAATGTCAGGGGCCATATAACGCATTGATGTTGGAGAGGAAAAGCATGTATAGAAACATACAGGATTATTCTTAACATAGGTTTGCTAATCTCTTTTTTTTTTATTTAAAAAAAATTTTTTTTAACGTTTATTTATTTTTGAGACAGAGAGAGGCAGAGCATGAACGGGGGAGGGGCAGAGAGAGAGGAGACACAGAATCGGAAGCAGGCTCCAGGCTCTGGGCCATCATCAGCCCAGAGCCCGACGCGGGGCTCGAACTCACAGACCGTGAGATCGTGACCTGAGCTGAAGTCGGACGCTTAACCGACTGAGCCACCCAGGCGCCCCCTAATTTATTTTTTTAATGTTTATTTTTATTTTTGACAGAGAGAGAGAGAGCATGAACAGGGGAGAGGCAGAGAGAGGGAGACACAGAATCAGAAGCAGGCTCCAGGCTCTGACTTGTCAGCACAGAGCCCAACGCAGGACTCGAACACGCCCAACAGACTGAGCCACCCAGGTGCCCCAGGTTTGCTATTTTAAAGATCAGATATATTTCTAAAAAGGTCCGAGTAAATAAAATTCTATAGAATTTTTTAAATCTAAAAGGAGATATATCTGTCTATGCACATATATATACACAGACATATAACCTCTTAGGTTAGATTTTAAGCTGGATTTTGACTTTTTCTCAGAATTCTTGGAAGGGTGCAGTAAACATTGTAGGCACTCAAAAAAAATTATTACTTGGTTGGTGTTAACACACTGATTGAGAACAGCTCAAGATACAGAGACCAAGTAAGTCATGTCAGAAAATTCTCCCCTAGGTTACTTAAAGCCTGTATTTTCTTTATCTAGGGACGCACAGAAAATTTGAATACAAAAGCATCATTCTATTCCACTGAGGTCCCCGCCAAATTCTCATCCCAAATCCTGTTAGAGTCACAATGTTTAGACTCTAGTTTTCATCCCCAGGATCTTAAATTCTAAGGGTTTTTTGGTTTTGCTATTTGTAGCTATAGAATTGTGTTCAAGTTAGTCAGGGATGGTAACCAAATTTTCTGTCATAAGTTTGAATAACAGAAAGATGTGCTCTTCGTGAAGAATTGGTATTTGACAAAAATAAATCAATTCAGTGAATTGATAGATGGCCAAAAAAAAAAAAAATCACTCTTCCAGGTGATTAAATATTGAGGAACAGGAGGTATAGCAGCATCACCAAGGCCTTTATCATTAGATTCCCCGCATTGTACAGCAGACAGTTGTATAGATGTTTATATTCCTCACAAGAATATGTGCTGCTAGTCACTGGGGGTTTATGCCTTGTTTAGCTTTGTGGTCTCGTTTCCCAACACACCGTGCGGCGCTGTGGGGATAAATGAGGGAGTCTTGGAACTTGGAAGTGCAACCTGGAAGCCTTCTCTCCACATGTGATTCTGCCTCAAACCATGGAAGAAGATCATAGTTTCGGGGAGGCTCAGTTTCCTTCCACAGTGCTTCCATAATAACACAATTTTACCATGTTTCTTGAATTGGAGGTGTACTTCTCTGTTATCAAAGGTGGGACTATTTCCTGTTTACCTTCATTTCCTTTTAATGCCTGAGGTAGTGCTTGCACACAGTGGGCATTTGATACACGTTTGTGAACGAATGAATGAAGAAAATGATTTTTACTTAATTCTAAGGTTGTGTAAGGTTTTCATTTCATGGGTTTCTACAGACAATGTGTTCATTTTCAGAATCTTGATGTTTATCTGGGAAAACTAGCCACTAATTCCTAGGGATCAATTTGCCCCGAGCAAGTAACATGTTCAGAGACACAGCTGTCCCATGCATCAAGTGATGAAGCCAGAAGAGAAAATAAATTATCCAATCTGTTATTAAGTTGGCAAATTTTTGAAGGTACACAGACCAGAAGGTAGTGATGGAAATTTACTTTTAGTTCTCTCACCCAACATAAATAACAAACAAAATTCCAAGGAAGGAAGATTTTGTTTTACAGGGTAAAATATAGACAGGTCTCTATTTTGCGTTGCGTAGACACTCTGAGGAATTTAAAGAGACAGAAAATGGACTACGGTTCTCCCCAGTAGAGCAAGATAGAATTTCAAATTTTTTATTATTTTACATGAAATGAATCTTTGGAGTTATGTTAAAAAAAAAAAAACGGCAGCTCCTACTACAGAATTATTCTGTGCACATTTACTATTCATTTAATGTTGGACAAGTTGCTCATGCTCTCAGATTCTCAACAGCCTTATCTGCCAAACAGTTGGTGGGGAATTTATGATTAGGAATAATGAATGTCAAATATGTAGTGAGATGTCTGATACATAGTAGATACTCCATAACTAATAGGTGTTTGATCATCATCATAATGATCATTGTGAGTCATTATTATGAAAATTCACTTGAAGTTGAAAACAGATTTTGAATTCAGGGCAAAAACTATTACCAATAGTTCACATTGTTAATAAACAGGACAACCTGTGCTCTCCCCAAATCACCCTGTTCTTCTCTAGTAGAGGCAATTAAACCATCTACCAAGTCACTGGCTTCAGTACAACTGAATTAGAGGAAGACACACAGAGCTATATACAGATCAAATTTCAATGGGCTCTTAGAAAATTTGCAACTTACAATTCTATCCTAGAGACCAAGAAAAATCTACTGTTTCTAATGAGTTTGTCAATCTCATTGTATTTCTTGAATTGTAGGTATACTTCTATATTATCTGAAGTGGGATGCATTGATTATGTGATTTAGAATATTATGAAAGACTTCATACAGGATTAAATAGAAAACAATCATGGCAAACCTCCTTAAAAAATAGTCTCCTACTTAATAAAAAATATAATTTAGTTTTTACTAATAGTAAAATTGGTTAAGACATTTTGACATGTTTCAAAACTAGTGTCATTTTTATGTAATTGCAAATTAGTATGGACTGTATGGGAAGCAGTTTGTCTAGAGGTCAAAAGTCACAAAATTGGTCTTTCCTTCATCAAACAAATAACACTTTTAGAATGTAGGCTTAAAAAATTTTTTTCAAGAGCAAAATATATATAGGGAGGTGTTTGTTAAGTATTTTCTAGATAGTGGAAGTGAAACGGTCTTCAACAACCAATGCTTCCATAATACTAACACTGTGCCAGGTACGTATTAGATGCTTTATGTACTCAGTTAATCTTTACATGCCCACTTCCCATCGTACAGATGAGGAACTGAGGTGCAAAGTGTTTAAGTGCCACAGTGCAGGAGACATCAGACTGCAGATCTTGTGCTCTAAACATTTTATTATTTAGCCTTGCAAACAGAGAAAACAACCTATAATTTAGTAACATGGAAATGATTATGCAAATGATGATTTTAACAGATAGAATTTTATGCAACCATTAAAATAAACTATCATGGAGAATATAAAGCCATGTGGACTTTTAAAAAATCTTTTTTAACGTTTATTCATTTTTTGATAGAGAGAGACAGAGCATGAGTGGGGGAGGGGCAGAGAGAGTGGGAGACACAGAATCTGAAGCAGGCTCCAGGCTCGGAGCTGTCAGCACAGAGTCCGACACGGGGCTCGAACTCACGGACCGTGAGATCATGACCTGAGCTGAAGTCGGATGCCCAACCGACTGAGCCATCCAGGTGTCCCTTGCAATGTGGACTTTTAAAAAGCAATGCTAATCATAAAATACAGTATGGTCAAACCATTATGATTGCAGACGTATAAGATGGCTTTCACGAGGGGCCTAATATAAATGAGTGTGAAGGGCCAGCCATGCGCACACACACACAGATTTAGAGGATTCAGGTAAGAAAAACCGGGAATAAGCGCTGGCCATCTACCAAATCCTCCTGGGACAGTTGTCCACACAGCCTCTGGGACCATGGTAGTATACCCATCTGATGCTGCATAGGTTTCCTGCTCGAAGGGATTTGAACCACATGATAGAGAACATCATCTGGCTTCTGAAGTATGAAGAGGGAGGGAGAGCCAGAGAGAAAGGAAGAATTTTCCTGCAGTATCAACCAGAGAAAAGTCAAAGGAGACTGAAATCCAATCCTGACTCCTAGTTGGACAGAGGTTGGAAGAACAAACTCTGGGGGCGCCTGGGTGGCGCAGTCGGTTAAGCGTCCGACTTCAGCCAGGTCACGATCTCGCAGTCTGTGAGTTCGAGCCCCGCGTCGGGCTCTGGGCTGATGGCTCAGGGCCTGGAGCCTGTTTCCGATTCTGTGTCTCCCCCTCTCTCTGCCCCTCCCCCGTCCATGCTCTGTCTCTCTCTGTCCCAAAAATAAATAAACGTTGAAAAAAAAAATTAAAAAAAAAAAAAAAAAGACATCATTCTTTAAAAGAACAAACTCTGGCCAGCAAGCTCTGATGGTGAATGGAGCCCCCCTTCAGGTGTCGACGACTGGGAAGCACAGTGAAAGATTCCAGCAGAGGTGGGCCATTGTAGATGGTAGTGGGGGTCAGACCAGAAAGGAAGCTAGGCCTCCCTTTGACTGGAGTCATTTCCAGAAATTGTGAACTATTAGAATCATAGAACACTAAGAGCTACAGAATTCACAAGTAGAGGTTACTGGAAGACCCTCTAAATCCTACTGTCCCAGGCCTCGGAAGGCCTTGAGAGCTCTCAAGCCTTGCCTTTGTTCTGTGAGAGTCAGAGGAAAACAACAGAAGACCAGAGTCAGGGGCATCAGGTAGCTGGGATGGCGGCAAGAGCCGCAGGAGATTGGAGAACAATTAAGTAAAATATGGAAAGTAATGCATTAATTAAAAGTAGTATATGGGTATTTTTCATTTTAGAAGTTTCCTTTAATGTCAAAATATTTCTTTGACATTTAAAAAAATCTGGTAATTTGTGGACATTATACTTTAGCAAGTCTTTTTTAGCTGTGTACTCTGGGTAACTTTTTGTAAACAGATGATTAAGTTGAACATTTACCTTCCTCTCACACATAGGTACAATGCTAATAACCTCACCACCGAATTGTCAGCAAATATTCATATGCCAGCTTTAACACATTGTCTCGCTGTGTTTTTCTAATGGTTCACAGTAGCATCAGACATTGACCGCTTCTTCTTAGGGCAGTGTTGACAAGTTCATACTCTGAGATGGGATAAAATGATTTTTTATCAATTTTTAAAATTCCGTATGTTTCAGAGATAACAATATTGAGAGGTAGTGGACAATGTTTCTCTTTCTTCTATGTCATGGGACTATTTATTAGCACCGATCTCATATTCTGTTTGGGAGACTGCAATGGCAGAGAAATCATGGGACACCAGCTCAGGCTGATGAGACCCTGACAAAAATCAGCTGATGCTCCAATCCTACAACAATAAAAATCGGTTTGTGAATAGGGAAGTTTGTGTATAGATAATTCATCTTTCCCCTTTCCTGCTTTCTTCCTAGACAATTTTGGAGAAGTTACCTAAATATTACTAGGTAAATGTTAGGTGTTAGGTTATAATTTAAATACGCAAGCTCAGCAAGTAGTTTCCTGTTATAAAGCAATTAGAAGAATTTTAAACTTAAGCTAATTTCTTACTACAATGTATTTTAAAAATCAGCTATGGGACAAGGTAAAAAAATTATACGAATTTGTCTTTTGTTTTATTTGGTGTCAAAAGACCAAATGGATTGCTTGTTGAACTGGCTTTTGGATTTTCTATGGAATTAATTTTTGCAGGGCACCTGCACATATTGTTTTTACTAAAACGTCTTGGTCACCATTCATAGATTCAAGTTCTAACACTGAACAAATTTTAGTATGAAATTCTTGTTACCAGGTTACCTCGGGGGTTAAAAGAATCCAGTACTACCAAAAACGGTGCCCCCCACGCCCAGCTCTCTAAAGCAACATTCATCGGTCTGTACCAAGTAGCAAAATTTCAATCCTATTAAACCACCTATACTAATAACTTCTATCTTTGTAAGAGTTGTTCTAGGGGATTTGCAACAGAAAATGAAAAAAAGTTCAATGAGTTTTACAAATAACACCAAACTGTCATTAAGCATTAATCAACCTGTGTCGTAAAGCATGAAAGCAGTGTCATAGAGCATAAACAGACTGGCCAGTACTGATGCTGGGCCAGCTGGATGTTAATAAACTTCTTTTACAGGGCCTTAATTTTTTGCATTTCCTGTGACTCAGCCAAGCCTCCCACTCTGTCAACGAGTCATGTATCAGTCTGGAGTAGTTTGCAGTAGGCACTTCTTATGCTTTGATGACATCAGAAGTAGTTATATTTAGTCACTAAAACGCAAACCTATTTCCCCATAAAACCGGCTATGGCACACCCTTTTACTAAAATAAGATACCACTCTCCACAAAATAACAGCAGCTACTTTAAAAAAACAAAAAAACAAAAAAACAAGTATTTGAGAGAGAGGGAGAGAGCTAGCAGGGGAGGGGCAGAGAGAGAAGGAGACAGAATCCCAAGCAGGCTCCACGTTGTCAGCATAGAGACCAACGCAGGGCTCGAACCCACAAACCATGAGGTCATGACCTGAGCTGAAACCAAGGGTCAGAGGCTTCACTGACTGAACCACCCGGGTGCCCTGATACCAGCTTTTACTGAGCATTCACTGTGGCCGGGCACTTCTCTGAACATGTTTCATCCATTCACATATGTAATCTTCTTGATAAGCCTAATTATTACTCCCATTTTTCAGATGAGTACACAGAGGTACAGAAGGTTGAAGGACTTGCTCCAGCTCACACAGAGAAGTTGGAATCCTAAACCAAGCAATCTGGCACCCAATTACCCCCAAGTACTGTCCATTCCTCTTTGCTCGCTCTTGCCCCCTCTGTCGGCTCTTGGTGTTTTCCACGTAATCTGTGCTCTAGTCAAAGCAGGACTACGTTGTAGCTCCAAACACAGTCCCAGCCTTTCAATTTTAAGCTAGATCTCCTTATTAAGTGCTGCCACTGCTCCCTGAGCTTGCTGTACTCTGTTTGGCTTCTCTGTAACAGATGTGCCCCTGCCTGCCTTTAAACCAAGGCATAAAGTAGGCCTTTGGAGAATCTTTGCAGTGGAGGGGGGATGTTTTACAGGACATTCAGGAGGGAGACTTTTTATTACCTTAGTGTTAGTCTGCTTCAGCTGTAGTAGGTTGGGAGGGATACTAGAAAGAAACATTACAGTAAAGGGAGGTAGGATGGGAGACCTCCTTCTGTGCTAAGTATTATCACCCCTTAGTTGGTGCATAATGGAAATGTACAAGATACTATGGAAGGAGCTAGAATTGGTAGGAGAACCCAAGTGAAATTTTGAGCAGGGTCTGTTTATTGATGTGCATCATGTTCCTTCAATATTTAAATTTTTATTTAGGGCCCTACCTGTGTCTCTGGGTTAAAGATTCTTACGTGGCAGCACCTTGAGTTAATGGTATAAATGGAATTCTACCCATCCTCCCCCTCAAATTCTCTTCTTATTCCTCTTCTTCCACTGCAACTGAAATATTATTTATAAACATTGTATTTATATTCCATAACAATCCATTTATATTCTCCTCTCAAAGAAGTGGAACAATTCTTCTCTGTCCAGCTTTACTGATCAGAATACATTGAACTTTGTATTTCATCGTGGAGCCAGTGTTTACAGGAACCAATACATTCCAATTTCTGTGTTCCCTGGTCTTCCATTTTAATTTCTTTCAGAATTAAAGCTTTCTGTATTAGAAATATACTGCTTTATCCTTCTGTTGATGAATGGCCAATCTAACGTCATCTGTCAGGGCTGGAAGGTTAAGAACTGAAATCCAGATTTTAGAGAAGGGATAGCTCAGGTGTGTACCAGTCCCTGTTCTGTTTAGTTGTGCTCCAGCCCCCCCCCCCACTTGTGCCTACGTAACTATCTCCCCCTGCAGGCACCTGGTTGCTCTTGCATCATCCACATTACTTCCTGTAACCGAGGCCATGAGGGTATGTTTTTGCATTCCTGATGTTAAAACAAATAACCAAGCATAAAATCCCCATTCTCCTCCCACTCTGAACAGCACAGTAAAACATCTCAAAAGAATCGATGATACACGTTTCCATATCACCTCTCATTCAATATCAGATTCCGATCCGTTTCTTCCTCTTCCTCCTTGTATTACTCCAGCATTCAGCCTTCAGGTGCATTCAACATAGTTTCTGTTGAAGCACTTTTCTCGGCTTACAGGGTACTTCCCAGATTTTGTTCCCTCTTCACCGGGCTGCTCTTTCTCAGTCTCTTGCTGACATGTCCTCTTTTGACCTTTACAGTTGGTGTGCCTTGGGCAGGTCTCTGTGCTTGTCATTCTTATTTTCTCTCCCCTCAACTTTCTCCCTGCCTGAGTAAAAAAGGTGCATGAAATCGAACCATGTGAAAATGAGGTCTTTGGAAGTGAAAATTAGGTGATTATCAGCAATTCGTTGATTCACCCTAGTATTTCTAACCTAAACTCCTTTCCTGAGTTCCACATGCACGGTCTACCTGACATCTCTATTGTATGTCTGATAGTCATCTCAAACACAAAACATGTCTAAAATTGGATTTTTGTTTCCATCCATCTTGTTCAATTCCAAGTTTTCTCTACCTCATTAAATGCCACTGCTAAAGAGTCATTTTTGATTTTTGCATTTTCCTCATCTCTAAAATATAATCCATCACCAAGTCCTTTCCCTTCTATCATCAATTAATATGTTGGATTTCTAGGTCCATTCTAAGGTGCTCTAATCCAAGCAATCCTACATCTTGAGTGAGCACTGTAATGATTCCATTTTTTTTCTTCCTGCTTGCACTCTTATTCCCCCCTACCACCCAATCTCTAGTAAATAGGGTGACCAATGGAAAATTATATATCAGAATCTCATACCTAACGATCAAGAAAACAAAAATAACAGCAAAAATAACAAGTCTTTAAAGACTTCCCAATGCATTTAGACTAATCCAAATCCTTATCATGCTTCTTACTAGGGGTTAAACAACCATAGCCTGTGGGCTACATTGAGCCCCCTGCCTGTTTTTATAAATACTTCTATTGAGACACAGTCATGCTCAGTCAATAACACATTATCTAGGATTACTTTTGTCCTAGAGTGGCAAATTGAGGCACTGCAACAGAAACCATTTGAACTGCAAAACCTGTATTTACTATTTGAGACTTTACAGAAAATGTTTGCTAATCCTGGTTTATATGGTCCTGCACTATCTCGTTTCTACCTAGCTCCCAACTCCTCTCTAGCCATTCTGCCTTTAGCTTACTTATACCTTTTCCCCAATAGGCCTTGTTCCCATTACAACACTAGGGCTAGTGCCTTTTGTCATGAGGGGTTGCTTTGTATCTCCACAAGGAAAGTTCCTTACCTGGATCTTTGATTGGCTGGTACTTTCTCATTATCTAGCTCTCCATTTCTAGGACAGTGATATTCTATCTAAAGTTGCTCTTGATTGATTGCTCTCTATCATGAATTTTTATTTCCTTCATTGCACTTATCACACTTAGTAGTAACCATGCAGACCCTAAACAAAGGATACCTGGTATAATAATATCAGACCAGCTAGACTTTACAGCAAGACATATTCCTGGATGGACAAGACATTTGCTATCTGTAAAGAAGATAGTCTGTGGCTATACAGATATGGGACAAAATAGGCTGTACAACAAGAGAGACTGATAAAGAAACTTAGATATTTCATAATGATAATAGCTTAAGAAAAAAATCTCAAATTTGCATATATTTAAAGACATAGCCTTGATATATATAAAGCAGATACTGACAAATTACAAGGAACAAAAAAAATATTCATAGTCACATGGCTAGAGCTTTTAACACCATCCTTTAAGGAGCTCACATAAATATGCAGATAAAATATCAGTAAGTCCTATCCACTCCTAATGAATTGCTTACATTTCTTTTTCAGGTCTTTGGTAGCCCACCCAATATGCTTTTACAGGACCAATTATCTACTATTAAGGAAACTTTCTGTATCCATCTATTAATAGCCTCCCATACTCTCACAGAGATTGAAGACAAATATTACTAAGCCTGTATACCGGTAGATAAATGGGGACTCAGAGCTAAATAATTTATAGTAGGTCACACAAAGAGTAATCAGGCCACATAGCTAAACAATTTAAATGTTGGTCTGTTGGTCTTTCTGACCTGTATCTTTTCCCATAGATTACACTTCCTTCCTGATGAATGAGTTAGCAATTTACTGTATCTTTTTCCTATAATTGCTATAAACCATTTTCTTCCTAATATTATACTCAGATAGGGATTGGCAGAAATTAAGATCATTAACAACCTAAAGGATGCTGGAGTGGTGGTTCCTACACTATGTCTGTTAAGTTTGCCAGTCTGGCTCCTACAGAAATGTACAGATCCTAGAGAATGACTTCAGTATGGACCACTTCAAGCTCAAACAAGCAGAAACCCTGTTCACAGTTGCCGTGCTAGATGTTGTGTCATTGCTAGAGCAGATTTATAAAGCCTCATGTTCTCACGGTATGCAACCATTGATTTATTAAATGCATTCTTTCCTATTCTGGTCAGATAAGAGGATCAGACATAGTTTGCATTTATGCGACTGGCACAAAGACTTTCATTTATGCTTTTGCTTCAGGGCCATGTTAACTCTCTTGCCCTCTGCCATAATATAGTCTGAAGAGATTCAGACTGAGTTTCTCAGAACATTACATTGATCCATTAGATGACATCATGCTGACTGGACACGATGAACAAGAGGTGGCTAGCACACCAGAAGTCTCAGTAAGTTTTATGCTCTAGTGGTATCAGACTACATAAAGCATTTTACTTTTAAAAACTTGTAAATTCTCTGCCCCTTTGAAGTGTAAATCTCCCAGCTTCTTGCCAGCTTTACAATCTAGGAAGGTTTCTCAGAGACCTGGGAGCCATCCCTTAGATGTGTAACCCTCAGGGGCACGTGGGTGTCTCAGGTGGTTAAGCATCTGACTTCGGCTCAGGTCATGGTCTCGAGGTTTGTGGGTTCAAGCCGCGCCTCGGGCTCGGTGCTGACAGCTCCAGAGCCTGGAGCCTGCTTCAGATTCTGTCTCTCTCTCTCAAAAATAAATAAACCTTAAAAATTAAAAAAAAAAAAATGTAACCATCAGGGTACCTGGGCGGCTCAGTGGGTTGAGTGACTTTGGCTCAGGTCATGATCTCAAGCCCCACACTGGGCTCGCTGCTGTCAGAGCAGAGCCCACTTTGGATCTTCTGTCTGCCTCGTTCTCCACCCCTTCCATGCTCATGCATGTACTCTTCTTCTCTCTCAAAAATAAACATTAAAATATTTAAAAAAAGAAATGTGACCATTAAGAAAGATAGTTCCCCAATTTCCCAGGCTCTGCAAGTGGGTAAGCACCAATTAGCACACACAGATGGCCTAATCACACTGATTGGCACCTCCCCCCATGCCCTCCAGTACTTTCCCACCAGCTCACCCTAGTGTTTGAAAACTCACCTTCAATCTCTCTCTTCAATTATGCAATAGTCCTTTTTCTTCAGGTTTATTGAGATACAATTGACCTATAACACTGTTTAAGGTGTACAACATAATAATTTGATATCTGTATAGATTGTGAAGCGATCACCACAGTTAGTTAACATCCATCCCTTCGTAGTTAGAAGTTTTTCTTCTTATGATAAGAACTTTCAAGATCTCTCAGCAACTTTTCAACATACAATACAGTATTGTTCACTTGGACATAGTCTTCCTTAATTCCATTCGGTATAATCTTTCTTTGACCCAGGTTTCATGATCAGAAGAACTGGAGAAGTTGCTTTGAAGGTACTGAGTCCTGAACCATCTACCTCTGGACCATGACATGAGAGAAGAACAAACATTTATCTTATCTGAGCAGCTAAATTTGTGCATCTTTGTTGGAACAGCTTGGCCTGGCCTCTGTCATAATATAAGACCTATCTGACAAAGTTCCTTTAAAAAGAGGGAAGGATAAAGTTTTAAAAACAAAAAAATATATTGTTTTTTTTTCCCTCTGAGCATGAATTATGGCATTGAACTTTGTTAAACATCCAAACTTACGAAAATGTAAAAGTTCATGCATCATCCATTACCAAAAAAAAAAAAAAAAAAAGGAAATAAATGTGCTATTTAAATCTTGGACCAAAACTGCGTTGTCCAGAAACAGGAAAACATAAGTAGATGAATAAACATAATAGTTTAAGATTCAAATTGGCCACATTATACAGTGATTGATTAAAAAACATTGTAGAGAACCTACTCTGAGTTCTATTTACTCAATATTTAAATTGCTCAGAAAAAAGTAAATATAAAAGCATGATAAATGTAAAAAAGAATACTTCTGTGTTTTTATGGTCACATATGTTTTGATTTTCTAATGAGCATTTTGCCATATCCATATTACATGGTTTTGGGGATAATGCTAATGTTCACCACGTCATTCATTGATGCTCTTTCTTCTTTCCTTTATTCCCTTCATTTGTAAATATTCTTTACATTGATCCAATAAAAACCTGTGGATACTTCTATCGTGCCTGGAACCATTTCAGGTGTCACACAAAGTACTAAAGAGATTCTCAATGGGAGATGCACAATAAAATAAGAAGTCACAGAAACAGAATATTAGTTTATGATAAAATCTCAAGTGCGAGTGAGAGAAGGAAACCGGATGCTGTCAAGGAGGCTAACTCTGTGGAGGAGAGCTAGGTTAGCTAAGCCGGCAGGGCATGCAGGCCTGTGCAGAGCCAAGAAAGAGGATTCCAGACCCAGGGGAGTGCAAATGCAAAGACCCCCTGGCAAGGAGAGATCTTGACTCCCCAGAAAAAGCAACAGCTATTCAAGGGGAATAAAGTGATCAAGGAAGAGAATGGGATGGGATGAGGTGGAACTAGAGAGGCAAGCCCAGAAGAGGGATGTAGGCGACAGCTAAGGAGGTTAAATTCTGTTCTAAGCACAAAGTGGGGTTTTAAGAGGAACAGTAATAGAATCAATTTACATTTGTCAGAAATCAATCCGGTGGTGCCTAGAAGAGAGATTGTCTTACCCTTCATAATTGAAGTCACAGCTTGATGGGGGGGAGGGGGGGATTCAGTAAAAGCAAGGACTTCCCAGTGTTGGGAACTTTGTAGTGAAATCACTGGACTCCAAAGCTCATTTGCATATTATGGTCTGATTGGTTTTAAAACGTTTCTCGTTTGTATTCTAATCAGACTTTCAGCCAGATGGCTTGCAGCTGAAACAAACAAACAAAAAAAATCTATCCAGATAGGCACAGGGCTTTTGTTGTTTTGTTCCCCTGCTTTTTAGTAGGGTAGTTTGGCCTCTGTACCTGCAGAGGGGAGAGCAGATCTTGGAAGAAGACCTCGCAATTTCTCTGGGGCATCCAAAAAATCTGCAAGCACTCTCCCGTAAGTCTGCAATAGTGCTCATATTACTTATGCACTCATCTTCTCCACATCAGGATTTAAAAGACAAAACTTTTTTTCTTTAAACTTCTCAACACTAGGAGTATCACTGTGAAGTTAAAGGAGTTGGAATTAAATCATTCATGCACAAATTTACAGGCAGCAGAAAATCCAAAGTAACTGCTCTAATACTTGGCAGATTACTACTTAGAATATGAGCATATCTGAATAATTAATATAAATAAATCACATACTTTAAGACTATTCCTGCCATATTGACATTACAGGAAAAAGGATTTTAATTATGCATAAAAAATTATATTGGACAAGCATCCTTGACGATGATTACAACTCAACAATTTGATTTGAGTTTTTTGGCTTTCTTTTAGGAGACAATTAAATGCATTTGAAATGCTTCATTAACTAGAAAGTCTGTTTTATGCTCTCCGGAGATGAATTTATACTTGTGAAATATGCAAATATTTTCCAGGTATGAAATTTTAACTGCTGTTGAATTTATCTGAAGCGCCATGAAAAGTGAAACATTGCTCATAATTCCATGTTTCATTTTAACAACCTTGGCTCCACATTTGTCTCAGAATTGAGATTTTTGAAGTCAATCAGTTTTAGTGATGATGAGCTCACTTCCCCAAGTAATATCTGCCAGGCCTCATGGGGCCCAACTACCATACTCCGATTCTAAACAGGACCAGAGTGGGAACTAGCTGTGCAACAAGTCAGGAGCTAGCTAGCCCAGCAGCTGCAAATTCCATCTTTACATGCTTTGTTTTAATAAATAGCCTCTCCTAGAATGTAAATGCCCTCTAGAAAAATGGGATTTAAAACCTGGCAGCATTTGTCTTTCACTTGCTGGCTTAAAAAAATATATTCAACATTAAGAAAATGTAACTAAGAGAAATATTTTGATTGTACCTGCAGATATGTTCACAGTAGGAGAGACTTAGTTTTATAGCCCACAAAACCACTTAGGAGTGTTTTATGGGGTGCCTAGACATTAGTGATTCAGTGATAGGCAAGGTGAGAAGGCAGGGATTGTGAGAGGAGGTCCAGAAATTTGGAAATGGGAGAGAAGAGGCATCCATTGTTACCCATGGGAAGAATTCTGGCTTGGATGTCAGATCATCTGGATTTTTTTATCCCAGGATTATAAACAAAGTCACTATAACTACTCAGATTAAAATAGATCCAGAACGGAGCCAAACTTTGTGTGAAGCTTATACATTTCTGGTGGAAAAAGTTATTAAAATTATAAATATAAAATTAGGCATAGATCTCTAAAAGGGGATTATGTAGCGAGGGACCTTGGAGCTCAAACTCTTAGTGTCATGTTAAATTTTGCTACAGGAGATGTCAATTGCTATTTTCATAGGATATAGTTGAGATCCAAAGATAAGAAATGGCTTCCAGCTAGTACTTGGTAGAGCTAAGCCTGGAATCTGGTCTCAGGAAGCTGGGATTTCTACTTGTTCTATTACACGGTAGGAGCTCCCTCTGTGACCTCAGGCAAGTTACTTCCCCTCTTTGGTCCTTCAGTCCTATCTTGAAAAATGAAAGTCAAAACAAAATAAATGTAAAGGTCTTCCCAGTTTAATGAAAGCACTGGCCATTTACCCAAGTTTAAAGACAGCAAAATTTTCCTTGCTGCTTCTCAGAATCTCACCCCCGATGATGTAGCAGAAGATAACACAGTGACTGGTAGTACCACTGTGATGTCAGCTTCCCAAGGTTGGGTTGCTGGTCCTACTATACATTAGCTGTGGATGCTTGGGCAAGTCACTTCTGTTTTCTCAATTATAAAATAATAACTACTGGCAGAAGTTATACTGGTTAATAACATAGTACAGTTATAATGATTAATAACATAGTGCTGTAAGAATTAGCCATTATTTTTTTGATCAGTCACCAATCAAAAACAGCTCCTATCCATATCCCTCAACACCTCTTCCCCTAGCTTTTTTCTCTTACCATTTCCACTAAGGATGCCTTCCCAGAATGCACTTCAGTATCAGGATAGAACCATGGTATCAGCGCACATACCCCTTTCATTTCTCCTCTGCTGTTTCCCCACATACTCTGAGTATCTAAGGGCCCACCATCTTTCTGGGTTTTTGTTTTGTTTTGTTTTTCTTGTCATTCCTCTTCGCTAAAGCAATATACTTTCATTTATCTTTTCTTCTAGAAGACCACATTGTCTTTGAAACTGCTCCCTCCTTTCTGTTACCTATCCTCAGGAATTCTGTCTTTCTCCAAGTGAGGAAGCTTCAGGGCACCTCTCCACCTCCCACGCATTTCAGCTTTTCTAATTAGCGACTGGCTGATACAGTAACCATCTAGCTCGAATGGGGCATACAGTGAGGCCAGTATTCACCTCTCAAAGCCTTGGTTTTCTTCATTCACATATTGGGATAGTAATTGTTTCTCCCTAACTGTGCTATGGATTAAATTAACCAAAGCATGTAACTTAGCATACTGCCCAGCACGCTGCCAGCCCTCAAGAACTATTGACTGCTATCACCATCATTATTACATGCAGAAGAGTTTGGTAGCACGCTATTTCCTTCCCCCCTGCAAAATACTTTCCAGAACAGGTCCAGTGATATCACAGTTTCACAGTCTGGAAATAATGAGCAAAAGGTTGAAGATGTTGGTAAGGTCATCTCCTGAGCAGGGACACTTATTTTTATGATTGCAGAATCCATTCTTATGCCGATATACAATAATCATATTGCATTCTTATGAAACTTTTTTCATAAAAAATATCTTAAGTGACTAAACATTCTTAAGAGACATTTACTTATGCTGTGATTGAGGCAGTATTTCACTTCTCTGTAAACAATCTTTTAATAAGTAATTTCAAAAGATATGTTCAAAATAGGAATGCCATCAGGGAGATGTTGATGCAGATGGGATATTTTAGAGCTCAAAGCAATTAAGAGTTCTTGGCAAAGAGGAAAAAAAAAAACTTTGAAGAAATAGGTTCCAATTCTTTATCCATGATAATTTAATGTTGTTCTTTTAAACTGTCTTATTAGCAATCAATTTATCATCTACCCAAATTTAAGACAATGGCATATAACTGAAGCCCTAATATATTCTGGGTGTATTCATTTAAAATATTGATTGAGTCAGTGTCCTATTTCACAATGTTCTACTTTAATGCAATAAAGATGAGCTATCGGCTAGGTCTTTTAAGAATGACACAGAGTTCTGGAATTACTAAGTGTTTGGCATGAAAAGATAGCATTACCTAATAATGAAAGTTTGTCATCTCTGAAAGTTCTCTAGAGTTTCTTACATATTAGTACCACTGATTAGGTTTCTGATGATTGACTAATGGTGTGAAGATGTTTGGTTAAATGCAAACAAGACTCCTATCAATAAAGAATAACACTTTGCTCAGTGGAAAAATGAGAACTGAGTTATTTGTTAATGTAAATCATAACATACAGGGATTCAAAGCATCAAAATCTCAATTATTGTCATTATAAAACTAAAATTCTTCCTAAATGTTGGGTCCCAGAAACTGTAAATTCAAATCACTGAAGAGTTACTAGAACATCCAAACATCCTTTGACTTATTCATCCCTTATTGACCTACTCATAAAACATAGGAGTATCAGCTATATACCGAAACATACACTAGTTACTGTATATCCAAAGATTGAGAAACAACGATGTGGAAACTGAGCCAAAACAAAGGAGACAAAACAAAAAATGACAAATCTGCAATTTGGAACTTTAGAACTTTGAAAGAAAAAAGTGTTAAAAAAAATGATGGGGGAATAGAACTTAGAAAGGGGGGCAATAGTTTTGGGGGATAGGACATCTATGCTGGGGCCTAAGTGATTCGAGGAGAAAGCCTGGAAGAAATCCAGCAGAGGAAGCTACACATGTAAAGGCCCCAAAGTACTCCGTTATTTGATAAATGGCAAGGTCACAGTGGCTCAAGGTTAGTGAAAAGGAAGGATGGCCTGAGAGGACCTTGGACAGGGAAAAGTCACATTCTACATGTATATGAAACAGTTACATTTTAAAAATAGGCAGGGGGACCCTTAATTTCTGGAAGGGATCCAGTTAATATAGAACTTAGGCATTGACCTCTTGCTATTAGATAGTGGATATTTCTATCTTGAATCCTGGAACAAATCAGGAGGCAATGTAATGGAAGGAAATAAAGGGAAGGGAGTCTGGTGGGGAAGAATTCTACAGAACAGAAGTGGGGGAGCATAGTGTGAGTAGGGGATTTTGAGAAAAGAGGAGAAACGCAGCTTTTAATATCGATTTTTAATATACACACTGTTCTTTCCAGAGATTAGAAGCCTCAGTTTCTAATAGATGAACAATTTGTTTAACACATGTTTATTGATCATTTGCTATGTGCCAGACTTTTTCAATTTAACAAGATTTCATGTGATCAGATTGATAGTAGTACAATAATGGAAATCGTGAATGAAGGATATAGAAAATGAAACTCTCTCTGGTACAGAGAGACATTTACTTCACTTGGAAGATAAGGTCATTCATACTTTTGAAAAATATTTTGTATGCTGATCATATGAAACTCCGAACAAGGCTCTATACACTCTGGAGTATACAGAGTTGGGGTCAAGTCTGCATCCTTCTCTCAAAGAGCTCATATCCAATGGAAGGAAGACAATTACAGTAGAGTCAAATTTGATAGGGTTCTGGAGATCCCCCATATGTGTGCTACGCAACAGTTGCAGCTTCATTAATTTAGCCCACAATAAAATGCATTGGACACCAGTATGTACCAACTATCACCAACATGTCTGCTCTAGAATAATACTTTACAGAATTTAGTAAGGAAAAATCTGTACTGTGTGCCTACTTTGTGCCAGACAACAAGCTGATGGGATTCCTCTTTATTCTCATTCATCACAATGATATTACACTCTGCCTCTTTGATGAGGAAACTAAGACACATAAAGTATATGCAGTTTGCCCCAATTTCACTAGATATTAAGCAGCAGAGATGGAATGTGAATAGGTTTTTGATCCTAAAGCCAGTTCTCCCCTTTTCTTGACTACTTCTGGATCTCTTCCTTGTAAAGGAAAATACTTTGTTTCAGAAAAACAGGAGAGGTAAATTTTAGAACAGGAAGTTTGAAGGTAGATTTAGGTGTACCAAAGTGGAAAGCTATTCAAGACATAGTTAAGTGTCAAAGAGTACATCGGAGGTCAAAACATACCAATACATGCCAATTTATTAAATAATAAACCCTAAGCCAAACACAATAAATTGTAGGACATATGGGAAAGGGACTTAAAGGTATATGCAAAACTGGTTTCCAGGTTGGTCACTCAGAAGGCAATGGGATTACGGGGTGAGATAGAATTTTTTTTTTTTTTTTTTTGAGAGAGACAGAGAGCAAATGAGCAGGGGAGGGGAAGAGAGAGAGAGAGAGAAAGAGAGAGAGATAAAGGGAGACAAGGAAGGAGAGGGAGACAAGGAAGGAGAGGGAGACAAGGAATCCCAAGCAGGGTTCTTGCTGTCAGTGCAGAATCCAATGCAGGGCTCGAACGGACAAACCATGAGATCATGACTTGAGCCTAAGTCAGATGCTTGAGCTAAGTCAGGGCACCACTGAGCCACCCAGGTGCCCCTGAGACCGATAACTTTTATCCTGTACTCTATAGTTTAAATTTTTGACAAGAATGAATCTATGGTATGCGTGTAATTGCATACAACCAATAGATACACGTCAGTAAATGCATTTTATTTGAAAAGCTAGGTGATACATACAGCAGTATGGTTTCATGTATGTAACACAGTTTAGGGACCGTTTCCTCCATATTGTGCATAGACACGCTTCCTCTGGAGTTTTACGAAAGAGGTTAACCATCAAATAAAAGAACTGATGGCAGCAGAGCATTTCATACCAGTGCTGTTGAAGATGGTACTGTAGATTAGAGATTCTTGGTCACTACAGGATTTTTTATTGTGGCGGAACATTTCATGCCATCAAGGCTGTCTGAGATGGTGCTGTTGATAAACTCAGACTAAAGACTCTTGGTCATTACAGGATCCCCACAGATCAGACCACAGATGCCAACTGTGAACTTAGTCACACAGAGCCTGCTCTGAGGTTGGGATTCTTGCTTTTAGACCTTACATTTAGGTCGTTGAGAGCAGCAATAACCACCAAAATGCTCTCATTTCACCCGCAAGGTAAGCACCGACTCTTAACCTCTTTCCGTGTTTGCCAAGCACTCCTTTTGATTGTTAGTTTTTAGATGTTTTTATACACCCCTTGAGACATTTCGTGTGCGGTCTCCATGGCTACTCTTTCTGAAGAGTTCTTTTGGCAACTGTATAACTTGCAATGACTCAGAACTTTCAGGTCTCCAAAACAGTCCATCTTTATGATGAAGCTGGGATTGCCAATGATCTGGGTAGATCATAAGTTTTTGAGTTTGATACTTATGTTAATGTCAGTTTCAGTCTCTAAGCTTTTTTCAAAACATTGACCTCTAGATCAAAAAACTCCTACATCACTATAGAAAGTAGATCTCCAGGCTATGAAGAGAAAAGCCATGACCCAGAGTCACTCAGCATGTTAAGCTGATCGAACATAAACTAGCACTCGAGCTCCTGACTTCTACTTTGGCTCACTGTTCACCTATGTTGTGGTACCCATATGGGAGTCTTTTTGGGTGGTCTCTGCTTACCCTGAGTCAATCGTCACACCATCACAAAGTCAAAATAGATACACCTTCACAACTCCTCTTGCTGCAGACTGAAGGTTTGTGTGTCCAAAATTTGTATGTTGAAACTCTCCCCTCCAGTGTGATGGTATTTGGAGATGGTGACTTTGAGAGATAATTAGGTGATAAGGGTAGAGCCCACATGGTGGAAGCAAGCTCTTATGCCCTGCTTTCTCTCTGCCTTGTGAGACTATATCAAAAAGGTACCCATCTGCAGACTAGAACTGATTGGCCAGCATCTTGTTGTTGGACTTCCTAGCCATCAGAACTAGGAGGAATAAATTTCTATTGTTTAAGCCAACCACCCAGTGTATCATATTTTTATTATAGCAGCCTAAACTAACACACATCTAGAACAGATTTTTTATTTATAATTTAATAACAGTAAAAAAAATCTCTTAGACACCACACTGTAGAAACTTAACTCAATTCCTCATTAGATAGCTTTTCTCCAAGAAGTTTTCCCCAGGGGGCATCTGGGTGGCTAAGTTGGTTAAGCATTTGACTTTGGCTCAGTCATGATCTCACAGTTCATGGGTTCAAGCCCCACATCTGGCTCTGTAGTGACAGCTCAGAGCCTGGAGCCTGCTTCGGATTCTGGGTCTCCTTCCTCTCTCTGCCCCTCCCCTGCTCATGCTCTGTCTCTCAGTCTCTCAGACATAATGAATGAATGAATGAATGAGTAAATAAGTTTCCCCAGTATTCTTTTATTCCCTGGATTTTGCATAGAGAGGCCAGATTTAAGAAAATATAGGTATGGTTGTGTTTTTTAAATTTTTATTTATTTATATTTTTGAGAGAGAGAGAGAGAAAGAGAGAGAGAGAGAGAGAAGAACAAGAGAAGAGAATCAAATTGAATCGAATCCCAAGCAGGCTCAATACTCAGCATTGAGCCTAACATGGGGCTCAATCCCATGACCCTGGGATCATGACCTGAGCTGAAATCAAGAGTCTGATACTCAATCAGTTGAGCCACCTAGGTGCCCCGGTGTGACAGTCTTTACATTTAAAAGATTTCTTGGTAACCAGACAAGCTAAAACAATAAACCAGGAAAAGTTCTGAGTTTTTCTACTTTTCCCTTTCACTGACCATATTTGGAGAATATATAAGCAATTAAATTGAAATCATTCAATAAAAGGGAAAAAAGCAAAGTGAATAATAAACAAGTTAGAAATTTAGCCCCTAAAAACCAGCATCATGAGCAAAGTAATTTGCAAAACCCTTTAGGGGTATGCTAATCATACACACATACATACACACACACACACACACACACACACACACACACACACACACAAGTCCCTTATCAAAATATTTGGTAAACTGGTATATTATAGTTCTCACTTTGAAATGTATTAACCAAAGCTCCAATAACAAAGATAACAAATGCATTTAACTTTAATTTTTAATTCAGGAGGTCCCAAACTTATTTGGGAAAAAGACTCCTCTTTCAATGCCCACCATTATCTTGTAGAATATACTTTGGCTCTAAAGGAGAGCAAGTTGAGAACGGGATCCTACAGTTTTACAGGCCACTCTAGCCACAAGACCTGCTCTCAAAGCAGGAAGGGCCCATTGTTTTCTTTTACACTAAATGTTCGGATCACAATATCCTGTACAGTTGTCTCTCAATCACAATGTCGTCAATGAGTGCCCACATTCACACACTTTCTAAAACAGCCAGAATGACCAAGACTCAGCAGCTTGATTAGAGGACATGGCCCTGGGTATCAGCAGACCAGGACACCAGGCTTGATGTAAACGTTTAATCTTGGGAATTTGTGCATCTGAACATTAAGGAGGTGAGAACAGGATCATTTCCCCCTTGAATCTTCCGTGATTCTGTAACAGTCTTTCCCATTGTCACAAGGCAAAGATCTGACATATCTGGTAGTCTCAGAGTTTAGTAAGGGTGTTCCCTGAGTTATTGGGGTCTTTGGAGATTACAGCAATTAGAAGATTAAAAGATCTTAAAAGGTAACTACCAGAGCTATTTCAAATAGATCTGAAGAAACGCTTGCAATTTCCTCAAGAGATGAAAGGATTGCAAAAGCGAAGGAGGTTGCTGGCCAGTTTTCCAGTGAAATACAATCAATGGGAATTTAGTGGCAGATAATGCCTCTGCCAGAATAATGGTAACTTGCTTTAACAAATAAACCCTAAAATGTCAGTGGCTTAGGCAAAGTTTTTCTTATTTATGTAATAGTCCATTGCCGCTGTTCCTGGTCAGCAGAGGTTTTTTAATTCAGATGGTGATTTAGCAATCAAAGCTTTCCGCACCTTATAGCGCGGGGTCCTTTGCATCTAGCCCCAGAAAAAGAAGGAACACCTCCCACTTAAATGCTTTGTACTAATTACAAGCTTCTTGAGCAAGCAGGTCATGTGGCTCCCCTAGATGCAAAGAGTTCGAAAATGGAGCTCCTGTCTAAGGAGTATTAAATACAAAATGGATATGGTACCTGAGCAGGCCCTGAACCGACAAAACCACTTCAGCCATGGGTAAAATGGGTAAAATGTTGGATAA